>NC_058105.1:12440000-12742500 GCF_020171115.1 Neogale vison
GGGAGTTCCTTGAAGATCGACAAATATCAAAAAAATTGTCTTAGCTAGTGACAGATGAGTGACCAGGTGTATAAAATACTTGAGGGTGATGGCCTGGAGCTGAATAGGAAACAGTTTCCCAAATGACAGGCAGTGTCTGAGGCAAGGACAAAAGCCAAAGACTGTAGGAGATAGATCAATAACAGTAACCCAAGTGAATGGTGACTCTTCAGACAATAACCTGCTTGTTTGGGGTAGACAATGAATAGCAAGCATTCTTGCAAGTTGTATGTAAACTGGGATTCAGAGAGAGGGTAGGTTGAGTAATTTTCAGTTTTCACCAGAGGCTAGTTTGACTAATTGCCAATTATCTAATTAAATAAATTCCTCAATCAAAATGGTGCAGCCACTCTGGAAATAGTATGGAGGTTCCTCAAAAAGTAAAAACTGGAACTACCCTATGACCCAGCAATTGTACTACTAGGTATTTATCCAAAGGATACAAAAATACTGATTTAAAGGGGCACATGCACCCCAATGTTTATAGCCGCACTATCAACAATAGTCAAATTATGAAAAGAGCCCGATGTCAATCAACTGATGAATCTTTAAAGAAGATGTGGGGGCGTGTGTGTATATATATAATGGAATATTACCCAGCCATCAAAAAGAATGATATTGTGCCATTAGCAAGAATGTGGATGGAACCAGAGCATTTTATGCTAAGTGAAATAAGTCAGTCAAAGAAAGATAAATACCATATGATTTCACTCATACATGGAATTTAAGAAAAAACCAGATGAACATTGGGGAAGGGAAGGAAAAATAAAATCAAATAAAAACAGAGAGAGAGAGGGCACCTGAGTGCATCAGTCATTAAGTGTCTGCCTTCAGCTCGGATCATGATCCCGGGGTCTTGGGACTGAGCCCCACATCAGGCTCCCTGCTTGGTGGGAAGCCTGCTTCTCCCTCTCCCACTCCCCCTGCTTGTGTTCCTGCTCTCACTGTCTCTCTCTCTCTCTCTCCCTCTCTGTCAAATAAATAAATAAATAAAATCTTCAAAAAAAAAAAAAAAACAGAGAGAGAGACAAACCAAAAGAGACTCTTAACTATAGAGAACAAACTAATGGTTGCTGGAGGGGATGTGGGTGGGGGCTGGGCTAGATGGGTGTCAGGCATTAAGGAGGTAATGTGCTGTGATGAGCACTGGGTGTTCTGTGTAAGTGATGAATCACTAAATTCTACTCCTGAACCAAAAAATTAATTAATTAATTATAGCTTTTCAAAATGACATGTATTCCTATGGCTTCATTTATTATTATTGTTTTTTTAAAGATTTTATTTATTTATTTGACAGAGAGAGATCACAAATAGGCAGAGAGGCAGGCAGAGAGAGAGAGGAGGAAGCAGGCTCCCTGCTGAGCAGGGAGCCCGATGCGGGACTCGATCGCAGGACCCTGAGATCATGACCTGAGCCGAAGGCAGCGGCTTAACCCACTGAGCCACCCAGGCACCCTATTTATTATTTTTTTAGATAGAAAGAGAGCAGATATGGAAGTGGGGAGGGGCAGAGGGAGAGGGAGAGAGAGAATCCCAGGCAGACTCAACATCCAGCATGGAGCCTCATGTGGGGCTCAATCTCATGACCTTGAACTCATGACCCGAGCTGAAATCAAGAAGAGCTGGACACTTAACCACTGAGCCACCCAGGCACTCCTATTTCTATAGCTTTAAAGTAATCAGGATGTTTATGGTTGTTTGTCTGCATAAGAAACTTGGGAAGGGATAGGTACCATTTTGTCCTAATAAAGGAAATTTGTATATCAGGACCCACAAAATGGATGCTGCCCAGTGGTCCAGCCCACATCATAAATATAAACCTAAGTCAGCCCACACACATGGGGAATGCCTCACTGTCCAGTACCTAAAATTCACCAAGCACGATCCTCCAACTCAACTTTAGCTAGTTCACCTTACCCTATAGAAGAGGACCTGCTAGCCTTACCAGGAAATCCCAAGGTAATCATGCTGTTCCCATGTTGCCTCTTCTAATGTTCTATAAAACTCACTCTTGCCCAAAATCCCTGGGGAAGAGTGCTCCACTGCTTGTGAGACCCTGTACTCCCCCAACCCATGAACTGTTTGCCCTTAAATAAAGAACATCAAGGGCCAACGGTACCCCATTGTTTATAGCAGCGATGTCCACTATAGCTGAGCTATGGAAAGAGCCCAGATGTCTGGATAAAGAAGATGTGGTATATCTATCGATCTATCTATTTATTGATCTACACACAACAGAGTATTTCTCAGCCATCAAAAAATGAAATCTTGCCATTTGCAGTTATGTGGATGGAATTACAGGGTACTAGCCTGAATGAAATAAGTCAATCACAGAAAGGCAATTTTATGATTTCACTCATATGTGGAATTTAAGAAACAAAACAGAGAAGCATAGGGGAAGGGAGGGAAAAATAAAATAAGAAAAAATCAGAGAGGAAAACAAAGCACAAGAGAGACTCTTAATCATAGGAAACAAACTGAGGGCTGCTGGGACGGAGGAGGGTGGGGGTGGGGTAACTGGGTGATGGGTGTTAAGGAGCGCATGGGACGTAATGAGCACTGGGTATTATACGCAACTGATGAATTACTGAACAGTACATCTAAAACTAATAATACACTACATGTTAATCAACTGAATTTAAATTTTTTTTAAAGATTTTATTTATTTATTTGACAGAAAGAGAGATCACAAGTAGGCAGAGAGGCAGGCAGAGAGAGAGGGGGGAAGCAGGCTCTGTGCCGAGCAAAGAGCCCGATGCGGGGCTCGATCCCAGGACCCTGAGATCATGACCTGAGCCGAAGGCAGAGGCTTTAACCCACTGAGCCACTCAGGTGCCCCAACTGAATTTAAATTTAAAAAATAAAGGAAAAAATAAAGAAGATCAAACTCATTACTAAATTGTATTATTTTTGTCACTCGACACCTCATTTGACAGATTAACAGATGAAAGTCACGAAATGCTTAAATGACCTATCAAAGTTTTTTTTTTTAAAGATTTTATTTATTTATTTGACAGACAGAGATCACGAGTAGGCAGAGAGGCAAGCAGAGAGAGAGAGGAGGAAGCAGGCTCCCCGCTAAGCAGAGAGCCCGATATGGGACTCGATCCCAGGCCCCGAGATCATGACCTGAGCCGAAGGCAGCGTTTTAACCCACTGAGCCACCCAGGTGCCCTGACCTATCAAAGTTTTAAGCAGGATTTCGTTGTGAGGGCCATCTGACTCCACAACCTAGACCTTAATGATTATCTGCAGCACTGCCAAAGCCTTTAATTTTTTTAACATTTTGAATTACTATTTTTTTATTTTCTTATTTTTCATTTATTTTATTTTTTATCTTGATTTATTTGCTTTTACATTTATTTCTTATTTTATATAGAGGAATTTTAATGGCTATGGGTCCTGAAAATATATATGGCAGCATGAGTTCATTTTGTTTAGAGGAGTAGATGAACGATGAAGGCCAGAAGCCAGAAGAGGGGTTTCCGCTACCTGTTTTGTATAGCAAACAACCCTAAAACTTAATGACTTAAAACGGTAACTATTTTATTATTACCTCACATGTTCTGGGAGTGAACTTGGCTCAGCTGAGCATTTCTTTTGCTGGTCTCACTTGAGGTTTCTGACTTGGCTGTGGTTCGATAGCAAGATACCTGGGCTGCTGTCATTTTGAAGGCCCGGCTAGAAAGTTTGGCCTTTTTCCGCCTTTCTACTTCAGGTAGTCAGTCTTTCCAGCAGGGTAGACTTCTTACATCTTGGCTAAGAAATCTCAAAAATAAATGTTTCCTTCAGCCTTCACTAACAGTTTCTACAAGGCCATCTCAGCTTTTCCGTGCTGCCACATGTTTCCAATTTTTGTTATGTCAGCACTCCACTTCCACATACTGTAATATTGTGGTTTATAAGAAATTTATATTTGGTCATTCAAATGGCCAAAATATATTTCTCATATAAATTTGGTCTTCGTCCACAATTCCTGACTCACAGCTCCCCAAACCCCTGGAATTTCCTAAATAATAAGAGCAATGGGACCATCTTTTGTCATAACATTTGGTCTCTTGTCCTCTGTTCCTGAAATAGCTTCAGAGCATAAGGGAGAGATGGATGTTTTATAATTCATAACTCCCCTTTCCACTACAACTATATTTAGGCCAATGAGTTGACTTTAGGAAAGCACTTAGGGGTGGGGACTGGTTGTCCAGAGGAACTAAGCAAGTGATCAGAGTGTCGAAACTTCCAGTCCTATTTCCCCAGCCTTCAGAAAGAGGAGAGGGGCTTGAGACTGAGTTCGATTGACAACAGCCAATGATTTAATCAATTGGGCGACACGCTTAAGTTTCCATAAAAGTCCAAAAGGACAGGGTTCAGAGAGTTTCTGGGATGATGAATTATGTGGAGATTTGGGAAAAGTGGCATGCTTGGAAGCTCTGTGCCCTTTCCCCATACCTTGTCCTACGCATCTTCTCCATCTGGCTGTATTGGTATCATTTTTTAAAAATATTTTATTTATTTATTTGACAGAGAGAGAGAGCAAGAGAGAGAGCGATCACAAGTAGGCAGAGAGGCAGGCAGAGAGAAAGAGGGGGAAGCAGGCTCCCTGCTGAGCAGAGAGCCCGATGCAGGCAGGGCTCGATCCCAGGACCCTGGGATCATGACCTGAGCCGAAGGCAGAGGCTTAACCCACTGAGCCACCCAGGTGCCCCTGTATTGGTATCATTTTAAAACTGGTGATCTTGAGGTGTCTGTTTGCTCAGTCAGAAGAGCCTGCAACTCTCAGTCTCAAGGTTGTGAGTTCAAGCCCCACATTGGGGATGGAGCCTACTTAAAAAAAATTAAATAAACTAGTGATCTAGTAAGTAAAATGTCAGAGTTCTGGAAGTCACACTAGCAAATTAATCAAACTCAAGGAAGGAGTTGTGGGAACCTCTGACTTACAACCAGTCAGTCAGAAGTACAGATAATAATCTTTACTCGTGATTGTGTCACCAGGTAGACCCCAGGGTCTGATCTCTACTGCTAACCTGTTCGTAACTACTGACCTTTGTCCCACATTTTTCCTCCAGCTCTTCTTTCCAGCTTATCTCTTAACTCGGATGAAAGACCCAGTAGGCGTAGCACCCTGTGATGGAAACTGAAATTACCCCGCAAGCAATAATGATACCCTGATGAAGAATTCCAGTCAGCCCAGAACACCCAGTTCAGTTTGAACCTAACTCCAACTCGTGCCTGCACAGATGGACCATGGAGTGACCGACAGTTACCTTCAACTCATTATAGTACTAAGATCTCAGCCCAGGGACGATCACAGCCTCATTTACATAACATACAATGTATGTCTGGGCACGTTTCCTTAAGGCTCCTGCGCCACCTTATGCCCACCTCTGCATACGGTGACAAGGCTCCCCTATCTCAGTATTCATCCTAAGCCTAAATCAAAGGAACCCATTCACCCTTGTTCAGGGAGTCACGGCTATGGAAGTTACCCTCCGTGATCTCCTTATTTGCTGCCAATCAAGTTTCCCTTGTGCTACCACTCCACCCGGTGTAGTTTCTATGTGTGACTAACCAAGAAGCAAACTCAAGTTTGTGCAGTTAAAGCTGGTGGCGGGGGGCAGCCTTGCAGGAATCAACCCTTTACCTGGGGAGTCTGACACTCCCTCTGAGTGGATAGTCTCCGAACTGTGTTGAACTGCCGCCAAGAATTGCTGGGTGCTGTGGGGACACTCCTTGTCCCCCAACCAAGATACACACACACTGGAACTGGGTCCAGACTTTTACATACTGATTGCTGTTTTGTTGACCTAACAAACCACCCAGAAACTTAGTAGCTCTAAATCATCACCATCCGTTGTCTATCACGGTTCCACGCGAAGTTCTGCCGGTCTCCCTTTGGAGTTCTCGTGCAGCTGCAGTCACGTGATGACGGGGGCTGGAGTCATCTGGGACCCGATGAAACTGGACTGCTTGGTCTTCCCATTTGATCTCAGGGTCTCTCCCCTCCCCATGACCTCTCCACATGGTCTCTACAGCAGGGTAGCCAGATATTTTACATGTTGGCTTCGAGTTCCCCAAACTGAGACTTACCAGACAGGAAGCAGAAACGGCCAGTCCTCTTAAAATCGGGGTCTGGCCGCACCTGGCTGCCTAATTCGGTTAAGTGTGAGCCTTCGGCTCAGGTCATGATCCCAGGGTCCTGGGATCCAGCCCCGAATCAGGCTCCCTGCTCAGCAGGGAGTCTGCTTCTCCCTCTGCCCCTCTCCCTGCTCATGTGCTCACACTCTCTCCCTCTCTCTCTCTCAAATAAATAAAATCTTAAAAAAAAAAAAGCTGGGTCTGTCCCCTATCTTACAGTAGGCACAAAAATTAGCTAGAAATGGGTTAAAGATTTAAAGGCAAGACCTGAAACAAAACTCCTAGAAGAAAACACAGGGACAATACTCTTTGACATTAGACTTGGTTATCATTTTCTGGATATGCCACCAAAATAACAAGCAACAAAAGGAAAAATCACCAAGTGAGACATCAAACTGAAAACTTCTGTATAGCAAAAGAAACAATCAATGAAATGAAAAGACAACCTAAGGCATGGGAGAAAATATTTGCAAACTATCTATCTGATAAGAGTTAATATCCCAAATTCATAATGCACTCATACAACAAAGTAGCAAAAAATAATCACATTTAACAATAGGCAAAGAAGCTGAACAGATATTTTCCAAAAGAAGATATACAAATGGCCAACAAATACATGAAAACATGATCAATATCACTAAACATCAGGGAAATGCAAATTAGAGCCACAATGAGATACCATCTCACGCCTGTCAAAATGGCTAGTATCAAGAAGACCAGAGATAATGAGTCAATGACTCCTGGAGAGGCTGTGGAGAAAAGCAGGCCTTCATGCACTGTTGGTGGGAATGTATACTGATACAGCCACCATAGTAAACAATATGGAGGTTCTTCAAAAAAATTAAAAATAGGGGCACCTGGGCAGCTCAGTGGGTTAAGACTGCCTTCAGCTCAGGTCATGATCTCAGGGTACTGGGATAGAGCCCCACATTGGGCTCTCTGCTCAGCGGGGAGCCTGCTTCCCTCCCACTCTCTGCCTGTCTCTCTGCCTACTTGTGATCTCTCTGTCAAATAAATAAATAAAATCTTTTTTAAAAATTTAAAAATTTTAAAAAATTAAAAATAAACCTACCATATGGTCCAGCAATCCCACTTCTGGGAATATATCCAGAGGAAATGAAATTACCATCTCAAAGAAATATCTATACCCACATATTCATTGCAGTATTATTTACAATAATCAAGACGTGGAAACAACCTAAGCATCCACTGGCAGATGAATGGATGAGGACAGTAGAGAGAGCGAGGGAGAGAAACAGAGTGAGATAGAGAAAGAAAGGGAGAAAGGGGATGTAACATCACTCAGTCATAAAAAAAGGAAATCCTGCCCTTTGTGACATTATGGATGGACCTTGAGGGGATTATGATAAATGAAATAAGTCAGACAGAAAAAGGAAAATACTATATGCTCTCACTTACATGAGGAATTTAAAAAAACTCATAGAAACAGTAGATTGGTGGTTTCCAGGAGCAGGACTGGGGATGGGGGAAATTGGGCAAAAGTGGTCAAAGAGCACAAACCTCTAGTTATACTAGGAATAAATTCTGGACATCTAAGATACAAAACCTGGTGACTATAGTTAACAATATTATACTGTATACTAGAGAGTTGCTAAGAGAGTAACTCTTAAAGGTTCTCACCGCAAACACACAAAAGGTAACTATGTGGGGTGATGGCTGTGTTAAGTAATCTTATTTTGCAACAATCATTTTACAATATATGCATATATCAAATTCATCACATTGTACCCCTTAAAGCTACACAGTGTTACATTTCAAGTATATCTCAATAAAGCTGGAGAAAATAGTGAATGAAAAAAAAAGACTGGGTCTAGAACCAACACAGTATCCTTTCCACAGCATTCTACTGCTTAGCACCAGTAGGTCAATGTGGCCGGGATTTCACAAGGACATGGACACCCGACACTGCGGGTCATTGAGGGCCATCATCAGACTCTAGCTACCATAGAGAACCAAAGGCAAACATCACTTAGTTCATGATCATTAAAATCCTTATCTTGGGTTCTGTTTTTTATGTCTATATGTTGCAATTCAAAGGGAAAACCTGAGCTAGACCATCAGATTCCCTTGACCAGCATCTCAATCTCCCAAAGAACAAAGATAACCGAAATGCACAACTGCTGAGTTTACAGGACCTCTCCCTGTTCTAGGCCAAAGAAATGAAAGATAATTTCTAGTTCAAAAATAAGGCCCCCCAAATTCATTCTAACATATCTTTCAGAACTCCATGTGATAGTTCACATGCATTTCAAAAATCAATTTTAAACTTGCTTGATAATCAGGGGTGCTTGGTTGGCTCATTCAGTAGAGCTTGTAAGTCTTGATCTCTGTGTCGAGAGTTCAAGCCCCACACTGGGTGTAGAGATTACTTAGAAATAAAATTTAGGGGCGCCTGGGTGGTTCAGTTGTTAAGCGTCTGCCTTCGGCTCAGGTCATGATCCCAGGGTCCTGGGATCGAGCCCCGCATTAGGCTCCCTGCTCAGAAGCCTGCTTCTCCCTCTCCCACTCCCTCTGCTTGTGTTCCCTCTCTCGCCGTGTCTCTCTCTGTCAAATAATAAATAAAATCTTTTAAAAAACAAAAAAAATTCAAAAACAAATAAATAAATAAAAAGTTGCTTGATGATCAAAGAAGAATTGGCAATGAACTAGTGATGGAATGAGAAGAAAGATATTTTGAAATAAACTTCTGGAAGTTCATCCAAAATGTTAAAGCTATCTGATAAAAGATAAGAAGCATAAGACCCAGTTTGGCTAAAGTTAAAACGTAATTTCACCATATTATATGATGCAATAATTGAGAGTTGGTCAGAAGAGATCAGGACTGGTAGGTGGGTTCTGGTAGATTCCACAGGTCAAGTCAGGCAAGATGTTAGGTACCGAGAGGTTAGCCGAAAAGGCAGGATCAAACTCATTATTCTCCATCTTAGTGACTTTTTTTCTTCCCAGAGACTTCTTTCTGCTATTTTCTAAATGTTTATATTTCCCCAAAATTCATATGCTGAAATCCTAATGCCCAATATGATGGTGTTGGGAGGTGGAACTTCGGGAGCTTATTAAGTCATGAGGCTGGAGCCCTCATAAATGGGATTAGTGACCTTCCAGACCCCTAGTCCCTTCTGCCATGTGAGGACACGATGAGAGGACCCTCACCCAACTATGGTAGCACTCTGATCTTGGACTTCCAGTCCACACAACGGTCATATATAAATTTATTTTTTTAAAGCCACCCAGTCTATGGTATTTTGTTACAGCAACTTGAATAGACAAAGATGTTTTCCTAAGTAGTTCCCTCTGTCTAGAAAGCTATCTCTTTGCCTCATCCAGTGATCCAGCTTCATGCCACTAAACTTGAAAACATACAAATTTTACAAACCCCTAGAAATCACACAGGCATACCATTTTGCCCCCACTAATTTGGTCAAAATTTAAAGTTCTGGCAACTTCAAATGATAGCAAAGATTTGCACCAATAGGAACTTTCACACGCTCTGGTGGGACTGTAAATTTAATACAAGCACCTTAGAAAAGAATTTTAGATTATCATGTAAAAAATGAACATTTCCTAGCATGCACCCATTCTCCTCCGGGTATATTCCCTAGAGGACCTCTTACACCCATGCACCAAGAGTCAGGTACATGGACATTTATAGCAACATTGCATATCACAGTGGAAAGCTGGAAAACAAGCTGAGTGTCCTCTAATAAGAGAATGGATGAGTACTTCCTGGTACCTTACTTAATAGAGGCTAAAATCCATGGAAAAAAAGAACTACAAATACATACAGCAACAAAGATGTAAGTCAAAGCAATCGTGAGTGAATAAAGGATGTCACAGAGGAAATGTAAAATATCTTTCCATTTTTATGCATTTCAGAATTAAGCAAAACTAGGGACTGGAGATAAAATGTTAACAAAATTCAAGGAAATGAAAATAAATCAGGATCTACGGGCAGGGAGGCAGGAGCACAAGGACATCTAAGGAACCTCAATGGCATTGATGATATTCTTTTCTGAAGTCAGTGGATTCCTGAGCGTTCACATTATTATTTAACTTCACAGTTGATATATACATCACCTATATTCCTTTGTATGTAAGGTCCTAATAAAACTTTTTATTTATATTTCCCTCCCCTTTATTTTCAAAACCTCCTGGCTCTGCTACTTACTAGCTTTGGGAACCAGGGCATGCTACTCAGTCATTCCGAGCCTCACCAGGCTCATAGATGAAAATAATGCAGTGATAAAGCCTACCCAGCTGGCCACTGGGAAGACTACTGCAGGAATCCTCTGCCTGGCACTTGGTAGCACTAAGTGCTAGCTCCTCAGAGAGCTGCTGCGTTCAGATAAGCAAACCCTCCAGCCTGAACTGGTTGTAAAGATTCCACGAAAGCAGGCAATCTTCCTTGATTTGGGACTTCTATTTTCTCCCAGAGTCCTTCCCCCTTCTCCTCCACCCCTGAAGGGAAAAATAACTCTAATCATGAGAACTATTTTCAAATGAAAGTTGGATCTTTAACTACATAGCATTTGTGTTTCTTGCCCACACGATGGCAGAACAGGCAAAGAACAGCTAAAAGGATGCTAGACTGTCGAGATCTCCTTTTGAGACGTTCAAGACCTTCTAGAAAACAACCGAATGCAAATTTCATTAATGTCTGTGATGGAATAAATTGCAACTGGACAGGCAGTTGAGATCAAAATTGCTTTCCACCCTATATGTGGTACTAACTGGGGCACATTAACAGGCATAGGAGATCAAGAAATAAACAAACATGATTTCCAGCCCTACAGATCCTTCCTACAAATTCTCACCTGAGGTATCGTATATTTATGTGTGTGCTTGTGAAGGCACTTGGGGGCACACATTTGGACACATGTTGTGAGGGTGTGCAGGAGAGAACACACATGCATTTGCACTGGTGGGAAAGTCTTATTGGTAAGCACAAGGGCATAAGGAGGCAACGCTGATAACAGCATTCTTTTCTGAAAAGCTCAAGTCTTTAAGGCGGAAGTGTGCTGGTCACTACTCGTAGGAGGAATTTGAAATTCCAGTGAACACTGGCCTCAGTCTCATTCTAACTCAGTAGCTTGTCCAGTGCTGCAGAGGGGTAGAGGGAGGCTACTGTCCTGAGATCAAGCATGTTGGGCCTGCCTTTGGCCTACTGATCCAAATTTATAGCTCTGGGCCCCCTGAGGTATCCTCCTATTGTTTACACACACACCACACCAACTTGTATTAATTCAAAATCTTGTGGTCGCGCATGACATAAGCCCAATTCCAATCAGCAAAATAAAAAAGGGACTATCTGGATATATATAATCAAACCACCAAAAGGCAGGGATGCTGTGGCCTCGGGAGCAACCAGAATCGTGACTTTCCTTGGACAATTCCATCATTCATGTTGATGTTTCTCTTTATGACAGTTTTATTCTTTCAAATGAGCTAATTCCGATCAACAAGGGCCATGGCACAGGCAACCTTGAATTCACATCCTAGGTATTTGAAAAAACTGGGTAAAGACCTCTGATTGGCCTCTTCTGGGTCACATGGCCAACCACAACCAATCACTACAGCCAGAAATAGAAAACTATTACTGGTCTAGCCTAGGCCACATGCCCACCCTTAGGGCTTGAAGGGAGGAATGTTATGATTGCTGGACCTTATTAGGACTAGGTTGACGGGTAGAAAAGTACTTTTCCAAAATAATGGATTTCCTGTTCAAAGCAGATAAAAAAAAAAAGTCATCATGCTGCAAGAAAAAAAGAGGGGGTGCGAAGTTCCATATATATATATATGACAGACTCTGTTATGCTGTTTGTGGTTTCTACCTCCTTAATAATTTTGTGCCTATTTGATTTGTCTTGTAATGAGAGTAGTGTATTAAATTCTCCTTTATTACTATGCTTCAATCTATTTCCTTGTATCTCCTCTGTTTTTTTTTCCCATAAAGGTGAATGTCAGATTTGATTGGCAGCCATTCACTTTCCTTTCTTGGGCTCCTCTGCTGTCCTTTCTGGGCCCCATCCCCAAATTCCCTTCAGTCCCTGCTTTCTGCTTGCTATATCACAGGTATTATCTGTATTATTCTTTTTTTAATAAAGATTTTATTTATTTATTTGACAGAGAGAGATCACAAGTAGGCAGAGAGGCAGGCAGAGAGAGGAAGGGAAGCAGGCCCCCTGCTGAGCAGGGAGCCTGATTCGGGACTCGATCCTAGGACCCTGAGATCATGACCTGAGCCGAAGGCAGCTTAACCCACTGAGCCACCCAGGTGCCCCTTATCTGTTATACTCTTAACGTCATACTCAGTGCGGTCCCCATTCAGAAGTCCCTATTAACTCAGGCTAGCTCCAGACCTCCACTCTGTAATGTATGTGAATGCACAAAAAAGGAACCGAAAGGACACACACCAGCACCAGACTGTTTCGGGGGTTTATAGCTTTTTTTTTTTTTAAGGGGATCTCTGCCCCAGTGAGGGGTCCATCTTCTTTTCTTTTCTTTTTTTAAGATTTTATTTACTTATTTGACAGAGAGAGAGAGAGAGAGACAGTGAAAGAGGGAACACAAGCAGGGGAAGTGGGAGAGGGAGAAGCAGGCTTCCTGCCAAGCAGGAAGCCCAATGAAGGACTCGATCCCAGGACCCTGGAATCATGACCTGAAATGAAGGCAGATGGCAGATGCGGAGAGCAGAATAGGATGGAGAAGGGAAAGCAGTCAGTGGGGTGACTAATATCCCACTGTATGCATATGCCACATTTGCCACATTTTCTTTTTTTTTTTTAATTTTATTTATTTGACAGACAGAGATCACAAGTAGGCAGAGAGGCAGGCAGAGAGAGAGAGAGGAGGAAGCAGGCTCCCTGCTAAGCAGAGAGCCCGATGTGGGACTCGATCCCAGAACCCTGAGATCATGACCCGAGCCGAAGGCAGAGGCTTAACCCACTGAGCCACCCAGGCGCCCTGCCACATTTTCTTTACCTATTCATCTGTTGATGAACATTTGGGTTGTTTCCACCTTTTGGTTATTGTGAATAATGCTGCTGTGAACATGGGGTACAAAAAGTTGTGTAAATTTTAAAACCCTAAAAAACAATACTTACCGAATGATCCATTTATGTTTCGTATGTGTGTGTGCATTATGTGTATGGTATGTATGTAAACGTGTAGAAAAAGACCTGAGTGACACTCCTGAAACTTTGAGTTATTATCTCTAGAATGGCAAAACAGTGGGATAGGAAAGGACTCTATAATTTTTCATTCAGCATATTTCTGTATTTTTTTATTTTTCATAATGAGAATAGACTAATATATTCCTCATGCAATTTTAAAATGCAATTAAAAATAAAGATGAAGATTTCAGGCATCTTGGCAGGCCATGAGTAAGGAATATTTCGAACAGTCTTCTAGGAGTCAGAAGAATTGACGGGATAAAGGAATGCTGAAATACCTCTGTGTGGCTTGAGATTTTTATAAGGTGCATATATTATTTTTTTAATTAAAAAAATCTAATGGGAAAAAAAATTCAAAGCCCGAGGCGGGATTGCACTGGCAATTAAGGCCCAGAGGAGGGCAGTAGAAAGCCATACGGTGGAAACCACAGAAAACTGGTTCCTGTGTCTCGTCAGGAAAAAGGGCAGAGGCTCCAAACTTGCCTCGTGGGAGTGAGAAAAAGCCTGGACACTACTTGAAACGTTGCTGGCCAGACTTTGGCAGCAAGATCGTCAGATAAAAGGGGGAAAATCTGGGAAGTGGCAAGGGTTTGGCTATGGACAGCCAAGGAGAAAGTAGGAAGAGGCATTCTTCACTGAGAATCAGCAAACAGGAGCCCAGGAGCACAGCCCTGGGGTAGATAACCCAGAGAGATTTCTAGGGGTCTTGAGGACAAAGCCCTGTTTGGAAGCACGTGGCTAAGTCCTTGACCCTCCCCCTCTGCTTTTTAAAATAGACAAGGATATTTAAAAAAAAAATGTTGGGGCACCTAAGTGGCTCAGTCTGTTACCTGTGCAAATCTTGATTTCTGCTCAGGTCATGATCTCAGGGTCATGACAAGCCCCAAGTCCTGCTCTGTGCTCAGTGGGGAGTCTGCTTGAGATTCTCCCCCTCTACCCCCACCCCCCACCACACATCACACACTCTCTGTCTCTCTCAAAGAAATAAATCAATCTTTTACAAAAGTGTTCCTAAAGTAGACAAGGTTAAGGATAGCCCTGCAGAACGAAGATACGGGAAGTCTGCTTCTCCATCTCCTGCTCCCCCTGCTTGTGTTCCCTTCTCTTGTGCTCTCGCTCTCTCTCTCTCTCTGTCAAATAAATAAATAAAATCTTGAAAAAAAATTAAAAATAGATGGGTCCCTGGGTGGCTCAGTGGGTTCAAGTCTCTGCCTTCAGTTCAGGTCATGGTCCCAGGGTCCTGGGATCGAGCCCCGCATCGGGCTCTCTGCTTAGAGGGGAGCCTGCTTCCCTTCCTCTCTCTCTCTGCCTGCCTCTCTGCCTACTAGTGATCTCTGTCTGTCAAATAAATAAATAAAATATTTTTTAAGAAATTAAAAATAGAAATGCCACATGATCCAGTAATTCCACTTCTGGGTATTTACCCAAAGAAAATGAAACCTTAATTTGAAAAGATACATGCACTATTTTTATTGTATCATTATTGCAGCCAAGACATGGAAGCCCCTAAGTGTCCTTCAACAGAGGAATGGTTAGAAAAGATATGGTATGTATACATACACGTAATGAAATATTACCCAGTCACAAAAAAGAATGAAATCTTTCCATTTGTACAACAATATGGACAGAAGTGGGAGGGTATTATGCTAAATTAAGGGGCTGGGGGATAGGCAAAATAGGTGAAGGGTACAAACTTCCAGCTGTCCAATAAATAAGTCATGGAAATGACGTAGAAAATATAGTCAATAATATTGTTTAAAAAAAAGATATTGTCTACCAACTACCCATCACTAGAAAAAGAACTGATCTTAAAAAGTTGACACATATATGCTTGCACTTTATAAGCACTAAATTAAGATCATCTTATTTAAAAAGCAATAAAATAAAATTTTCCTTTTTTAGTTTTCTTTCTATCTTTATGGAGATACAATTGATATGTAACATGGTATAAAAATAACATTTTCTAATCTTTATACTGTTAAAAAGTATTTGAGCAGAATTATTTAGAGCTTCAGGGTAAAAGTGAGTTGTATTTTCGAAAGAATATTTAAAATTTTGTTCTATTCCGGGGCGCCTGGGTGGCTCAGTGGGTTAAAGCCTCTGCCTTCGGCTCAGGTCATGATCCCGGGGTTCTGGGATCGAGCCCCGAGTCGGGCTCTCTGCTCCGCAGGGAACCTGCTTTCTCCCCTCTCTCTCTCTCTGCCTGCCTCTCTGCCTACTTGTGATTTCTGTCAAATAAATAAAATCTTAAAAAAAAAATTTTGTTCTATTCCAATGATCCCAGAAGTATGATTTCAAAGACTGCTATCCTTATAAGCCATGTCCTTTCATCACAGGAAAAAGACTTAAATAAAAGCCTTTTGTAAGGGTCACACTGCTCACCTGCTCCAGCTTCATTTCCTGCTCTCTCTCCCCACATTCTTCATCTTGGCCACATAGAAAAGAAATTCCCTCAACCATGCTTTGCACATGTTGATTTATCTGCCTGCTAATGCAATGTTCTTTTCCTCCTTTTTGGGTTCAAGGCATTCCTATTCATATTAAAAAAACAAATGAATTAAAACCACATCTCATGGGGCGCCTGGGTGGCTCAGTTGGTTAAGCGTCTGCCTTTGGCTCAGGTCATGATCTCAGGGTCCTGGGATCCAGCCCTGGGTGGCATGCGGCTCCCTGCTCAGTGAGAAGCCTGCCTTTCCCTCTCCCTCCTGCTCTGTCCCCCTCCCCTGCTTGTGTGTGTTCTCACATGCTCTCTCTCTTTCTCTCTCTCAAATAAAATCTTAACGTGCACACACACACACACACACACACACACACATCTCAGCAGAAGGGTCATCTCCTCCAGGGGTCCCCACTCTGAATACCCTTCCTCTTCCTTCCTGTGACATCATACTTGCATGACATTCCATACCTGTACTGCCATAGTGACTGGTTACTTATTTACCTGCCTCTCCCATTAGATTTCAAACTCCTTGAAGGTAGGGACTATGTCTTTTTGAATGCTGCGTGCCTAACCGAAGCTTCCTGTCACATAACAGACAAGTTTTTTGTTGAATGAGTAGTCAACCTTGATACCTCTCTGTACGTCATGCCCCATAACAAATCCAACAAGTCCTACACACCATCAAAATATTTCTCAAAGTCATCGATTTTTCTCCATCTTCACCACCACTACTATGCTTCAAGCCACCATCTTCTATCACCACTGTAACAGCCTCCTAATTATCTTATTACTTTCTCCTATTGTGCCCCTCCAATCCATTCCCCATACAACAGCCATTGTGATTCTTCTAAAATGCAGATCTTATCATGTCAGTCTCTAAGCAAGAAACTCTTCAATGCAATCTCACTATTCTTAGAATAAAGTGTCCAATGCACTTAAGTTGACCTACAAGGCCCAAACTTCTCTAGTCTCCACTTTCTTACCTTCTTTTGGGGCCTCCAACGTGCTCTCCAACTTCCTCTCACCACAGGGCCTTTGCCTAGGTGTCTCCACCTCTTGGGATATTCTCTCTCTTCTCTCAGTTCACTCCCACTCATATTTCAGAACTCTGCCCCAGTGTTGCTTCCTTAGGAAAGCTTCCCCTGACCTCCTTGATGAAATCAAACTCACTACTGACTTTCTCAGTACCTTTACAGTATCTGTCATTTCTTGTTTTTGTTTAATGTCTGTTTCCCACTCCCCTCAATTGTCTCTACCACTGAAACTTCAAAGCACCTAAGAAACCCTCAGTAAATGTTTGAGAATGACTATTGTCATGTAACACAAAATTGAAAGAGCCAGTCCATTTGGGAAAATGCCCAGTGCATTCCCCACTGCCACAGAATCCTCCAACCACACACATCTTTCAGGGAAAACATCCTACAAATAGACTGTCCTTGAACATATGTGAAGCTGAAATTAGGGCAGGCAAAGGACAGGCTGAACCAAGGGAGACTGGAGCATCTACCAAGCAAAGGTGCTGTGGTTGCCCTGCTTTAAGGGCCTCAACTACAGAGTTCCAGGATGAGTCAGCTCCTTGAACAGTATGTACTGGTCCGTTAGTTTTTATATCCACAGAATATAGTTGTCAAGGAAAACTTTCCAGAAAGTTGAATGCTACGTTATGTAGCACCCCTTAGTTACTTTCCAAGTAGTATTCATTATGCTGATTAATTTTTTAGCTTAATAAACACATCAAATACCATAGGAAACACTTGAACATTGAAGGGAAACATATTTTTCTCATTAAGCCAGAGAAAGGGCAAAAGTCCCAACCATATCTCATCAGATAGTTTCTTCAGCCTTTCTGTTCTCCATACAATCTATCCACAACTCTCCCCAGTCCTCAAACCTCTGTCCCTTCTTCTCGCAAAGGATGAGTTCCCTTGTCCTTCACTAGGAAAGCAGAAGCCATCAGATAGAAATTCCCCAGATTCCTCTCCCAGCCCCTTATTCCCCTCCCTACTCCCATCTTCAATGGGTCTGTATCAGATTACAGCTTTTTGATCTGCAATTCTGTCCCCTGGGAGCAGGAAAGTTCTGACTATCACATTCTATACTGCCCCAACCCACCCCAGGAGCCTGCCTCTATCTCCCTGTTCCGTGGCTGCACCACCTTCCCCCCATCCTGGCTGTTTCTCATGAGCTTTATTGGAGCTTCTCCATGATACAGAATGTTCTCCCTAGGGCTACCATACCCCTCTAAGCAACGGCCCTATCTTCCCCCTTTGCCGTCAAACTTGAAAGAACTGTCTACACCAACGGATGTCACTTAGCTCTCAATTACTCTTCAACCCACTGAAATCTGGCCTCTGGCTCTTATCTTTCCAAGATAAGAGTACTCTTGCCTAGATCACTAGTGACCTTTTCATTATTCAATCTGTTTTAATTTCTTTTAAGATACTGAGAAGTATTTTTCGTTGTGGACTACTCCTTATACCTATACAACTCTCTTCTCATGGTTTCTAGGACCTTATACTTTCTTGGTTTTCCTCCCTACCTCTCTGCCCCTTCTTTTTTTATGTTTTTATTTAAATTCCAGTTAGTTCACATACAGTGTAATACTAGTTTCAGGTGTACGATATAGAGATTGAACACTTCCATACATCACCGCGTGCTCATCACAAGTGCCCTCCTTCATCCCCTCCCCCATTTCACTCGTGCCTCCACCCCCCCACCCTCTGGTAACCATCACTTCGTTCTCTATCCTTAAGAGTCTGTTTCTTGGTTTGCTTCTCTCCTTTTTTGCCCCCTTTGCTCCTTTGTTTTGTCTCTTAAATTTCACATATGAGTGAAATCATGTGGAATTTCTTTTTTTTTTCTTTGCTAGATCAGCCTCCTTCACTCAATTTCTAAATGTTGAGGTTGCTTGGGGTTTGGTGCTAGGTACTTTTCCCTCTCTATCTTCTCTCCTTGTGTGGGCTTTGGTTCATATCCATTCCAGTGGGCTTCGGTTACCTTCTAGACTGGGTTTCTGACTTGGGTACATGAATCCAATTCAGACAATTTGTAAACCCGAACGGGTAAAAACAGATTTTTTTATTTTCACCAATCTCTAATGAAAATTTAGTATTTTTCCCAATTATGAATGTAGGCAACAAACCGTGGTCGTATAATCAAAGTATGTGACTTTGCCATTATTAGAAATCATATATAACTTAATATATTTGTTACAAGTATCTCAAAATATTTTTATGTTTATCATTATTTTAGTTCATAGTAGTTATTAGATCCACTGCTAAATCTTTTTATTTAATGAGTCAATAATTAGATGTATTATTACATCACAATTTTTTATAACAGTCTTTTTTTAAAAGGTTTTATTCATTTATTTGACAGGCAGAGATCACAACTAGGCAGAGAGGCAGGCAGAGAGAGAGGAAGGGAAGCAGGTACCCCGCTGAGCAGAGAGCCTGATGTAGGGCTCGATCCCAGGAACCCGGGATCACCACCAGAGCCGAAGGCAGAGGCTTTAACCCACTGAGCCACCCAGGCGCCCCTGCATCACAATTTTTGTACTTGGTAAGTCTTTCAGTAAAATTCACTTCATTTATAATCCTGTGCATTTCATTGTGTGCATTTTAAAATATTCTGAGACAGGGTTCACAGGCTTCCCCAGACTGCCAATGGCATAAAAACTAAGAAGCCTGTTCCAGATGCTGATGACTCCCACCCTGAATCCATCTTCTGAATTTCAAGTCCATATATTTAACTGGCTTCTGGACATGTGTACTTGAATATCTCATAAAAACCTTAAGCTCAACATAACCCAAACTGAACTCATCAACCTCTACTACCCCCATTCTCCTCAAAGCTCCAAATGAGCCTGTGTGTTCTATCTCAATGAATAGGACCAAGAGTCACTCAGTTATTTGAGCCAGAATTCTGAGCTATCCTCAACTGTTCCCTTTCCTTCCCTTGAACAATCCCAAATCAAATCATGTCAATTCAATCACTTTAATATTTCTAAAAATTCATCCATTTACCTTTATCCTCAGTACCTCAAATAGAGTAACCATTCTCTCTTCCTTGTGGTCTCTCCAACAGACTGAGTTTCCTTCTAATCCATACTTTCCCATTATTGTTAGAATGATCATTCCCCAAGGACTGTGCTTAGTCTTAATATAGGCCACTTTGGGGCACCTGGGTGGCTCAGTGGGTTAAAGCCCCTGCCTTTGGCTCGGGTCATGGTCTCAGGGTCCTGGGATCTCAGGGTCCTGGGATCGAGTCCCAAATCAGGCTCTCTGCTCAGCAGGGAGACTGCTTCCTCCTCTCTCTCTGCCTGCTTCTCTGCCTACTTGTGATCTCTGTCTGTCAAATAAATAAATAAAATCTTAAAAACAAAATATAGCCCCCTTCACACTATCTTGTAATTACTTGTATTTTCTACTTGAATATAAGTTCCACCAGTACAGGAATTTTTATCTTGCCTGTTTTGGGGTCTGTAGCATTAAGGATGGTATCTGGCATTATAGGAACACTTCATAAATGTTTGCTGAATAAATGAATGACTGGACTGAGCTTTAGCCTGATGGTTAGCAGCAGCTCAATTAAAAGGTTAAGGGACTATTTAAACCTTAATATTTTTTTTCTGACAGATAAATAAGGTCACTTAAGTATGAGAGGTGGGAAAAGTTAATTTTAATTATTTTATTTGAAAACTTAAAATTTGGGAGCACCTGGTTAAGCATCTGCCTTTGGCTCAGCTCATGATCTTGGGGTCCTGGGATAGAGCCCTGCATTGGGCTCCCTGCTCAGTAGGGAGTCTGCTTCTCCCTCACCCTCTACCCTTTCCCCCTGCTTGTGCCTTCTCTCACTCTCTCACACTCACATTCTATCTCGAAGAAACAAAATCTTTTTAAAAAAAAGAAAGATGGGACACCTGGGTGGCTCAGTCGGTTAAACAACTTCCTTCAGCTTAGGTCATGATCCCAGGGTTATGGGATGGAGTCCTGCATAGGGCTCCTTGCTCAGCAGGGAGCCTGCTTCTCTCTCTCTGCTTGCCACTCTGCCTGCTTGCTCTCTCTCTCTCTCTCCCTCCCTCTCTGACAAGTAAATAAAATCTTAAAAAAAAAAAAAGAAAACTTAAATTTTGTGAGTGGATACTGTGGCTTAGGAAAATTGACAAGATCCAGTCCCTCAGTAATATTCATTTTTTTGCCAAAACATTAAATTGCCTTTCAAACAGTATATTTGGGGACTTGTACATTGGCAAATATAGATAGTCACCCTGGGGAGGGTTATGCTTTCCCCTAGATACTTGCACACAGTCAGGCTTAGTTCTGGAGACTTGTGGCAGCTTTAGCTGCTTTGCACAACAATCACACAGAACAAAGGCAGCTCTTTGATTTACCTGGTGTTTATTCTGTCAGTTGGTAGATTTAATACACAGAAAAGGGAACCAAGGTAAGGTGCACCATAACAACGTGTAAATAACACTTCAGAATTAACAATAGAGGGGTTCAACACAGACAGCTTCTAATCAGCATACAAAAATTGAACATTTTAAGGGAGCAATATACAGATATGCTCAGAGTGGCAGTCAAGTTTATCAAAAAGAATGAATTTCAGCTTTTCAACATTAATTCCAAAACATTAAGAACACTAAGGTTTAGGGGCGCCTGGCTGGCTTAGTGAGTAGAGCGTGCAACTCTTGATCTCGGGGTTCTAAGTTTGGGTCCCACTTTGGGTATAGAGATTACTTTAAAATAAAATCTCTTTTCAAAAAAGAACACTGATTTCTAATCTGCCTTATATTAACTACAGACATCATTATTTTCACTGGCGTTCACTAATCATTACAATTGGGGGGGTGAGAGGGAGAAGGAGAAAGAGAATCTTTTTTTTTTTAAAGATTTTATTTATTTGACAGAGAGATCACAAGTAGGCAGAGAGGCAGGCAGAGAGAGGGGGGAAAGCAGGCTCCACGTCAAGGAGAGAGCCCAATGTGGGGCTCGATCCCAGGACCCTGAGACCATGACCTGAGCCGAAGGCAGAGGCTTAACCCAGAGAAAGAGAATCTTAAGCAGACTCCAAACCCTGCACTGAGCCCCATGTGGGGCTGGACCCTGAAATCGTGAGACCGGAGCCAAAATCAAAGAGTTGGACACTTAACTGACTGAGCCACGCAGGTGCCTCATTACAATTTATTATTAAGTAAAAAAACAGTTACTGTATTATTAAAGAATAGTTTTGGGCACTCTGAAATTTAATAGTTCACAAGGAAAAGATGAGATCTTGAGGAAAAAGATGAGATTCTCTGTATCATACCAAACCTTGATATGAATTGTAACTTTTAATTTCCTTTCATCCTTTTTTATCATTTTATTATTTTTTTCCATCATGATAAGTGTACTGTTTAATCCCCATCCCCTATTTCACCCATCCCCCCATCTACTTCCCCTCTGGTAACCATCAGTTTGTCCTCTACAGTTAAGAGTCTGCACTAATGGGTATTTACCCCAAAGATACAGATGGAGTGAAAAGAAGGGCCATCTGTACCCCAATGTTTATAGCAGCAATGGCCACGGTCGCCAAACTGTGGAAAGAACCAAGATGCCCTTCAACGGACGAATGGATAAGGAAGATGTGGTCCATATACACTATGAAGTATTATGCCTCCATCAGAAAGGACGAATACCCAACTTTTGTAGCAACACGGACGGGACTGGAAGAGATTATGCTGAGTGAAATAAATCAAGCAGAGAGAGTCAATTATCATATGGTTTCACTTCTTTGTGGAGCATAACAAATAGCATGGAGGACAAGGGGAGCTGGAGAGGAGAAGGGAGTTGAGGGAAATTGGAAGGGGAGGTGAACCATGAGAGACTATGGACTCTGAAAAACAATCTGAGGGTTTTGAAGGGGCGGGGGGTGGGAGGTCAGGGGAACCAGGTGGTGGGTATTAGGGAGGGCACGGACTGCATGGAGCACTGGGTGTGGTGCAAAAATAATGAATACTGTTATGCTGAAAATAAATTTAAAAAATTAAAAAAAAATCTGTGGGACAGAGCAAAGGCAGTCCTGTTCTTTTTTTCTTTTCCCCCTTCCCATAGGTTCATCTGTTTTATTCTTAAGTTCCACATATGAGTGAGATCATATTATATTTGTCTTTTTCTGACTTATTTCACTTAGCATTATATTCTCTAGCTCCATCCATGTAGTTGCAAATGGTAAGATTTCATTCTTTTTTATAGTTGAATAATATCCCATTGTACTTATGTATGTATACAGACACACACACACGCACACACACACGCACACACACACACACACACACACACCCTACCTCTTCGTTATCCATTCATCTATCAATGGACACTTGGGCTGCTTCCATAGTTTGGCTATTGTAAATAATGCAGCAAGAAACATAGGAGTGCTTGTATCCCTTCGAATTAGTGTCTTTGTATTTGGGGGGAAATACCCAGTAGTGCAATGATTGGATTATAGGGTAGTTCTATTTCTAATTTTTGAGGCACCTCCATATTGTTTTCCACAGTGGCTGCAGCAGTTTGCATTCCCACCAACAGTGCAAGAGGAACAGTTCCTTTTTCTCTACAACCTTGCCAATACTTGTCGTTTCTTGTGTTTTTCATTTTCGACATTCTGAAAGCTATGAGATGATATTTCATTGTAGTTTTGATTTGCAGCTCCCTCTGATGAGTGATGTTGAACATTTTTTCATGTGTCTGTTGGCCATCTGGAGGTCTTCTTTGGAGAAATGTCTTTTCATGTCTTCTGTCCATATTTTAATTGGATTATTTGTTTTGTGGGTGTTGAGTTGTCTAAGTTCTTTATATATTTTGGATACTAACCTTTTACTGGATAAATCATTTGCAAATATCTTCTCCCATTCAGTAGGTTGACTTTTTAGGTTTTTTTTATTGTTTCCTTCACTGTGCAGAAGTTTTTATTTTGATGTAGTTCCAGTAGTTTATTTTTGCTTTTATTTCCTTTGCCTCAGGAGACATATCTAGAAAAGTGTTGCTGTAACCAGTTTCAGAGAGATTATGGCCTATGCTCTCCTCGAGGATTTTTATGGATTCAGGTCTCACATTTAGGTCTTTCATCCATTTTGAGTTTATTTTTGTGTGTGGTGAAAGAAAGTGGTCCAGTTTCATTCTTTTGCATGTGGCTATCCAGCTTTCCCATTGTATATTCATTCTTCCTTTATCAAAGATTAATTGACCATATAACTGTGGTTCTATTTCTGGGTTTTCTGTTCTACTCCATAGAATCTATGTGTCTATTTTTATGCCAGTACCATACTGTTTTAATTACTACTGCTTTATAATATCTTAATTTTGTTAAGAAAAAAAATCGTATAGACTTATACTACAGGATGATTTAACTCCTATAACACTTAAGAATTACTACAAAGCTGCAAATTGCCTCCTTATCATTTAATAAGGAGAAACAGTTCTTCAGTAGCTAAAGCAATCCCATTTTCCCTATCTTTTCTAAATATCTCCCTCTGTGCTTTTAATAATGCCCCAAACCTTCTTGATTTGAATTTGGTAGAATATTTGATGTGGAGAAATAAATTGTTAAAAATCATTTGGCAGTATTTATACACAGAAGCTCTGGCTTCTCCATGGTGAGATTATGTTGTCATAATATGACACAAAATGATAATGATGTCATAAACTTCTAGAACAGGCTGAATCATACCAAATTCAGTAGTTTCCTTGGTAGAAAAAAACATTTGAACAAATCCCTGGACATGAATCTTTTTGTTTATGTCCTACTTTTGTCCATTTGGATAAACAGTTGTTTAAATACAAACCAAAGTGATGGATCTTCTACTACAGGTATGTGCCTAACTCTTAAAACTTAGAAATTAGGATCTATTATATTATGCACTCGAGCCTTAATTAGACAAACTAGCTGTGTTTAAGAAATCTGCTGTTTCTTTGATGTTACCATTAGTAGGTCTTTAAGAATTTCTAGGAGAACATCTGAGAGTTTTACTTCTGTGTGGAAAATTCAAGAAATATAGCAGCATAGGGTATAGAGATACTGTCCCCCTTCACTCCCCTTCCCCACCCAAATCCACTAACCCCTGCCCTCAACTAATCTGGCATGGCACCTAACATATAGTAGGCTTCAAAAGGAGTTTTTTCTTGTCCTACCCTTTTTTTCCACCATACACATTCACACACAAACATTAACACTCAAGTGCATTCACATGTGCAAGACATACATACACTCAAAAACCTAGGCAATGGGGTGAGTAAGCCATGATGCAGGGGTAACCAAGGGAATTGTACTGATTGGCCAGTGATGATTCCCAGATTTGGCATCTAGACTGTGGCTGGAGGATGTGATAGAGGGAGGAAAATGACAATGGGAAACTTATCATGCTTTAAGAAATCACTGATGAAAAGACTTGATTTTGACCTTTTAGTAGCAAACCACTATCAAATGGAAGAAAACTGGGTTACCTAACACATTTTCTGGTGAAACCATCTCTTTGGCAGGGGCTAAGCACGTTCAACCAACGGAGATTAAAATGGACAACTTTAGGAAACGTCTACTCGTTATCATAATTGGTATTATGATCATAGCTTTTGTCTTCACCTGTTTTTGTTTTCTCCATTACAATTGTATGAGCGACGATGCACCCAAAGCAGGAACGTAAGTTTTACACCCTTAAATTAAGAATGCAAGTTGTGTGTCTACATATAGTGGAGATTTCATTGTTTTCGTGGTTACTTAACGTTAACCCCAGACTTCTAAAGAGCTCATCTTGTGGGTGGATACCTTTACTTCAATAATATTAGCTCTTAAATATCCTGAAGTACGTTATCAAGTTTAGTGTATTCTAAAGCTGTCTCCTACTGAGGGTTCAGCTGAGCCCCAGGCTATAAATTTCATTACAAATTGAGTCTAGGAAAAGAGGCTTGACTATCCAAATAAGACAGGGAGAATAAAGAACGGAAGAGACTAAAACTGATACTGCACTGTATGCTACCTAACTAGAATTTAAATACATAATTTGAAAAGAAAAAAAAAGAAGGGGAGAGGGAGTTGGGTCTCTGCATTCCAAAAACAACAAAGCATTTTGGATAATCTACCATTTGAAGACATAATAGCAAAAATTATTCACTGCTGTCCTCATCGTCTCACTTCCTGCCTTTCACATAGGAGGATCAGGTTGGCCCTGATATAGTGCTTCCCTAAAAATTTCCCAATATAAGGACCGATGACTAAAGTACAACAGTGCTGTATTCCTTTAGTTTTAGAGGAATATTGTGAATTTGAATATGCATGGATAGATAACTTGACAGTGTAAATATGATAGGAAACACTGAATCCGGTCTGAAGAGTTTATTTTTTCCTTATGACAAGTAGTGACAGTTGTGTATGAGTTGCATGTTAACCTGTCACTCTTTTAAAAAATATTTTATTTATTTGAGAGGAAAAGCATGAGGGGGTGGGGCAGGAGAGAGAGAAGCAGACTCCCCACTAAGCAGGGAGCCTGCAGCAGGGCTCCATCCCAGGACCCTGGGATCATGACCTGAGCCAAAGTCAGATGCTTCACTGACTGAGCCACCCAGGTGCCCCCAACCTGTGACTTTTTTAAAGTTTAATTTCTAGAATAAGTGAAGCTCTCTTTCTCCTTCTCAACAGTAGACTTGAAACAACTTTGTGTCATTCCATATGTAGGCTATATGGTTATCAATGCATCTGAAATAGTAAAAATACTCTCAAGAAAATAAGTATTCAGCATGAGTTCATATCTATAACCCAAGTCATAGCTTTTATCACACTCCAATTCTTACTGTGTTCATTTTTTCTACTAGAGCCAAAAAAAATGGACAAAACTCTAAACTGACATAGTAACCTGTGTTTTCTGGTGATAGCAACAGTACTCTTTTGTTTTAAGATGTCATACGCCGAATTTTCTATATTTTCAGGGTCAGGAAAGAAGATGTGACAACCAAGTCGTCCAGATCATCCAAAATATCATTCAGTGAATCCAAGATAGCCAGTCCATGCATTCTAGAAAAACAGTCCGTGCTATCTAGTATAGACAAGCTTTCTGTGCCCTCAAGTCCAGAAAAGTCATCCATACCATCCAGTGCAGAAAAGTTAATGAGGTCCTTGAGTCCAGGAAAGCAATGTATATCATCTAGTCCAGAAAAGGTAAAAAAGCCACCAAGGCCACAAAAAATATCCAGGTCATCCCACCCTGGAAAGTCAGATAGAACACACAATCTAAAAAAGCCCCATACGCAAGTTCATGCCCGTAAGCTAGGGAGTCAGTCCTGTTCATCCTACCCAAATAAGGCATTGAAGCTGCCTTGGCCAGCCCTTCTACAATATCCAGTCAGGACAGCCAAGCCCCCCAGTCCACAAAAGCAAATCTCGCCACCCAGGCGATCCAGTTTACAGAAACTAACCAGATCCTCCAGACATCGTAATCTAAAAAAGTCAGTTAGAACAGGTAAGGCACCCACGTCAACTAGGCCTCAGTTAATCAAGTCTTGTCAATACCATGAGGAAAAATGCCTTGTTTGCAGAAATTCTTCTGAGCCTTTGGTCAATAATATTTCTGAGGCAAAGAATAGTAATGTTCAAAACTCACCTGTTTCAAGCGAAGTGCAGTCTTTTTCCAAGTCCTGTCATAAGGGCGATTACAGAGACAATGTATTACTCTGTGGCAATGTGAGTAGCAGTGATATCACAATCAACAGCGATGACAGTGATAGGGAGATAACCATTATCTGCACATAAAATGAAGTAAAGTCATCCCTAAAAGCAGCCATCATAACTAAGAACTCAATAAAAATAAAAACCACATGTGAAAAAGCAAACTTACACCAACTATTTGATGCTCATTATCCTTTAAAAACCCTGATGGCGGGGCACCTGGGTGGCTCAGTGGGTTAAAGCCTCTGCCTTAGGCTCAGGTCATGATCTCAGGGTTCTGGGATTGAGCCCCGCATCGGGCTCTCTGCTCAGCGGGGAGCCTGCTTTCCCCTCTCTCTGCCTGACTCTCTGCTTACTTGTGAACTCTCTCTGTCAAATAAATAAAATCTTTAAAAAAAAAAAGAAATACTGAACTCAATAAAATTAATCAGGTCACGTTAACAAAAATAAAATAGATATAAATAAATAAAAAGCACTGTAGGTGCCATGGACTTGATTTCCTACTGGTATTGCCCTTTTTAAAACGACAAACTATAAAGGGTTAGAATTTTTCTGGGTTAGAAAACCCTGGTCTTTTTAAAATTCACGAATACAAGTCAAAGTTCTGATTAAAATTTTAAACTGTCTACTATTTTAAAAAGTTCAAACATAGGCAAGAGTAGATAGATAGAGTGAGCAGTATAATGAATGCCATGTAAGCACTGCTCAGATTCAAGTTATCATTATGCAGCCAATCTTATTTCATTTATACTCTTATCCATTCCCCTTCCCATTTATATCCCTAATGATAATGACTTTTCTAAAAATACACACACAAGTATATGTGTATATTCCAGGGCGCCTGGCTGGCTCTGTTAATGGAGCACATGACTCTTGATCTTGGGGTTTTGAGTTTGAGCTCCATGTTGGGTGTAGAGATTACTTTAAAAACAAGTACATGGGGCGCCTGGGTGGCTCAGTGGGTTAATCCTCTGCCTTTGGCTCGGGTCATGATCTCGGGGTTGTGGAATGGAGCCCCACATCGGGCTCTCTGCTGAGCAGGGAACCTGCTTCCTCCTCTCTCTCTCTCTGCCTGCCTCTCTGCCTACTTGTGATCTCTGTCTGTCAAATAAATAAATGAAATCTTTTAAAAAAATCTATTAAAAAAGTACATGCACACACTACCATTATTTCACCTAAAAATTAACAATAATTCCTTAATAACAATTATCTAGTCAGTATTCAAATTTCCCCATCCATCTCCTAATTTTTTTTAGTGGCTGCTCTGTTCAGATGATCTGATCATCATTTGACAATATCTGACGCTAAATTTCAAAATTACAATTTCACTGGCTAATCTCGCTTCATATTGTGCAAAGATTTTGGAGTTAATCTGAGTTGTTAGTAGCCTGGAAAATAGTAAAAGTTGAAATTGTATGGTTTCAGTTTAAATTGAACCAGCATCTTAGGAGGCAAAACCAAATAATCTAAGCTCTATTCCCTTTCCCATTTGGAAGCCTAGAGATTTGTAATACTTTAAAATCTGTGAATATTAATATCTAGTTAAAATGACTAACTACCAGTGACAACCAATGACAATGACATCTTAAGAACAAGTTATCTGCCTGGGTATCTATGTTCCCTTCTAAACCACATTTAATTATAGAGTAGGAGTCTACAGAATAGTTGAAGCTTATTCAATGTACAAAATTCTAATAAATTAATGGGGGCTGCATTTATAAAGCCAGTATAGAATAAGTAATAAAAATATGTACCATGAGTCACAGAAGAACTTTAGCCAAAAAAAAAAAAGTTTACCAGTGGAAACTTGCCCAAACTAATAATTAAAATAACTAAGTCCTATCACTGTAACAGATAGTCTTTAGTACTTCTTGGCAATGTCCTGATTTAAGTAAGAGGGTCCCAAACCTCCATTTCCTGGCTTTCTTGCAGCATTGTCTCATTTCTCGTGGTAACTTACTCCTTTCTTCTCTCTCGCTCTTTTTTCTTTTTTCTTTTCTTTTTTTAAAGATTTTATTTATTTATTTGACAGAGAGAGAGATCACAAGTAGGCAGAGAGGCAGGCAGGGGCAGGGGTGGGGTGGGGAGCAGACTCCCCACTGAGCAGAGAGCCAGATGCGGGGCTCTATCCCAGGACCCTGGGATCATGACCTGAGCTGAAGGCAGAGGTTTAACCCACTGAGCCACCCAGGTGCCCCTCGCTCTTCTTTCTTTTCTGCTGTTCAGCAAGTCACGATCATTTGCTCAGTGGGCCCATGGCTTCCTTACATTTCCATTCCCCCTCTGGAAGGCACAGTGAAGCTAGTTTCAAACATGGCACTTCCCTCTCAGACCATCCCCACTCTCTTCCTGTCCAATCCATTTTCCTTAACACTCATCTCCACAGTTCATACCTTGCTCCTGGCTATGGGACTGAAATGAATTATATTTTGCTCCTTTCATTTAGTACAGCTCTTTCTAAAACCCCATCACTTAAAAAAAAAAGGTGCTAAAAGGTTAGATTTCAAACATTTCTCACATATGTTTTCTACATGAAACTATATGATCATGGAACTGAAATGATGCTTTGAGATCCTCTCTTCTATCCTCCTGTGGGAAGGGGGAGCTTGAAGAGGTGAAGGGATGTTCATTCAGCAAGAAGACCGCCTTTTGCAAGGGGTGGAGAGGCCAGACAAGCATGGCATGGTGCCAGGGGTCACAGATCTGTAAGTGGCCAGAAAGAAGGTGGGATGTTTATGGTAGGATCAAGCAGGGACTTAGTAAAAGTCTTCAGCTTTTTCAGTTCCACAAATCCTACAGTCCCTATCACACTGCATGTAATCCCTAAAAATTAAAAACAGCAAAGATAGGAAAAGAGAAGTTAGAAAAAATTCTGTTGGAGCTTCAGCCAAGTATCTCCTTAATTGTAACTCAATATATAACCCTCAATTATTCCTGTGCTGCTGTGACCTTAGAAAACAAGGGTTAAGCATGATTAATTAGTTTTACAATTATTTATATAATGCATGGAAAGGGCCATTTTTGAAATAAGCAAGAGCTAATTATAGCTTACATCTAAGAACTTCCAGATAGCTCTGCTCATTTAGAATTATCCTTTTATGTGCCTGAATCAAAATAACACAATGAAAAGACTGTGGAAGGAGAAAAAATAAATTGTGATAAATGTCATACAGAAGTATTTTACTTTAAAAAGTAAAATAGAGAGACAATACAGCCATTTTTCTCTGAAGAGTAGAAATTTAATGTTTCTGTTATAGGATATGTTATATCCTATAACTGTTTCTATGTTATCTGATAATAAAAAATTCATATATATTCTCTATCATTAATCTCTTCCTTAGTCACCTATTTTCCTGGCAAAACAGACTAATTTTAAATAACGTATTGAAATAACCAAAGGGAGGTAACTGCAAAGAGTAAAAGAAGAAACAAAGGCCTATGATGTGTGGCTGGAATAATGAGTAATAATTAATAATGATTAGTAATTAATAATTAGTAATAATAATTAAGAGTGGACTGTATCTCTCTGCCGTTTTGCAAAATAAGAAAATCAAGGCCCCCGTGGCTGGCTCGGTCAGTAGAGCACGTGACTCTCGATCTCACGGTTATGAGTTCAAGCCCCACACTGGGTGTGGAGATAACTTAAAAATGAAGAAAATCTTTAAAAATTTAAAAATAAATAAAATAAAATCAATGTTATATTGCTTGGCTACAAACTGGAACACAAGAATGTAACTGAGCTTCTCACCTTTAATTTCCACACGGTCCTCTAAATAAACATAAAGGCATTCACAGCAAAGTTAAAATTCTAATGTACTACACAACTGATGGTAGATATTAGAGATTATGAACAATAAAGGCAGTCACCTTCTGAAGGTGCTAGCTGTTGGCAAAAGGAATATATCTCTGCTGTGTAAACAAGTCTATTTTATAAGCCTTAGCTTGGTTGAAAGAACAACAATGACAAAGAGTGGAATTGTTGAAAATGAAGCTTTCTGTGCTGACCTCTTGAGGTTATTACAAGTAAGAAGATCAGGGGCGCCTGCTTGGCTCAGCCGGCTGAGAGTCCGCCTTCGGCTTGGGTCAGGATCCTGCCCCATGTTTGGCTCCCTGCTCAGCAGGGAGTTTGCTTCTCCCTCTCTCTCTCCCTCTGCCCCTTCCCCGGCCCATGTTCTCTGTCTCTCAGATGCATACATTTAAAAAAATCTTTAAAGAAAAAAGAAATAATAAGAGCATATTATATACCCATTTAAAAAATCGAAGTGATGGGGGTAAGTTATTTTAGCATCCGTATGACAAGTGCTAGGCTAGCAGACTGTCAGCAAACCAGTCTGAACTAATAAACTTTGATTCAAGCCACTCGTTTCATTTACTGTTCCCACACACCAAACAATACATGTATAAAATAGAGATTCATGGTGCTCTAGAGCTTTAAACCACTTTTATGTTGTACCCAGTCTCGCAAAGAACACCTCCCCTGTTCATTAAGAAGGTACTCGATGCTGGACGGGAGGGAAAAAATATTTTTGTGTGACTGTGACATCCCATGGGTCCTGTATATATGTCAGATTTTGTTAGTTCCTTTTTCTAAAGCTTACATTTTGCTGTATACCTCTGTTGGACCAAGGTAATACGGATCAAGTTTTATTCAAACATAAGGCCTAAGAAGGTCTGACACACAAACCTCCCCACTGAAACACTTTGTAGGAAGGACTCAAATAAGAGAAAGAAATCCAGGAGGTGCTGCAAGAGATACATGGTCTTATAGGCTGAATTATGCCTCTCCACCAGATTCATACGTCGTAGTCCTCACCCCCAGTATCTCAGAACGTAGCTTTGTTTGGAAATAAGGTCATTGCATACATAAGTAGTTAAGATGAGGTGAGCAGAGTGGGTCCCTAATCCAATATTGCGGGTGCTATTAGGAAAGGGGGAAACTTGGGACCCAGACAAGGGTGAATGCCACATGAAGTTTAGAGTTATGCTGCTACAAGCCAAGAACCTAAGAGAAGCTGGGAGAGAGACCCGGAAAAGATCCTTCCCTAAGTGCCTTAAGGGGGAGGTATGACCCTACTGACACCTTGATCTCAGACTTCTAGCTTCTAGAACTGTGAGATGACAAATCTCTGATGTTTCAGCCATCCAGTTTGTGGTACTTTGCTATGGCAGTCCTAGGAAACTAATATACTTGGTGAAGACTGCTATTGCCTAGAGGCGCCTGGGTGGCTCAATCCATTAAGCATCTGCTTTCGGCTTAGGTCATGATCTCAGCGCCCTGGGATTGAGCCCCACTCAGGCGGCAGTCTGCTTCTTTCCTCTCCCTCTGCCCCTCCCTGACCCCTGATCACGTGCTTTCTCTTACAAATAAATACATAAAATCTTTTTTAAAAAGGCTGCTATTGCCCCCCAAAATAGTTAAAATCAAATAATAGAGAAATATGAGAGGAGTACTTAGGAGGAATGCTTCCTTTACACTCATCAATTGCACTGTCCCCTCCCTCTAGGAAAAGGAGGGATTAATTCCATTGCTCAGAGGTTAGCGTGCAATAGGTCACGAGCTGATAAGAACAGTGCCTTGCAGGGTGATTCATGTTTGCTACACTCTTTGCGCAACTTCTGACTGGGTTGGTAAGAGAGCTCTGGGGTTCTCATCTACTGTGCTGGTTGGGCAAGTAGACATTCTCTCCATACATGAATATACAGGTTGGCCCCAAGATTCCAGTTCCAGTAGCAAGTTGGAGGCCCCCTTCCTAAGTGGAAAGTGTAAGTGGCATGTATGATCAACCTCATAGTGGCAGGCTGTGTTGGGTTCCTGGGTCTTAGCCAGCTACTAAGGACTAAATCAGTCCTCTGTAATCAGGACATTGTTTCTGATTTGGTTATCGAAGAGGAACCAGTAGTCCTGAAAACCTGAAACAAATCCTACCCAAGTGCCACAAGCCCTGGTCAATGCCACTTTAACTTCTTTTAAGAAACTCATCCAGGAAAGTTATTTTTTGAAATTGTGACCTTTGTTATATATTCATGATGCTCCAAACCCTACTGAGTGATATACATTGAAATAACATTAGTCAGACTCAGCCCCCAAACGGCTTCTATTCTTTTTTTTAATGAACGATCTTATTTATTTATTTATTTGAGGTGGGGGAGCGGCAGAGGGAGAGAGAAACTCAAGCAGACTCCTCGCTGAGTGCAGAGCACTGAGCCCAAGGACAGGCTGGATACCCCCAACCCGGAGACCATGACCCGTACCAAAGCCAGGAGTTAGATGCTTAATCAACTAAGCCACCCAGGTGCTCCCCACTTCTATTCTGTGGAAGATATAGTCCACTCCCCTCCACAAAAAACAAAAAACAAAAACAAACAAACAAAAAACAACTCTACTAAAATCAACATGAAAGAAAATTGCAAGTCTTCAAATATAGAGCCAATAATGGTAAAACATGCAGTATTCTAAACTTGCACTATTGCTGGGGCTACAGTGAATCTCCAATAGAGGTATTTTAGTTTTGGATTTTTACCCACACTCTCCGGGTAACACCTACTGACTTACTGAAAAAATGTCACTGTACCAGCTCAAGGAGTGAGTCCAAAGGAGGAAGATTATGGGATAGGATTGACAGACACAGCAAATAAAAATACAGCATGCCGGGGCACCTGGGTGGCTCAGTTGGTTAAGCAGCTGACTCTGAATTTCAGGTTGGCTCATGATCTCAGGGTTGTGGGATGAAGGACTGCACGGAGTTCCCCATCAAGCCCCGTAGCAGGCTCCGTGCTCAGCAGGGAGTCTGCTTCTCTCTCTCTCGCTCTCTCTCTCTCTCCCGCTGGTCCTCTGCACCTCCTCCCACTCATGCTCTTTCTCTGCCTAAAATAAATAAATAGATCTTTTCTTTTAAAAAAGTCAGATTCCAGGGTGCCTGGGTGGCTCAGGTCATGATCCCAGGGTCCTGGGATCCAGCCCCGCATCAGGCTCTCTGCTCGGCGGGGAGCCTGCTTCCTCCTCTCTCTCTCTCTCTCTCTCTCCTCTCTCTGCCTGCCTCTCTGCCTACTTGTGATCTGTCTGTCAAAAAATTAAAAAATAAAATTAAAATCTTTTAAAAAATTTAAAAATCAGATTCCCAGTTAAGTGTGAATTTCATAAAAGCAATGAATAATTTTTTGGTATGTGTATGTCAAAGAATATTCATAATTAACTTGAAATTCAAATTTAATTGGGTATCGTGTATTTTATCTGGCAACTCTACTCAGGGAGGACAATTAGGAGAATATATGTAAGCAGCTTAGACAGTCAATTTGTCAACTTCTTCAGGTTCAACCTGGAGAAACTTACAGCTTCTGAGAGGGACAGCCTTTCCTACAATGTGATTCCACTCCCCTAACCTCCACTCCCCCAACCCTGAAGAACCAAAGGCAGAAAACTGGCTACTTCCTAGAAGCCCAGAACTTAGTTGGTGATCAGATATGGTTTCTGGAGGACTTTCAGTAAGAGACACAGAGACTGTAGAGAGAGAACTATGCGGATGCTTGAATTAAATAACCTGGAGAGTGGGGCTAGGAAGGCATGTTAGGTAGAAAGAAGATGATAGTCAAAAGAAAGAGGAGACAGAGAAGCGTAGAAGAGAGACACATGGTCACTGAGAGAAAGAGCAAGCAAGCTGTTTCTGCTCGCCAGTTCTAGTTTCCATCACTCCACGGCCTGGCTATTCTTCACAGTCCAGACATTTGTAATAATATCTGTTGTATTCGTACAATAAATGTCCCTTTCTTAAACTGGTTTGAATGAGTTTGTACTCCTTGTCACCACTGATCCTCAACCAAGACACGGTGTGAACTCTTAAGTTAGAACTAGAATGACAAAAGGCTTCCATCTCAGGTGATCTCATAGCTGTGTAGAGGGCTGGATTGCAAAAGATCGTGGGATTACTTCCAAGTTCAGTGACAAGGAGTACCAAGATTGACTAGCATTATCTGCTCTGAATTTGGGAATGGGCAGTGACAACATATGTGCCACATATTTGCCATCCCTGCAATTGAGGAAGAAATTGAAATAAGCATGTATCTTCCTCTAAAATATGCCAAAGGTCATTGTGTGACTACATGAGGAAAATATAAGGTACACAGGAAAACCCCAAATACATGTAATTTCATCACCTATAATCACAGTAGTTTATTGAACTTTTGTCTGTTTCTATCTATTCTTTATAGTTATGCAATCCTTAATTTCTTTCTATGGAAGGTCACCCACAGAAATGAATATAAATCATTTATTTTCCTGGCAGGCTTCATTTGGACTATGTTGATATTTAAACAGTTCATGGAAAAGTATGTCAAGGCTATAAATAAATTCTCTGTACATTCGAGATCATGAATATTGTTTATGATCTGGGCCAGGAACAAAAGCTGATTAGGGAAATTACCATATATTCCTGAGACAACTTTGGTTTAAACCAAAGAAGATATTGACTTTTCCCACTAAATAATAATAATTAATGACAACAACTAATATTAACATGATAGAGTGGGCAGTTAGTTAGATATGAGCGGGAACAAATCCATTCCAACTGATTAAAAGAGAAGAAACCAAGTTCCAAACCACAGGGAAAGACTGGGGGGTGGGGAATATGCATGCATTGTTCCCCATCACCACTGCCCTACAGCAACCTATAGCTTCATTAAAATACATTACAGTTTTGACCTTCCCAGCCCCCCAACCTCAAGGGGGACGCCTGCCATGACGTCACCACAAGGACCTTATAGGGCCAAAAACTCCCCCTCCAGACCAGCAGGAGGAGTCCCTTAGATGACCGGAAGCAACCTCAGTCAGAGACCACCCAACTTAGGACCCATAGCCTATGCAAATATAAAAAGACAAGACATCACTGACTACCCCCCGCCCCCGTGCAATTCCAGCCCCTACGCCTGCCCACTCTCCCATCTTGAGAGTGTACTTTCTTGTTAACTGCTATTAAACTCTTGTTTACTTGAGAGTTTGGCTCTGAATTCTCTCTTGGCTGAACTCGAGAACCAAGGTCAGCGTGGAGGCAGAAAAGGGACTCACTGCTGACAAATACGGCACTTCATAGACTGCCAAAAAGTGAAATGGTCTCATGTCTCTCTATTAAATACAAAATTGCTGATGTCAGGGACTGTGTACCTATTACAAATACACCATCCAGGAAGCACTATCCCTAAATTGGAGTGAATCAGGGCAATTATCAAGAGTCCTGCACTTTAGGCAACATCAAACTTGTGGTAGACTGAGAAATAATTAATGGAGGCAGCCCAAAGGAGATAATGATCTACTGAACACTTAAAAAGAAAAACTATTGCCTGACAAATATACACATATTTGGTTTGTTGGTCAATCAACCCTTTTGCAATTTCTCTATTCCTTTCACTGTATTTCATTTGGATAACCATGTTGGGTTGGGGAGGGGAAGGTGTGTGATGGCACCTCACAGTGTTTGGACCTGACTAAAACGTCCTAGGGAAGCCTGAGGGTCAGTAAAAGTATGCCTGCCCCATGGTAATGTGAAACAGTCATTAATGATAGGAGATTGCCCAGTAGTCACGAAATGACAGTTACCAAAGAAAGAAGCTAATTATTGTGACTTTATAGCTGAGCAGGAGTTGAGACATTACCAATCACAGTCTTAGAAGTGATCTGTAGGAGAGGAGCTAATTAACTTCTTGTGAAGAATGACAAGACCATTGTTCCTTTGAAGTCCATATTCTATCTGGTTGCCTGGGTGATTCTGTCCAATCTATATATATGTACACACATAGAAAAAGAAGCAGTATGACTTTGAATATTAATGAAATGTACAGTGTAAGTACTTAATTTATTTGGTGGATTTAGTCTTTTTTTTGAAACTGGTAGGTGTTCTCCTACTCAGAATTGGCTAGGAAGATTCTCAGAAACCACAGACATGGTAGTGTGGCATAAGGAGGGTAGCGTAAGAAGGAGGAACTAAATATCAAAAAGTAGGCTGAGTGGGGCAGAAAGGACACGTGGCCCACAGCTATAAAGAAGGTATTGGGCAGGGGCACCTGGGTGGCTCAGTGGGTTAAAGCCTCTGCCTTCAGCTCAGGTCATGGTCCCAGGGTCTTAGGATCGAGCCCCGCATCAGGTTCTCTGCTCACTGGGGAGCCTGCTTACCTTTCTCTCTTTCTCTGCCTGCCTCTCTGCCTACTTGTGATCTCTGTCAAATAAATAAATAAAATCTTTTAAAAAAGAAGGTATTGGGCAGAGCAGCTGGCAGTCACAAGGTATGACCTCAAAAACAGGGAGTGAGTGAAACCTCACTACACACCCAAATAGTTTACCTATCAATACTTGAATCCCAATCACCATAGACTCATTACTTTGGTTCAGCATTGCTCATTCCCTGTGGTTCTTTATAAACATCTAAACACAATTCAAAGACTCCAAATTCTGAGACGGAAGAGGTTTATCAGATCTCATTCTTCTATTCAAAAGGGAGGATTGCAGAAGAGCCCTGGGTTCTTCAGGTAGGGGCTAGGAAAAGGCAGTTTGAAAATGAAGGGCTTGGGAGTTTGAGAAAGCCTAGCAGACACCTGTTGGGATGTCTGTCCTGCTCACCTCAACTGATTTCCTCTTTTGCTGGGACCTCTCCTTTTGAGAAGAATCTCCTGGCTTACTGATGGTTTTCTGGGGGAGACCGAATCCCTGGTTAGGTGAGGATAAAGGCACAGGCTGCCCATTGCAAACAGTGTCATCTAATCTGTCTGCCCAAATCTGTGCTGAGAACTACTCCATCATCCTGTGGAAGGTGTATATGTGGGATAGAGCAGTAATGAACTAATATGAGTTTGCTCCTTGGTGAGTCAGAAACTACATGGGGTAGAGTGTAGAGTGGTCACACAAGGGATACTTGATTGGCAGCAAATAAGGAGATCACAGGGGGTAACTTCCGTAGCCATGACTCCCTGAACAAGGGTGAATGGGTTCCTTTGATTTAGGCTTAGGATGAATACTGAGATAGGGGAGCCTTGTCACCGTATGCAGAGGTGGGCATAAGGTGGCACAGGAACCTTAAGGAAATGTGCCCAGACATACATTGTATGTTATGTAAATGAAGCTGTGATCGTCCCTGGGCTGAGATCTTAGTATTATAATGAGTTGAAGGTAACTGTCGGTCACTCCATGGTCCATCTGTGCAGGCACGAGTTGGGGGTTGAGTTCAAGCTGCTCTGGGTGGTCTGGGCTGTCCGGTAACCTTTTGTCCCGGCAGTTGCTTTTGCTTGAGGGATATTTTTGGTTTCCACCACAGGATGATATGCCCTTTGGGTCTCTTGTTAAAAGATAAACTGGAGGGGCGCCTGGGTGGCTCAGTGGGTTAAGCCGCTGCCTTCGGCTCAGGTCATGATCTCAGGGTCCTGGGATCGAGTCCCGCATCGGGCTCTCTGCTCAGCAGGGAGTCTGCTTCCTCCTCTCTCTCTGCCTGCCTCTCTGCCTACTTGTGATCTCTCTCTGTCAAATAAATAAATAAAATCTTAAAAAAAAAAAGATAAACTGGAAAGAAGAGCTTAAGGAAAAATATGGGACAAAGTTTGGTGGGTTTTGACACAGGTGAGCAGTAGAGATCAGGTCTAGGGGTCAGCCAGTGACAGAGCCTGAGCAGCCCTGAAGGCATGTTAGTTTCACACACAGTGGCCCAGACTCCCATGGAACCTCCTCCTGCCACACGGCTGCCCCTTCCTCAGTCCATACCTGTGGCTTCCTGGTAAGTGATCTATGACCAAATGACTTAAGATCAAAAAGAAATACATCAGCCTGGTTTACACATAATTTTGCATAGTTAGCCTGGCACCATCTGAAAGTAAAAGCAGATGACTGCAGCGCTACAACCCCACCTTGGGGTACCCCCCAAAGGATACCAGGGTAGGGAAATCTTCCCAGTGGACAGAGCTTTGAGTAGCACATCTGGCTGTCTATTATGTCTGAGAGAGATGACCTGAGGTGCAGATCTGCTTTGACTCACAGGCAGTGACCAATGGGTTAGCCAGACTTAGAAGAAATTTCAAATAACAATCCAGTGTCCCTTAGAAACCTGAAATTTTGGGGCGCCTGGGTGGCTCAGTGAGTTAAAGCCTCTGCCTTTGGCTCAGGTCATGATCCCAGGGTTCTGGGATAGAGCCCCGCATCGGGCTCTCTGCTCAGCAGGGAGCCTGCTTTCTCCTCCCTCTCTCTCTGCCTGCCTCTCTGCCTACTCTCTCTGTCAAAATAAAATCTTAAAAAAAATTAAAAAAAAAGAAACCTGAAATTTTATCAGCTTGAAAATGGTAGGTAAAATTCTTAAGTCAGGGCGCCTGGGTGGCTCAGTGGGTTAAGCCGCTGCCTTCGGCTCAGGTCATGATCTCAGGGTCCTGGGATCGAGTCCCGCATCGGGCTCTTTCTGCTCCGCAGGGAGCCTGCTTCCTCCTCTCTCTCTCTTTGCCTGCTTGTGATCTCTCTCTGTCAAATAAAAAAAAAAATTCTTAAGTCAGAAGTAATTTAATAAATCATCCAATCCCCTCATCTTCCCACGGAGAAAATAAGGTCCAGAGAACGTATGTGATTGGTCCAAGGGAAGCTCTAGATAACAACCAGAATTGACATCTTCTGGATCTCAGCTCAGGGCTCTCCCTGGAACAGCACACAGATTATCATTCACTCCTTGGCCAGCATTTCTTGAGCTTCAACAACACGTCATGCTCTTCTCTGGACATAGGGATACAGATAAATAAGGCATGGCCCTGCCCTCTTGTGTTTGTTATGTGTTTTGTGTATGTTGGTGTATGATAGTCATATCCTGTGGCAAGAAATAAGTGAAACCAAAATGGCAAATCCTTTTTCAAGTAGGACAGGCTAAATACTGGCTGAAGAGTGCCACATGAAATTAAAAATGCTAGAAAGTGAGCCAGCAAGAACTATATGACTTAAAACAGACACCAACAGAGATATTAATTAATCCAAGGTTGGATTTGATTGTTAAGGGGAGTTTGCCTCACTATCCCTGCTGGGAAGAGAGCCATTTTTAATGGATTTTGATGGCATCCTGCCTGAGTCTTAGTACCTAAATGTTAGCCTGGGTGAGATAAAATTTGAATTAAGTGATCAGGAAGACTGATGGATGGTACAATCTGCAATTATTTCAAACAGTAGAAAGTGGGGAAATAGACCTGTTGAGTACCCAAAAGACTTGTTAATTTCCTCCAGAAGAGGTCTCTTCTCTGGCTTCTTTACTGTCTTAGATGAAAAAGGGTCCCTCCTCACCCCTCAGACCTGAGCCTCATGCCCTTGCCTCATTCATACACCCTGCTTCCTCAATTATCTTCTCTTTCTGAAATCTTTGGCTTCTTCCTACAGAATGCTTTCTTCTCTGCTTTTACACATATATAGGTCTTCTTTCATTTGGAAAAAAAAAGTTGCTTATCCTCATGGCCCTCCTACTTATTGTACAATTGTCTTTCCTTCTTAAACCATCAAGCTTTGAGAAGGAATGGTTTACACCTATAAGCTACAATCTGGCTTCTGGCCCAACTACTATAGAAAGTGCACTCCTAAAGCTCATGCATGGTTTCTGAAGCATTAAATGAAATAGCTTGTCTTGGTCCTGATTTCCCTTGACCACGGTTAGATTTCCGAGGTGTAGAGCACCTTATACCAAGCTCTAATACCACATTTTCCATGCATGCTGGACATTTTCGAGCATTCTATTGCTACTTCAACGTAGTTAAAATGGAACTAAAAATTTTCTCCACTGATATTCCCACAAATGATTCTGCTATGTATGACTGATGGCAAGTTCTATAACACAGGGATCACATCGCTCAAATTTATTGCTATGGTTTCCTCCCGCTGCTTGATGTAGTCAGTTGTTAAAATGAATAAACATCATTCTCCCACTCACAGAGCCTTAATTCCTCAGAGTCATTTTGAATTCACCTCTTTCCTTTGTCCCATAAATTATTTTTTTGTCTTTTTTTGTCACATAAATTAAATCAGTGATCAAATGTCGTCAATTATACCTTCAAAATATGGTGGTTAAGAGTACAGATTTGTTGAGGCACCTGGGTAGCTCAGTGGGTTAAAGCCTCTGCCTTCAGCTCAGGTCATGATCCCAGGGTCCTGGGATCGAGCCCGGCATCGCATCGGGCTCTCTGCTCAGCAGGGAGCCTGCTTCCCTTCCTCTCTCTTTGCCTGCCTCTCTGCCTACTTGTGATCTCTGTCTGTCACATTAAATAAATAAATAAATAGATAAATAAATGAATAAATAAAATAGTGGAACTATATGGGGTTAGTGAGAATAAATGAGATAATGTGAATAAAGTGCTTAGCACAGTACCTGACACATAGCAAGTACTCAATAAATGATAGCTATTAAAATTCTCTTTCACTACTCCCCATTGTGAACCCACACTATGCTAGGGATGTCTACTTACTACTTCCTATCTTTGCTGTTTCTCTTAGCTAGAATGCTCTCTTTCCTTTCTACCCATTCAAAATTCTATTTATTCTTTTTATTAATTTCTATTTTTTTGAAAGTGATGCACATTCATAAAGTTAGACTAATTAGACTTATAAAGTAAAAAGCAAACTCCTATTCCTTCTCTCCCCACTTCTGATCTATACTACTAAAGCAGCTACTTTGAATAATTTTAGCTATTTTTTCTAGCATTTACTTCCGTATTTCTATATAATGTATTTATGCTGTTTCTTGATCTTTCCATTTTTAGATAGTACTTATTTTCTTCTTATTATGGAAGATGCAGATTTAGACCTGTTACAACATCACCTTTTCTAACTTGTGTTCCCTTCATCCTACAAAAGATTTGGTAAATCAATAAGACGTTTTCATTGTTATGGCTATGTGAATGTCTTTCACTCTGGGGCCAAGTAGCATTTTATCATGACTCATTTACTTTTTTGTGCAACTTTCAGCTTTCTCTGGAGTTATAAACTGCCTTGGTTTTTCCCAGTTGGCTTTATTTTCTAGGCATCAATCACAATTCTTCACTAATTTCCCGTACAACTGTAAAACCTTTCTGAATACTATTCTGCACATGGTCAAACACATCAAGTAATCTATCAGTTAATTTTCAAAAATTTTTTCTCTAGAGACAACCCTCCTGTATCCCTCTATCTTCCCACTCGCCACTAGCCTCGTTGCTCCCTGGGTACACCACACAGCTGTCTACCCCAAACTTTCTTCCTTTTTCTTTTTTTTTTTTTTTTAAGATTTTATTTATTTATTTGACAGAGAGCACAAGTAGGCAGAGCAGCAGGCAGGGAGAAACAGGCTCTCCGCTCAGCAGGGAGCCTGATGTGGGGCTAGATCCCAGAATCCTGGGATTATGACTTGAGCAGAAGGCAGCCACCTACCCAACTGAGTCACCCAGGCGCCCCTCAAACTTCCTTTCATTATCATATTGGGAATTCCCTTCACCTCTCTGTTATGTTTATCCCATTTTCTGGATCTCATGAATTCCTCTTTCTTGGTCTACTCCCTCAGAGGATGGAATGTACATTCTAGTCAGGTCTACTTACCATTTACTGGAAGATTTTCACCTCCACATTTCTGCCATTTATCTTAGAATAGTCTTCTACTTCCTGTCTGCACGTCCAAATGTTATTTGCATTTTCAAACTTTTCATTTTTATGAAAATAATGTATGCTCACAGTTTAAAAGTTAGTTATAGAACCTACAAAGAGAAAACACAGAGGTCTTTTTCATTCTCAATCTATGCATCTAGAGGCAAGTACTTTAACTGTTTCTTCTGGTGTTTACCTCCTTATTTCTAAATAATTTAACGATACTGATAAATTTTTTTAAAGATTTTATTTATTTATTTGACAGATAGAGGTCATAAGTAGGCTGAGAGGCAGGCAGAGAGAGAGAGAGGGGGAAGTGAGCTCCCTGCTGAGCAGAGAGCCTCCCATGACCCTGGGATCATGACCTAAGCGGAAGTCAAAGGCTTTAACCCACTGGGCCACCCAGGCACCCCTATACTGATATATTTTGACTTAGTAACTTATTATGGAAGATGGATTTACTCTTCCTTTTTTTTCTTTTTCTATTTTGAACATCTTTTTAAAATTAACATATAATGTATTATTTGCCCCAGGGGTACAATCTGTGACTCATCAGGCTTACACATTTCATAGCACTCAGATTTACTCTTCTTATGCCATATTATCTTCTGTCTCTAGTCTCTATCTTCCCAATATAGTTTGGGAGGATGTAGAATTCTGAATTAGAAATCATTTTCTCAGAATTTTAAAGGCCAAACTGTATCTCAGTGAATTCATTGTGATTCCTAGAGATTGCCTCTTCTCTTCCATTGTACTAAAATACCCCATCCTTTTAATAGAGTTCTAGCTTGCATGCCTTTGGTATCTTTTTTTAATACATTTTTTATAAACATATAATGTATTATTAGCCCCAGGGGTACAGGTCTGTGAATTGCCAGCCTTTGGTATCTTTTTTTTTTAAATATTTTATTTATTTATTTGACAGGCAGAGATCACAAGTAGGCAGAGAGGTAGGCGGTGGGGGGGGGGGGAAGCAGGCTCCCTGCTGAGCAGAGAGCCTGATGCGGGGCTCGATCCCAGGACCCTGAGATCATGACCTGAGCCGAAGGCAGAGGCTTTAACCTACTGAGCCACCCAGGCACCCCCTTTGGTATCTTTTTAATAGAGTTCTGACTTGCATGCTTTTGGTATTATGATTATTAGAATACACCTACTTCCCCATTTTGAAAAGCAAAACATTAGATCATCTACAGTCCCTTTGGACTTCTGCTGTTCTCCGTGATTACTAACATCATTCGTCAGTGGCCTCAATGTAATTAATATGGGCTATTTGGAGCACGACAACAGGGAGCCCTGATCTTATCTGACAAAGTGACATTTAAGCTGAGATCTGAAGGATGAATAGCAAAGTCCATGAAAGCATTCCAGTGGAGATGGCTGCATGTGCAGAAGCTGTCAGGGGAAAGAAGCTTTGGGAACTCAAGGGAGGAAAGGAGGCCGGTGGGGTGGAGCTTGGTGACTGAGAGCGAGAGTAGGCCCACCTTTATGCTAGAGACAAGGCAGGGGTCAGGGTACTCAGGGCCTTGTAGGTGATGCTAAGACAAGATCTGGGACTTATCCTAAGAGCAACGAGAAGCTACTGAGAAGTCATTAAGCGGGGGAGTGATTTGATCTGTCTTCCAAAGATCTCTGGGGTTGCAGTGTGCAGAATGGATTGGAGGGAGCCAATAATTAGGAAGATATGGATAAGATCAGTTTTAAGTAAGTGTTAGAGCCAGACTTGGAGGACAGAAAGAAATTTCCAGTGGGCAAAAGGTAGTCTTATGAAGTAAGTTTGAAAGCTCAGCAGACAGTTAATTTCTTCAACTTGCTGACGGCAGTGATTTAGATGCTGATATAACAGCTTCACTTTTTTTTCTTTTTTTTTCATTTTTTAGTATTAGATGTAAAAAGTGTTCTGCTTTTTGTTATTCCCCTTCCTGATGGGTCTTTGAATTGCTGATCAACTGACTTGATCCCAGAAGCTGTTTGCTCCCCTCCTTCCCAAGTGCAGACAGCATCCTGTGGCCTCGTGTTTGTTCTGTCCATTTGCCATGGTGAGATTTCTGAGGGGTTGAGGTAGAAGGTTGGAAAGAGTAAGGGAAGCAATAGAGAAGGGCTTCTGCGGGGCTTGCACAGAAATGGGCCAGCAGAATTGAAATGGTGGAGGAAGAACAATTTCCCTTTTTCTGACAGTAAGCAGTATATGTAGTCAAGACATAATAAGGACGCAAGACTGCTTCCTCAGAATTCCTGCCGGCAGGAGACTGGGGCTTCTGCTGCAGTCAGCTGATACACCACAAGAGTTGGTGTTATATACCACGGCTTCTGACAGTTTAGGCAAGAGGAAGTTAGTTTTTGCAGTTCTGTTTATGCAGTTGGCCAAATGAAAAATGCTGGCTGATGGGTTTGCTTTTCATAGTCATTGACAACAGCTTTCTACAACACCTAGGTTTTCTTTGGAAACTGTGAAGAGGTACTGAAAAGAAGAAAAATAATTTCTTCGTGTCTTAAAGAAGCTCACAAAGGAAAGGAAAGTAATTCTAAAGGGTGCTTATGGAGTAGTAACTTTAATTGCACATTGGGTTTGGATATGGGAAAAAGTTACCTTGTATCAATTTCGTGTTTTGCTGAGTACATTTTGATTTGTGTATTGCATTTTTATAGTCAAGCAAATCAGTCTGGACCCACGAGTATAGGTGTTGTGAGGAAATCATTAGGACATTATCAGAATTGTATCAGAATTATAATAACAAATGAAAATCTGTTATATTGCTGAATCTTGGGGGATCCTAAATACCTTGCTTTTAAGCTGGACAACACCTGGCTGGCTCAGCCAGTAGAGCATGGGACTCTTGATCTCTGGAGCGTGAATCTGAACCCTCCCGCCACAACACTGGGTAGAGAGATTTCTTAAAAAAAGGAAAAAAAATTAAAGTTGATCTGTTTGAATCTGCAAGTACATTTTTTCCTTTTTTAAAATGGAAAGATATTACTTATTACTTACTAGTAAGTACTTGCATCTCCAACGTCTAAATTCATTTTCTATCACCTATTTTATTGATAAGTGTGTATTTTATTGATAAGAATTCTAGACTTATTCCTAGAACAAATGATAATCACTGCTTCCACCTCCAAATTCCAGTATCTAGAACAGTGCCTGCCACATAGTAGGTGTTCAACAAATAATTAGTGAATTAAATATTAGTTGCTGTGTTCAATAAAGTAAAGCCAGAAAATAAACTCTTCAAAAATAAATCTTTGAGGGGCGCCTGGGTGGCTCAGTGGGTTAAGCCGCTGCCTTCGGCTCAGGTCATGATCTCAGGGTCCTGGGATCGAGTCCCGCATCGGGCTCTCTGCTCAGCGGGGAGCCTGCTTCTCTCTCTCTCTCTCTGCCTGCCTCTCCATCTACTTGTGATTTCTCTCTGTCAAATAAATAAATAAAATCTTTAAAAAAAAAGAAAATAAATCTTTGAAATAGTAGAGAACAAAACCTTAGATCCATTTTGCCAATAAAATAAAACATCCCACTATCTGGTTAGTATATATCTAACCTAAAATCTTAAAAATCATGAGATATAGCCTCAAGTGTGGACACACAGAAGGAACCATAATCGGGAAAGAATTGGGAAATGTTTCCAATCGTACTGCTCCTTGGCAATTAAGACTATTTGGTAACATACCTTAAGACTCCTGCCTTGGCACTTGGTTGGGGATGGGCTACTCATTGCTCACAGAATCAAGTTCGAACTTCATAGGGTGTTTCCGAAGATCCTTTTGGGTTTTAATATTCTTTGGGGCCGCTCCACACACACACCCCGGGCGTCCGCCAAGACCGTGTGTTCTTTTTCCTAACTTGCACTGCGCCTTCTCACCGACCGCTCCCTCGGCCTGGACTTTGGCCCCTGGGCTCCTTGGGTCCCACACCCTCTACAACCTTCCCACGTTGCAAGGTCGAGTTCAGGGAAGCTTCTCCAGCCCCTTTTCAAATGCCGTATGGCTCTGCCCCAGCCCTTGGAGCCTCTACTCGCAGCCATTACTTTCAAACGTGGGTTTTTGCCTGTCGCTACCTCTCCCGTCCCCCACTGGATTGCAGCCACCTTGTCGGGGAGGTCTTTTAAGAAGTCGCCGTGTCCAGCCCCTCGCCCAGTGCCTGGTGCAAAGGAAATGCCCAGTAAAGCTTTGTTGAAATGAATGTAAGCTCCAGAGAGGAAAAGAAGCGCCTGTGCCCAGCAGCAAAGGCCCTTCACGACCCGAGGGGAGGCCTGTGGTGTAGCTGGACCCTGTCCCCAGCTCGAAAGTGGCAGGAGAATGGGGCGCGGCCGGAGGCTCGTCCACTCTCCACTTGTTTCCTCTTCACTCCCACGGAGGAATCTGAAAGTTCTTCTCGGGCAGCCTCCGGCCAAGCCGGCGGGGCGGCGCAAACCGGCTGAGGTGGGGGTTGGGATGCCCGGTCTCCTGGCAAATTCTAGATTCGGGTTTCATATTTAATTTTTTGAAGTTTCACAAATTCCAGCTCTAGACAAGGAGCTGAGCGTGGAGAGGGTTTCCTGGAGCATACACGGCGAGACCCAGGGAAGGCTCCCGGCATTCAGGGCTTTGCCTCATTTATTCTCCTCACAGTTCTCACCGCGGGACTTTACCGAACACTCCGGGCCACCTCATCCAGCCGGTGCCGAGAAGCGCCCTTCGGCCCAGCGGTCTCAGCCGCTTCCTCCGGGCAAACCCCGTCCGGGCGAGTGGGGGAGCTCCCAGCCCGCAGTACGAGGCAGAACGGGGGCACGGTTGGACTACAACTCCCAGGATGCTCTGGGAGGTGCGCGGGGGAGGGGGCCAAGGGGGAGGGGTTTGGGGTTGGGGGGGCGGCAGGGAAATCCCGCCCCGCTGCGCAGCAGCAGCGACACAAAGCCTGACTTTACAACCTCATAGAGAAAGTGGAAGTAAGACGGCTTAGGTGGGGAGGCAGGACGAGAGGAGGAACTGGAGGAGGGAAAGCCGCGTAGGTGGGCGCGGAGCGAAGCGAGGGTAGTGGGAGACCCGCGCCTTTGCAGATGAGGAGGGGGCGGCTTTCATAACTAATCCCCCCGCTCCGCCCCGCCCGCGCTGGGGTCTCCACAGTGCCCTGCCTGTCCCCACTCCTCCCCGCCACGGAGCGGGGAGCCGGGCTGCCTCGCGTGCTCGGAGCGGGCCGGCGGACTGCACCGTGGCTCCCCAGCCCCGGTGCGGGACGAAAGCGCGGGGCGGAGCGGCCGCCGCGGACCCAGAAAGGGCTGCGAGCGAAGCGGTGCCGCGGGCGAGTTAGGGCCGGGGCAAGGGAGTCGTGTGGGGCTGAGGAGCGGTGAGGCGCGGGGTGCCCCGGGAGGGTCCCCCGTGCCCCAAGTGGGGCGGAAGCACGCGGGCTAGCTGCCGAGGCCGGCGGGGAGGGAGGGCGGGCGGTGGCGCTGCGCCGGGGAAGAGTGCAGACAGCGGGGTGCCGAGCCCGGCGCAGGCGGAGAGATTGGGGCGCCCCCCTCCCCGCGGGTGGAGCCTAGTGCTCCTCCGCCTTCCCTCCCCCGCGCGCCAGGCTCGCCTTCTCGGCGGGCTGCGGCGGGAGCGGCGGGGCGGCGGTGCTGGGGCCAGACCAGGGGGAGCGGCGGGGCCGCCGCCCCCGGGACGGGCGGGCCGGGGGCGGGCTGTGAGTGAGGCGGGGCGGGAGCGGGGCGGTGGGGCGGGTGGGGGGGGGCCGCGGGCGCCGGGGCGCGAGGGCGCGGGCGGCTGGGGGGCGGGGGAAGCGCCGAGAGCCTAGGAGGGCAGGCGGTGGCGGGGCCGCCCGCCTCGCCGACAGCTTCACGCCGCCGGCCCACGCCGCAGTGTGTTTTGTGGACGGCACCTTCCCAGACCGCCCAGTAGAGCCCAGCTCGGCGCCCGGCAGCCTTCGTCGCGATGTTCCGCCGGAGCTTTAATCGTTTTGTAAGTACACTCGCTGCGGCTCCGCGCGTGCGGTTTGCTTGCTCGCCAGCCCTTCGCTGGGTCCCCCGGAGCAGTCTTCTGAAGGGATCGTTGCATCCCTGGGAGCCACCACCACCGCCCTCTTTTAGATTTTTCACTGAACCACGTTGCCGGGGCGGCCGGGGTGGGGAGGCAGGTAGGGCTCCCGGAGTCTCCCCCCTCCCCCCGGACAATGTAACCAGAGCTTCCCGGGGTGTAGCAAACTCTGTCTCCGACGGGGGGGCCGCCCTCCACCCGCATGGTGGTGGGATGCGTGGGGGGACCGGTCCAGGGGCCCCTCGGTTTGCCAATTAGCCGAAGATGGCGTTTTATTACCAGGGAGGTTGCTTTCTTTTGTTTCCTCTGCCACGAGCACATGGAGGTAAACCTAGACCTGTCACTGTGTCCCAAAAAAAGACCTGGGGAGTGAGGGAGCTGGAGGCGAGGGCAGGACTCGGCGTTGCCCGGGGATCGGCCGGCCGGGGGTCTGCTGACCAGAGGCCGAGCAAACTTTGGAGACCCCGCCTAAGAAGCTCACCTTTAGGGTATAATAAAAGCGAAGGCAGTTGTCAGGGTGGGCTGGGTGAATGTGGAGACCGCGAGGAGGCTGCACCGCGGCGTTTGAAACCTCACCGAGCCCGTTGAGAAAAGGCAGGCTCCGACTGGATTTCTCCGTCCACGTTTACCCGCTTGCAGATCCCCAGAAAAGGGGAACTGCATTTCCGTGGGAGTTTGGCTTTAGGAAAAAGCGATTTCTAGCTACTGACTTTTTTGAGTAACCTGTTTACTCCTAGAGAGTACATTAAGAATGGAGCAAAGCCGGGACCATTTACTTCTATGCTGCTATTTGTAGCAACTTCCTTAATTGCAAGATGAGGTGGCGGGAATAGGATTTTATTTCTGCCAGTGATGTGAGGGAAAGGGCTCATCTGTAAATTTTGATTTTTCAGTCGTTCAGAAAAATGGTTCAGTGCTGTGCGCTCTCACCCATCCCCATTAAAATATATGTTTGAGAACTAGTCGATTTCGCCCTTTTCGTGTGATTATTCCTTATCAAAGCATTGCTGACATTTTTCAGGCGTCGGATGAATTTGCTCTCATTTTTTTCTGCATTTGAAACTTTCACAAATGAACCCTGGCTAAAAGAAATCATTGCACATCCCTTTTGAGGGTATTATCACAGTAGCGCTATGTTAATGTTTTTCTAAATGTTTACCTCACCCAGAAACCTGTCTTATGAAATTGGGAGATTACATGTGGCACAGAGCAAAAGAGGTTGTACATATCAAGAATCTTGAAATCTGTAAGAATTGACTTGTACTGGATGCTTTGCCAAAGCAAGTGACTAAAATTGATTTCTCACATTTAGCCTGAGAAGGTAAAAAAGCATTGTACTTCATAGTTCTATTTCACATAGATTCTTGTGATCCCAGAGTGTTGTTTGGGGCTGACGAAAAGGGAAAGGTGACAAATAGAGCTAATTGTAATAATTGGAGAAGGATAATCTTTTTCCCAGGGCACCCGAATAGTCGAAAGCAACTGGACTCTGGTTCATAATGAATTATCTAAAAATTGAGATGCTGACATCCCCAGTTCTTTTTTTAAGGATTTGAGCATTTGAGAGCATACTACCCCAGTGTTGGTCTCAAAGCCCCCGTGGCTTTTCTTTCGCTGAGAGTGATCTGCATCGTTGGGAGTCTGGTCGTTAAGCAGGGCTGGCCCAGGAGGCGAGGGCATGCAGTAGAATTTGCAGCAGTCGCGAGGAGCCAGCCAGCCTGCAGGTTTGAGGCCAGTACTTTGCATCCCCGACCAAGATCTCTGCAGAGAATCACTTACGCTCACACTGAAATGAGCTTTGACCTCATTGTTCGCCTGAAATACCCGACTGCTCACATTTTCCTGCGCAACCATGACTATGGTAAGTCTTGGGAAGCTGGAAGCTTCTCAGGAGTTGTATCTGAGCTGTAGGCCTAGGGCAAGGAATTAATCTGCAAACCATTGGACTGGATTTGAAATATGCTATTGAATACTCCCCTAAGGAATGACTTCAGAATTGGGGAAGGGGGCAAATTTTATCTCCCCTAGATCAGTAAGTCTGCACTGGCCTCGGCTTTTGCCTGGTAGAGATTATTTGACGAGCACTCCCATTTAAACCACTAGAAGGCTACAATTCAAGATTCAGGTTGGACTTTGAGACTTGCACAGCAATGTGGATGTGGTCCAGGTTGTGTGCTGTCTTATGATGGCTTTCATATTTCAGAAATGGGGCTGTGAATTTGTTTCCGAATTAAGCGGTTTTCTGTGTTACCTGTCCGTGTCTAAAATTGACTTTGAACATGACAAATTACAGTTGTGTTGATTGTAGTTGTTGGTCACTGAAAACTAGATACATGTTGCCATAGGGCTTTGCATTTTAAACCTGAGGTGGGAAGTAAATACCTCTTGGGAGTTAGCGTCATCTGTGGCTCAGTAGTGTTTGCTGAATCGTCTTAAAAATACCATTTATTTCCTCACGTTCTCCAATTTCAAGCTAAAAGAAATAGCACTTCATTGTATTTCTTAAGGATACGGCCTTGACTTCATTGCCATTCATAACTGACTTCTTTTTTTCCCTGATGAATTATGACTTTCCTTTTGACAGTTTCAAGGTAGAAATTTGGTGGATTTGGTGTGGGATCTTAGGGTTTAGGCATGGAGGGGGTGTCTTAAAAGATTTAAGAGTTGGGTATCTGAGTATAATAAAAGTGCCATCTGTTCCCAGTCAGTATCTCCATTTTCCATAAATATAATAAATAAAAAATAGTAGCTTTGTGCAACTTATTTCCTTTAAAGACATTTCTAATTGGAAGTCTGGACTAGTTGAGACTAGGGGGTCAGGGACTTTGATGTTATCCTTTTGCTCTTCATAAAATTGCTAGGATTACAGTAGCATTTTCACATGGGTTTAAAGGCTTAATGAGAGTTAGGGTTAACTCTCATTAAGAGTTAAGAGTTAACCACCCCCATTTTTAAAAGATGTTATTTTTACATAATTTTCACACCCAACGTGGGGCTCCCAACTCACAACTCCCAAGATCAACTGTCGCATGCACCACCAACCCCAGACCTTTTTGACATTTCATGCTAAAGATTCAAAATAATACATTCCTTGGTAAAGTAGATTCAGGGGAGTTGGCCAAGTAGATACCGTCAATTTAGCTTATCAGAGTGATGTTAAACAGTCATGGATTTCTAGGTCATTGATAAATGAAAGCTTAAATTGTGAGTGTGAAATACTGGAAAACATTTGTCTCTTGATTGTAGAAGCTCTCAAACTGCTTTGGTTCCATGAAACATACAGCATATAGTAAGATCACAGAAAATGTCGTCGGATCAAAGAAGCCCAGGACTGGAAAGCAATTAGAGTGCGTAAGGTGGAATGAAAATTCAGAATCAGACCAAAAATATTAAAAATAATGATATCAGTAGCTAATTTATTACTTTGAATCCAAGGCAAGGCCAGTCCAGTGAAGCAATATTGGAGGCAGTAAATAAAATAATTCTAGAATTGGTGTTCCGTTTCCTTCCTTCCTTCCTTTCTTTTTTTTTTTTTTTCTTCTTTTTTGGAGCAAGAAGGTTCCCGGTTTCCTCCTTCAGTTATCAAGGTAATTAAGCTTTTGTCGTCATCAGTCCCCGTCCCCCCCTCTTTTATTTTACTAAAACCCTTGGCCTGACATTGCTGAGCCTGGAAAAAAAATTTTTTTTTGAGCCTGGAAAATATTGATGAGTTCGTTTTATTATGTTTAGACATTTATTCAGGTGTGTGTATTGCAGTATTTTTTCATGCACACAAACCTTACAAGTATACACACATTTGGTCTCTGTCCCTGTTTCTGGCACAGAGCTCCTAAAATCCTAGGAATTTCCTGTGATAAAAGCAATAAAAAGTGTCTTTTGTTATGTTAATGAAGTGACTTTGGGAAAGCCCCTCTGGTTGGGGGGACTGGTTGCCTGGGGATCCAACCTTGTGATCAGAGGGTTGGAACTTTGAGGCCCACCCTCCGGGGGAGGGTAGAGGACCTGAAGATTGAGTTCTGTCGCCATTGGCCAGTGAATTAATCAGTCGTACCTCTAACGAAGCCTCCATAAAAACCCAAAAGGACAGGGTTTGGTAGACCTTCCAGGTTGGTGAACATGTGGAAATTTGGGGAGAGTGGTCCACCTGGAGAGGACATGGGAGCTCCGGGCCCTTACCCCAGACCATGCCCTGTGCTGCTCTTCCATCCCGCTGTTTCCGTGTTAAATCCTTTTATGGTGCACCAGTAAGCTGGGAAAATGTTTCTCTGAATCCTGTGAGTGGCTCTAGCAAATTAATAGAAGCTGAGGAGGAAGCTGTGGACTTGTGTCTGGAGGCTGAAACTCAAGGTGGGGGTCTCTGCATCCTCCAGTTGGCAGTCATGTGGTCCGAAGTACAGATGGTCATGAGGACTTGGGACTGGCGTCTGAAGTTTAGGGAAGTGTGGGTAGTCTTGTAGGACTGAGCCCTTAACTGGAGCGATCTGATGCTGTCTGGGTACTTCTCAGAATTGACACTGTAAGACACCATAGCTGGTGTCTGGTCTGAGAATTGCTTTTTGGAGTGGACGGGACCCCCCTGCCCCGGGCCCACACACATACTGGAATTGAGTGATCAGACCTAAACATTGGGGTATACCATATACTGATTATCAGTTTTCTAAATGACTAGAATAAATACATCTGATGCTTAAACTCTACTGACCGTAGTATAATCTTTATTAGATGATTTATGTTATTTTATGATCTTGCAGAGCATTATTTCTTTCAGCAAATATTCACGGTGCACCTACTGTGTATAGGGCACTATGGTAGGCCCTGTGGACACATGGGTGAGCGAGTCAAAGTCCCTGTCTTCAGAATCTTTAATCATCATTACATGCATGGCTGTAGGTACAGAGGACATGGTGACTACCCTATGTCTAACACATTTTTAATGTACCATGAAGCTTGATTTTCATGAAGAAGTTACTGTTGTATGCTTACTTGCCTTTTTTTTTCCTCTACCGAAAATAGTGTGCAATCTCAGTTATATCCGGGTTGTTTGGATTACAGATTAAAAAGGAATTTGTTGCGTTTGACCCTTCAATATGACCGATGCATGGCATACTGCTCCTTGCAAATAGATGCTAGTCTGATTCTGTGTAAGGTAGGAAACCTATTTTTGGGAAAAGTCACTACTACTTGAAATAAATACTATTTATTCACTTACTATTAAATTATATATTAAAAAGCCTGAAAACAAATTCTGTCCTTTTTTTAAATTTTTTTTAAAGGGATTTTTTTTAAAGATTTTATTTGTTTATTTGACAGAGAGAAATCACAAGTAGACGGAGAGGCAGGCAGAGAGAGAGAGATAGAGGGAAGCAGGCTCCCTGCTGAGCAGAGAGCCCGATGTGGGACTCAATCCCAGGACCCTGAGATCATGACCTGAGCCGAAGGCAGCGGCTTAACCCACTGAGCCACCCAGGCGCCCCTGATTTTTTTTTTTATTGATTAAGCAACATAAAATTCTGGAAGTCTTCTAAATACCTTCTGTAAAGGTTTACCGTTTGCTCTGGTTTATGACTAACGGCTCATAATTCACACCTCTATTAGTGGGCAGTATTGAGTGCTCACAAATCAGGTAGTTTCCAGTGCTCTTAATGAACTTGTAGCAAAGGTGAGATTTGGGCAGGTGAAGCAGCCATTTTCATACTGATGCAGCTCTCGGAATGAGCTTGTTTTCTTCTTCTACTGGTTAACCACCAGCTGGGCTATGGGTTCAGCTTCCCTAAGTCTGGATGATACGCAAAGAACTAGCCCATGAGTGAATTCATATACTGGTTGATGGGACACATCATCAAGGCTGATTGCTTGTCTAACACTGTTGATCAGTTCTCTCCAAAGAGGGTGAAAGCATGGGACACAAAATAAAAATACTGTTTTTTGTGGGGTTTTTTTTCCCCACCAAGGAGGTGGAGTTTCTTGTACATCTGTAGTGTTTTATACAGATTAATCTTTTGCATCTGGACTCTGAGATTGAGACTTTTCTGATTGGGTGGAGGGAGTCTCTGGGCTTCCGTAGGTGAATTAGGTGCATTTTCAAGTTTGTTTCTGTTCACTTCACACTTAACCTTCTTGGCTTGGTTCAAGGGTGGATCAGTGGTGATTGTAAAACAAACATTAGCATGACTGCAGCGTATGTTAACACTACCGCAGTTTAATGATGAATGAGCACTCAGCACTGCAGATATGGTGTGGTTTGCCCTATGCCAGCACACTGGCAGATAGCCCCTCGGTTCTGCAGTGTATGGATGGATTGCTGGTTTGGCTGACTTCTTGATTATCTGGCTTATAGATAATGTTGGACTGTGGATATCCAGATTTGGGAGGTTAATCTGTATTTGTGAAGTACAGATCGCCATCAATTTTTTTTTTGCCCCATATATATTTAATAGAATATAGGAGGATTAGTGAGGCCTATACTGTTCAAGCATATTTGTTTTTTTAGCCTCCTTCATTATAAAAGTATTACGTTGGCTGTATTTTTCGAGTTTCTTCTTTGCCTAGGTATTACTGGAAAAATCAGAGTCTTCTTGATAATGATCTTGCAGCTAGTGTAGCTTCAAGTAAACAGTAGATGCTCAATAAATACTTCTGGTATTGTTTTGAACTGAATTGTTAACCCAGTTAACAGATCTACAGAACTACAGAATCAGTAGTCTCAGGTGAAAATGATCAGAAAAAATAATATTTTTTTCATGCCTGCTTAAAAAATAATCAGAAAAACTTTAGCATTTCTTTTTTTTTTGAAGATTTTATTTATTTATTTGACAGAGAGAAATCACAAGTAGATGGAGAGGCAGGCAGAGAGAGAGGGAGGGAAGCGGGCTCCCTGCTGAGCAGAGAGCCCGATGCGGGACTCGATCCCAGGACCCTCAGATCATGACCCGAGCCGAAGGCAGCGGCTTAGCCCACTGAGCCACCCAGGCGCCCCAAACTTTAGCATTTCTATGAGGCTGTTTTCTTAATTCCAAAGATTATCTTTAGCACCTCCCCCTACCTTGGCCATACATAAAAAGCTGTAATTAATGTACTGCCCTCAACTTCTAAAATTATAAGCAAATTTTTTTTTAAAGATTTTATTTATTCGTTTGACAGAGAAAGATCACAAGTAGGCAGAGAGAGAGAGGAGGAAGCAGGCTCCCCGCTGAGCAGAGAGCCCGATGCGGGACTCGATCCCAGGACCCTGAGATCACGACCTGAGCCGAAGGCAGCGGCTCAACCCACTGAGCCACCCAGACGCCCTAAAATTATAAGCAAATTTATATTCTTTTTGTTAAATGCCGTTCATAAGCTTATATTTTCTGTCGCCACCAGCACATCAAGTCTTTTCTGAAAAAACAAAGCTGCAGTGTTAACTCTTCAAGAGCTGTATATCTTTTGACTTTCCTTGGTAAGTGTGCATTATTTTAATTCAGGATATCACTTAGTATTTGGTGCTGGGAATGTAAAATACTTTTTGCACCTCATTGCCATTGGTTGGTTGGGTATCTGTAGCGAGAAGACAGCTGACCAAAGGAACTGTGGAGTTTAAGGGATTTGGAAGCAGTTTTGTTGTGAAAAGAGACTCAGCCTTGTTAAAGGGTTGGTGCAAGTTCTAGTCCTGCCATTTACTTCTCAGCTTGGGAAATTGGGCACATCAGTGCATTGATCAAAATGTCGTCTTTGGACTTCTTGCACTGAAATCATCTGGGCTGCTTTTGTAAACAGAGTCCTAAGACTCAAGCCTCCTGAATCCGAGTCTCAGGTGATAGGTCTCTGATAACCACCTGTTTAGCAAGCATTCCAGATGGTTCTGGAATTCACTGAGATTTCAGAACACCCATGACATAAACATTGAAATATTTATTTTCTGTGTACACGCTCTGTTCACCTGCCTCAACTTCACTTTTCCTCATCTACAGAATGAACGTGGTACTACTTCATGAGTCTGTTGGGACTGTGTTTGGTAGAGTTCTCCCCACTATTCCAGTTGTGTCAGACGTTCCCCAGCCACACTCAGGTTTCCTGGCTTCTTGGCAGAACTCATAGGACTTAGCATATAGTTCTGCTCCCAGCTATGATTTATTAGAGCAAGAGGATACAAAGCAAAGTCAGCAGAGGGAAAGGGCGCATGGGGCCAAGTCTGGAGAAAACCAGGTGCAGCTTCCATGGTCCTCTCCCACCGGCGTCACACAGGTTGTGCTTAATTCCTCCAGCAACGAGTTGTGATAACTTGTTTAATGTGTTGTCTACCAAGGAAGCTCATTAGAGACTCTGTGCCCAGAGTTTTTACTGGAACCTGGTCATGTACACGCCCCCTGCCCGGTATCTGCCAAAATTCCAGACTCCCAGAAGGAAGACAGGATTTAGCCTAAACCAAGAATTTAGGCACAACTGGCTACTCTTAACCATTTCAGGTGATGGGAACCTTTGGTGGTGGGAACCTTCCCAAGATCCAAATCCAAATCCGCAGCTGGATACCAGCTTTGTAAGCAGGCCTTTTTTTTTTTTTTTTTTAAAGAAAAGCAGTCTCAGGCCCGCTCTGTTAACTCTTTCCTACACGGTACTGTTGGGAGATACTGGTATTTGTCAATGAAGGGAAATGACTTGCCCACGGTCATCCAGCTCAGCCGCGGCAGAGTTGAGGCTGAGATGCCCAGCAACCACCACCGCCTTTTGTTTGCTGCCCGCAGCCATGCTTCCGGATTATGGGTCATCCTGTTTCATATTGTCGAATGTATTCACTTTCTGTCACTTGCAGCAGAAGAGCAGCCTGCCGCTGGGAACTTGATGCCCCCAGTGGGGGAGCCAGGAAGTATTGATGTTTCTGCCAGTTTAGCGTCAACACTTGCTGGTTTCCTCTCTGGAGCATCACCAAGTTCGTGGATTTTCATTTTTTCCTGACTTTCGGATTTTTGTTACGACCCCTTGCTCCTTGTTCCATTCATTTACCCATAGTTCCAACACTCATTTGCATCATTACCTCATCGCATTCTATGCATGGCTGGCTGTTAGCTCATAGGCAGCGGGTTCAAAAATTTGGGGGTGGGAGGTCACCCAGTTCCAAAGTGCAGACATTACTGAAGAGTATTTAGTGTAGGATGACTATATAGGGAAAACCTGCCAAAAGAAAAAAAACAAAGAACAAAATTCTTGGATTAATAAATGAATTTTATGGCAATATTTATAAATACTGTTTGCATCCAGGAGAGTTTTTACAGTCATGAAAAACCCCAGGGATATCTCTGCTTATTCTTAAGTTTCAGCCCTTTTTTTTTGCTGTTATCAAAAAGGAAAATTAATAATTGTTTATGATTTAGGCCAGGAATGAATCAGGAACTCGTACTGAAGGATGTAGTAATCCTCCAGATCAACAGGGAGCAGAAGCCAGGAGCGAACTGTCACAAATAAGGAACAGCTGCGTAGAGCAGATTACGTAAGCTACACCTGTTGTGTAAGCAGTGGGGATGTTCTTTAAGCTTCACAGTTAATGTAGTTTGCAATAATATGGATTAAGGGATCTATAGTATAGTGCACAATTAACTTTGGCTTCTTTTCTGAAAACATTTGTGTGATTCACAAGCTTCCTTGGTACACTCTTGCCTTCCTTGTGCTGTAGAAGTATGTAAGGCACAGCCCTGGTCTGCAGAACTTGGAGTCTGTTAGAGATGGAAGATCACATACAAGACCAGCCTCCTTATGAGGCATTTGGTCATCAGTCCTCGCTGCTATCCTTTTATTTTATTATTTTAAAAGATTTTACTTATTTATTTGACACAGAGAGATCACAAGTAGGCAGAGAGGCAGGCAGAGAGAGAGGAAGGGAAGCAGGCTTCCCGCTGAGCAGAGAGCCCGATGTGGGGCTCCATCCCAGGACCTTTGAGATCATGACCTGAGCCGAAGGCAGAGGCTTAACCCACTGATCCCCCTGGGTGCCCCTGCTATCCTTTTATAGAGGCACACATGGTAAGTGCAGCCCACTTTCAGAAGGGGGCGCTGAATCTCACTCTGCCGGGGTGGAGGGGGGCATTTGTAGAGGAGGTAGCCTATGAACTGGGTAGTAAGGGACCCAAAGTATTGAAGTTTATGGAATTTTAGGGCCAGGCAGCCTCATTACAGAAAGAAGCAATTACCGGAGAATTTGGACCAAGTTATTGCTTATGGGACTTAGAGCAGCAAAACCTGTCAACTTAGAGAGCACGGGTTCCACCTCCAGCTGCTGGAGAAAGACCACAACCTTGGTCTTCGATGCCTTATGTTTGCTGTGGTGAAATTTAAACTTGAAAAGAGGGAAAACTAAAAATGGATTTCAGGCAGCATTCAGTCTTCAAAACAATAGCGACAGGAATTTCCCTGTGGACTCTTCCGAAATCCATGACTCCAGTGATGGTGGTTATCAGTCTTCTGATTTCGGGCAGGAGCAGTAAGGTAGGAGCCAGGATGGAAGCAGCTGGGGTAATATTTCAAGACACTGCTTCATGTGATACATGGTTATTTGTCCTGCTTATCTAAGGAGTGCATACTTTAAACTTTTACTACGTGGGGACATTGTGGTAGAGGTTATTATCTCGAGTAGTGATGGTCATTTATAGGCATACCTCTCTTTATTGTGCTTCGTTTTACTGTGCTTTGTAGATACAGATCAAAGGTTTATGGCAACCCTGTGTTGAGCCTGTCTGATAGCCCCACTTTTCTAACGGCACTTGCTCATTTTGTGTCTCTTGTCACATTTTGGTAATTCTCACAGTATTTCAAACATTTTCATCAATATTTGTTGTGGTGGTCTGTGAAGTGATTGTGACTGGCTGAAAGCTCAGGTGATGGTTAGAATATGTGTTTAGCAATGAACTTTTTAGCAATAAAATTTTAAAATTAAGGTATGTACATTGTTAATGTTATTGTACACTTAAAAGACCCCAGCATATTGTAAACATAATTTTAAAAAAGATTTTATTTATTTACTCGACAGACAAAGATCACAAGTCGGCAGACAGGCAGGCAGAGGCGGGGGGGGGGGGAAGCAGGCTCCCTGCTGAGCAGAGAGCCGGATGCGGGGCTCGATCCCAGGACCCTGAGATCATGACCTGAGCCGAAGGCAGAGGCTTTAACCCACTGAGCCACCCAGGTGCCCCAAACATAATTTTTTAAAAAAGATTTTAAGTCCTCTCTACACCCATGGTGGGCACGCTCAAACTCACAACCCCGAGATCAAGCCTGCCCGGCACTCCAGTAAACATAACTTTTACATGCACTGGGAAACTGGAAAATTAATGTGACTCACTTTATTGTGGTATTTGCTTTATTGTTGTGGTCTGGAACTGACCCTGCAGGCTCTCCAAGGTATGACTGGATTTTAAAAAGATAGGGATCAGGCCTTGGTCCTTACAGTAACCTGTTTCACTACCGCTAGACAACATGGGTCTTCAGTAGACATTCACACTTGACCATGTCATTGTGTGTTACTGGAACACGCATTGCATCTTACTCCCTCAACACGTGTATATCCACACGATGTTGATGCACTTTCATTTTTCTCATCACAACTGCTAACTCTCTTCCAAATGATCAACATCTCTTTCATATTTGTTCCTCCTTCGGTCTTCCTCTTTCAGTAAATGACATTATCCCTGACCCACTTGTTCGAGCTAAAAACCTAGTAGTCATCCTTAATACTGCCTTTCCCTTTATCTCCTTCACAGCACATCTAGTAGGTTTGGTTTCTGAAAGAGCTCTCAAAGATGTCCACTTCTCTGCATGTCCATCTCGACTGCCATCCAAGTTCAGGCTGCCACTGTCACTTACCCAGGCCATTGGCAATGGATGATCTCATCCACTCTTGCCCTCTCCAATGTATCCGCCACGCAGCACCAGAAAGATCTTGTACAAATGCGTATCTGAAAGCCCTCAGTGACTTTCTTCTGCTCCCTGGATAAAAACCTGACCAGTATAAGCTTGTACTCTTTTTCACTGTTTTTTTTTTTTTTTGGTTGTTGTTCACTTTTAAAAATGGAGATAGAATTCACGTAGCAAACAATTCACCATTTTATCTTTTTTTTAAGATTTTATTTATTTGAGAGAGGGGGAGAGCATGAGCTGTGGATAGGGGCAGGGGAAGAGGGAGAAGCAGACTCCCCGCTGAGCAGGGAGCCTGACACGGGGTCCCATCCCAGGACCCCGAGATCATGACCTGGACCTAAGGCAGACATTTAACTGACTGAGCCACCCAGGTACCCCAACAATTCACTCTTTTAAAGTGTATGCCTTGTTTTCTTTTCTTCACGTTTTTGTTTAAATTCCAGTTACAATGTTAGTTTCAGGTATAGAATTTAGTGATTCATCATTAAGTGGATTTTAGCATATTAACTATTCTGTATAACTGTTACTACAGTCTAATTCAGGAACATTTTCATCACCCCAAAAAGAAAACATGTACCTATTAGCTGTTAGTCCCAATCGCTCCCTTGAGGCCCTGGCAAACACCCATTTACTTAATCATCACTGTGGATTTGCCTGTTCTGGACATTTCGTGTAAATGGACTCCTACAATATTTGGTCTTTGGTAATTGACTTCTTTCATTTAGTAGGATGTTCTCAAGGTTTTTTTTTTAAAAGACTATTTATTTATTTGACACACAGAGAGATCACAAGTAGGCAGAGGGGCAGGCAGAGAGAGGGGGAAGCAGGCTCCCTGCCGAGCAGAGAGCCCAGTGTGGGGCTCAGTCCCAGGACCCTGAGATCAAGACCTGAGCCGAAGGCAGAGGCTTAACCCACTGAGCCACCCAGGTGCCCCTCTCAAGGTTTTTTAATCCATGTTGTAGCACGTATCAGTACTTCATCCCTTTCTGTGGCTCAGTAATCCACTGAATGGATATACCACATTTTTGTTGATCCATTGATCAGGTGATAGGCGTTTGGATTATTTATACTTTATGGTCAATATGAATAATGCTGCTGTTTTGAACATTTTTGTGCATGTTTTTGTGTGGGCATATGTTTTCAGTTCTCTTCGGTATATACCTAGGAACGGGATTGCTAGATTATATGGTAGTTCTTTAACTTTTTGAGGAACTGCTGAACTTTCCTACAGCTCTTCTCCACTTCTTACCTTTTTTAAGAGAAAAAAACTTGGGGGGCGGTGCCTGGATGGTGCCGTCAGTTAAGCATCTGGCTCTTGGTGTCCACTCCAGTCATGACCTCAGGGACATGAGATCGAGCCCTACATGGGGCTCCACACTAAGCTTGGAGTCTGCTTGGAGTATCTTTATCTCTTTCTAATCCCTCACCCCCTCTAAAATAGATAAATAAATCTCTTAAAAAGTTTAAAAAAATTTTTTAAATTGTGGTAAAAAGCACGTAACATAAACTTTGCCATCCTCAACTTTTTTAGTTGTATAATTCAGTAGTGTTAAGTGTCATCATATTCTTGTGCAACAGATACACAGAACTTTTTCATCTTGCGAAACTGAAACTTTTACCCATTAAACAGCAGCCCCTCATTTCCCTCATTTGCTTCACCTCTCCTCCTCTTAAGCCCCTGGTGACTAGCATTCTAATTTCTATTTTATGAATTTAACTACTTTAGATACCTTGTATGAATGGAGTCATACTGTATTTTTCTTCTTGTGACTGGCTTTTTTCACTGAGTGTAATGTCCTCAAGCTTCATCCATGTGGTAGCATGTGACAGGACTTTTTTTTTTTAAAGATTTTATTTATTTATTTGATAGGTCACAAGTAGACAGGCAGGCAGAAAGAGAGGAGGAGAGAGGCTCCCCGCAGAGTAGAGAGCCCGATGTGGGGCTCGATCCCAGGACCCTGGGATCATGACGCGAGCTGAAGGCAGAGGCTTTAACCCACTGAGCCACCCAGGCGCCCCGACTTTCTTCTTTTCTAAGTCTTGATGTATATACCGCATTTGTTTATCCGTCCATTCATTGATGGATATTTGGGTTGTTTCCACCTCTTGACTATTGTGAATAATGCTGCTGTTAGCAGAGGTGCATAAATACTTCTTCAGGATAATGATTTTAATTCTTTGGGCTATATACCCAGAAGTAGAATTGCTAAATCATATGGTAGTTTTATGTTTAATTTTTTGAGGCCCCTCTGAAGTTTTCCATAGTAGCCAAACCGTGTTACGTTCCATCACCATAGCAGAAGGGTTCCAACTTCTCCATCCTAGTCAGTGCTTTTTTTTGGATAGGAGCCATTTTAATTGGTGTGTGGTGATATTTCATTGTGGTTTAGATTTGCGTTTCTCAGATGATTAGTGATGTTAAGCATCTTTTCGCATGCTTTTGGCCATTTGATTATCGTTGAAGAAATGTGTATTCAAAGTGGTTTCCCAATTTTTTACCAAGGTATTTGAGTTTTTGTTTAGTTGTTGGCAGTTCTTTATATATTCTAGATATTAACCCTTATATACTCTAGATATTAACTCTTTATCAGATATGTGATTTCCAGATAGGTTCTTTTATTCCATAGGTTGCCTTTTCACTTTGTTGATTGTTTTCTTTGATGCATAGTAGTTTTTTAATTTGATGTCCCATTTGTCTTTTTGCTTTTGTTTCTTGGGCTTTTTAGTGGTATATCCAAGAAATAATTACCAAATCCAGTGTGTCATGAAGCTTTTCCCCTGTGTTTTCTTCTACGATGTTTATCCTTTTAGGTCTTACATTCAGGTCTTTAATCCATTTTGAATTGACTTCTGTATGTGGTGTTAGAATCCAACTTCATTCTTTTCCATGTGGATATCCAGTTTCCCAGTGCCATGTGCTGAAAAGATTCTTTTTTACTCGTTGAGCAGCCTCGGCATCCTTCTTGAAGATCTTTGACCATATACATGAGGGTTTATTTCTGGATTCTATTTTATTCCATTGGTCTGTGTGCCTGTCTTTATGCCTATACTATATTGTTTTCATTACTGTAGCTTTGTGATATCTTTTGAAATCACAAAGAATGAGGCCTCCAACTTTGTTCGTGTTCTTTTTGTGTGTGTGTGTGTTCTTTTTTTTTTTTAAGATTTTATTTATTTATTTGAGAAAGAGAGAACAGGGGGAGGAGCAGAGGCAGAAGGACATGCAGACTCCATGCTGAGTCTGGGCCCCAACATGGGGATCAAGCCCACAACTGAGATCATGGCCTGAGCCAAAATCAAGAGTGAGGATTGTAACTGACTGAGCCATCCAGGTGCCCCTGTTCTTTTTCAAGATTGTTTTGGCTATCCAGGGTCTCTGGAGATTGTATATGGATTTTAGGGTGGATTTTTCTATTGCTGCAAAAAATATTCCTCAATTTGTGTGTGCTTTCTGCCGCAGGACCTTTGTATATATCATTTCTCTTGTCTGGTAAGCTTCTCTATGGCAGTCAGTGGCCTCAATTCTTACACATTTCCCAGAGCTCAGCTTGATCATTTCCCCAAAGAAGCTGTCCCTGTCCTTCCCTCAGACATTGCCAGCTTTGCAGCTTCTCATAGCCTCATGAACCTTTTCTTTATACTCTTAACACAATTGGCTTTACATTTGTATATTAATTTCCTTTGCTAACATATTTAGTATCAACCTTCCCTCTACATAGTGTTTCATGAGGGTAAGAACTGTGACCGTTTTTGCTTATTGCTGTGTCACTAATGCCTCAGTGCCTGATCTAAGCCCTTAATACACGAGGATGGAAATAATCTTGTTATTTTATATGGATCAAAATTTAAATGGATTTTCTTTATTATTTTTTTACTTTTCATTTTACCTTCCATATAGGCATTTGTGTTCTGTTATGGTGTGTGCAGAAATAATTTTTCCAGTCAGTGCCTTGTACTGATCCTTGGCATGTGACTTGTCGCAGGTTTGTGGAATTTAGTTGTAAGTTGTCCTTGTCTTCTTATCATTATAATAACAGTTAAAACCAGAGTGGTAAGTCCCTGGCATTGTTTTAAGTGCTTTACAAGCAATCGTTCATTATATGCATTTGCTTATTGTAGATAGGCTTTTCCAGAGAAAACAGAGTCAGTAGGCTGTGTGTGTATGTGTGCGTGTGTGTTTACAGATATGTAATACCTATGGATTTAATGTTTAGTATTATTTGTATGTATAAATGTAAATAAATTTCTGTATACATATATTAGTACTTCATAGGTATGTGTAGACATATAAACTTATTTTAAGGAAATGACTCAGGATTATGGAAGTTGACAAGTCTTAAGTCCTGCAGTTAGCAACCTAGAGACCCAAGAGAGCCAATGGTGTAAAGTCTGAGGTGGGAAGACCTGACAACCAGGAGAGCTGACATGGAAGTTCGAATTAAAGAGCCAGTGTTTCGGTTTGAGTCCAAAGGCAGGTTCAACCAATGTTCCAGCTCACAAAAGCTATTAGGCAGGAGGAGTTTCCTCCTTGGGAGCGGGGAGGCCAGGGAGGGGAGCCAGTCATTCTGTTCTCTTCGGGCTTTCAGTTGATTGGATGAGGTCCACTAGCATTCTGGAGGACAACGTGCTTTACTCTCTCTGCCAATTTAGATATTAATCTCATCCAAAAATACCCTCACAGACACACCCAGAATGTTTGACCAAGTATCTGGGCACTACATGGCCCAGTCAGGATCATGCGTACAATTAACCATCACACTTACATGATCATGTGAAGATGAATGAACAGTCTAAAGTGTATATAGATCAAGAATGAAAGACCTTACCATAAATAACTAATTTGCTACCCTTTCCATCCATCAGATGAGGGGCTCAGACTGCTACACAGTCTGTAAAGGCTCAGCGAGTCCTAAAACTGGTAAAAAGTCTTAAAGGCCATCCGGTTGTCCAGCCTCTTCATTTTACAGCAGAGGAAATGGACAGAGAGAGGACAAGTGGCTTGTCCAAGATTATTCAGTGAATGGGAGTTCAGAAATAGGGAATTCCGGGCCCAGCTCTGTCATCTATGTCTTCCCATTTCCTCTTCTGTGAACTGTGAGTGCTCTTGGGTCATCTATATTTAAGTTTTCTCCTAGCTTTATAATTGTGTAGTATATGTTTTAAGCTCTACAGTCAAGCAGTGGAATTTTTTTGTTGTTGTTTTCTGTTGGGTTGTTTATCAGTGTTATTCTTCAGGCCTTTGTCTCTTGATTGCTCATGTGACTGTATCTCAAACTTAAGTTTCTTTAATGAGTGTAGACTAATATGTCTATACTTTGAATGGGAACCATGACAAATTTTAGGCTGTTCATGCTCTTCATTGGCTTTTTTTTTTTTTAAGATTTTATTTTTATTTATTTGAGAGAGAGACAGTGAGAGAGAGCATGAGCAAGGAGAAGGTCAGAAGGAGAAGCAGACTCCCCATGGAGGTGGGAGCCCGATGTGGGACTCGATCCTGGGACTCTGGGAACATGACCTGAGCCCAAGGCAGTCGTCCGACCAACTGAGCCACCCAGGCGTCCCTCTTCATTGGCTTTTAATAGTGGTTAACCTTTTTGGTTTTACACTGCCCTGAATGATTGGGGATCAAATGTAGTCCCATGCCTTTGTTAGTACTATGTTCTAGAATTAAACTCAACTCTGAATATATTGGCCTTTGGCCAACAGCCGTAGTGGAGGAGAGCATTTTTGGTAATGCTAAGATATGATGGGCAGGCTTCCTGGGGAGCACCAGCCCTGCCTTTTTTTGCTAGTGGCCACCTGACATTTTTTCCCAAAGACACTCTTACTCGTGGGTACTCCATGAACACGATTAGCTGCACGGTAGTAGATAGGGTTAGATAGTAGATAGGGAGGCAGCCCTTGGATTGGCTGAGTAGCAGCCGCTAGGAGACAGTAGGGTGCAGTAAGTAGGCAATCCGTATGTGTAAATTTTATTTTCTTATTTTTTATAAACATATAATGTATTATGTGTAAATTTTAGAACCAATAGTATAGTGGAGCAGAATTTGGTACTTGCTTTGTTTATTACAGTCATTGATTCAACCAGAGGATAATAGCCAGGGAAAGGGAGCAGTTTCCTGAAATGGAGTTCTGTAAATCTTTTTTAAAAGTCATAGTCATTTGTTTATTTAGGTTAGACCCTAGACCTTAATGGAAAGTATCAGTAGAATATATATATCCCTGTTTTGAAATACTCTTGTGCAAATTTAGACATATTACATATGACATATTAAAGATAACTAATGAAAGCAATGTAATCAAAATCAAATGAAACCAGTCAAAAGACATTAATGGATTTATAGAGTACATGTTTGGAATTAATAATTTCAGTAGTCGTGAAATTCATGTTGCATCAATAGTTGTCTCTCTCTCTCTTTTAAAATTAATTAATTAATTAATTATTTTTAGTTGTCTCTTTTAGTTCCCAATACACACACCTAGCCTTGTGGAAGTTTTCTTAGGAATGGGGCCGGAAACTTTGCTGTCCTGGTGCCTCCATTCACCACCACTTCCATATTAAAGAAATTATCTTCATAAAATGTAATGATTGGTACTTACAGAATATATGTGAAATGTATGCATAATAATAAGATGAATACCTATATTCCTACCACCTAACTTGAAGATGAGACTGTTCCCAGTATAATTCCACCTACCTATGTGTTACCTTCTTGTGTCATCCCCCTGTCTCTCCTCCATATCGTCCTGTCTCCCTTCTACTTTGTAACAACTATTTCTAGGAGTCATTCCATTGGCTTTAAGAAATAGCTTTAACACATGTATGCAAACCTAGATAATACATTGTTTTGTTTTCTTTTTTTTTTTAAGTTTTTTTTTCAATTTATTTATTTTCAGAAAAACAGTATTCATTATTTTTTCACCACACCCAGTGCTCCATGCTATCCGTGCCCTCTGTAATACCCACCACCTGGTACCCCAACCTCCCACCCTGTTTTGTTTTCTTAATTTGAGCCTTACAGAGATGGTATACTGTTTTTCTCTTACGCAGTATTATATTTCTGTGATTCCTTATAAGGTTTTATGTAGCTATAGTTCATTCATTGTCACTACAGAGTAATACTGATTTGGAAATGTACCAGAATTTATTCATTATTCTGTCCGTGGACCTTCAGGTGCTTTGCAGGTGTTTTTTTTTTTTCCTCTTATTATCAGAAGATACGTGTCTTTTGAGATTATATATATATGTATAAAATAATGGGTTTTACCCCTGTGAGTCTGTGCATGGTATGTATAGGCTGCAGATAACATCTAAGCACACACACTTGGGCGTAAATATAAGACATGCGCACTTAACGACAGGTCTTGAAATGTGCGGCTGTACAAGAAGAGGTCAAATTGTTCTCCAAGGTGGTTTGACCAATATACAATCCCATTAGCAATGGGGGAATTCCTGTTGCTTCGTACTTTTTGACACTTGGTATTGTCTGATTTCTTATTTTTTGCCAATTCTCTGATTACTAATAAAGTTAAGCATCTTTGCAAATGTTTATGGATCGTTTATGTTTCCCTTCTGAAGTATTTATGTCTTTTGACTGTTTTTATTGGGTTGATTATCTTTTTCAGACTGAATTATAATTATGAATCCTTTTTTTAAAAGATTTTATTCATTTATTTGACAGAGATCACAAGCAGGCAGAGAGGCAGGCAGAGAGAGAGGAAGGAAAGGAGGCTCCCTGCTGAGCAGAGAGCCCATTGCGGGGCTCGATCCCAGGACCCTGAGATCATGACCTGAGCCGAAGGCAGAGGCTTTAACCCAATGAGCCACCCAGGCGCCCCTTATGAATCCTTTTTTTAAAGATTTTATTTATTCATGTGAGGGGAGGGGGCAGAGGGAGAAGCAAGCTCCCTGCTGAGCTGGGAGCCAGACTTGGGGCTCGATCCCAGGACCTGGACATCATGACCTGAGCCAAAGACAGACACTTAGCCATCTGAGCCATCCAGGCGCCCCTGTGAATCCTTTTTCTATTGGGGCATTAATCCTTTGTTGGTTATATTTGTTGCAGATACAGTCTCAGTTGGTGACTTGTCCTTTTACTATTTTGTTTGCTGTCTTTTAATAAGCAGGTTCTTAATTTTAATGTAGTTAAAATTTCAGTCTCTTTACAGTTAGTGCTTTATTTATCTTGTTGAAGTAATTCTTGGCTGTGCCAAAACTGGAGCGCTAGTTGCCTTTTTTTCCTAAAAGTTTTCAAGTTTGGCAAATTATTTTCTGAGCCTCATGTTTCAGATCTTTAAAATCCAAGGACTTGAACTAGGTTTTGTATAAACCTTTTACTCTTTGACACTGTAACCTGAAGTAGACTGTGAGGATATGTGCTTGTGTTTTCAGAGAGTGCGGCGTAATGTAGTCATCTTTCCCACTGTGACGTTTCATGTTCACTCCTCCTTGACTTCTCTTTCACTTACTTCCTCACCCTCTTCCTTCCTGTTTTCTTTGGAAACGTCTCCAGTTGAATTCTGAAGCATTCTAGATTTTCTGTGTTGGAGCGGCATTTCAAAATCGAGATTTGTATGGAGAGAATTGTAGCTATGTGTGCAGGTGGAAGAAATAATAGAGAGCCCTTGTGTACCCTTTACCCAGTTCTTCCCAAAGACAACATCTTTCAAAACCAGTATAATGTTGACATTGATAGTAGCCACCAATCTTAACTCAGATTTTTCCTGTTATGCTTATGTGCGTGTGTGCCTGCGCGCGCGCGCGTGTGTGTTTGATATCCTGGTAAAAGCTGCTCTTGGTTTGTCATACCAATAGGAGTCGTTTCAAATTCCACCTGGATTTTAGCAGCTAAAAACTCATAGTGGAAAGGAGGAATGTCTAACACTTAAAAGTGTGCAAGGATATGCATTAGTTTATATCTCCATAAATAGAACCTTATATTGTTGTCAGGCTGGTAGCCAAGGACAGTTGAAGACTGCGTTTATGGAGAGCTACATATGCTCTAACTCCTGTCTGCCTTAAAATATTTAAAAACAAACACTCGGGCATCTTTTTTTTTTTAAGATTTTATTTATTTATTTGACAGAGTTCACAAGTAGGCAGAGAGGCAGGCAAAGAGAGAGAGAGAGAAGCAGGCTCCCCGCTGAGCAGAGAGCCCGATGTGGGGCTCGATCCTGGGACTCTGGGATCATGACCTGAGCCGAAGGCAGAGGCTTAACCCACTGAGCCACCCAGGTGCCTCACTCTTGGTCATCTTTAGTGCATTCATTCATTTACCCCTTTATTGACTTCTGACCAGCCCAGTACTATGCTAAGCACCAGGAACCGAGTGGTGAGTAAAAACGGAAGTGGTCCGTTGTCTTTATGGCACTTATAACCTAATTTACAGTTTAGAAATAAGCCAGCAACTATTATACTTACTCATTTTCATAAGTTGTGAGTAAAATGAATAGAAACAGAAATAGGGTCTGTTTTTGATAAGAGTAGCCAGCAAGTTCCGCCTGCGGAGATAACATTTAAACAGATAACTGCAGGAATGAGGGACTGCTTGCCAACGGGCCTGGGAGTAGACACTGGAACCAGCTTGTTCAGAGGCCCCGAGTTGGGCAAGAGCCTGGCACGTGGGGAAACTGAAAGGAGGCTCATGGGGTAAAAGGGCACACTCAGTGGCAGAGTAGGGACGTGGAAGCGAATGAGGTATAAGAACTTCTGGGGCACTGTCTTTTTAATTTTTAAGATTTTATTTATGTATTTGACAGAGAGAGATCACAAGTAGGCAGAGAGGCAGGCAGAGAGAGAGGGGGGAGCAGGTTCCCTGCTGAGCAGAGAGCCCGATGCGGGGCTCCATCCCAGGACCCTGGGATCATGACCTGAGCCGAAGGCAGAGGCTTAATCCACTGAGCCACCCAGGTGCCCCTGGGGCACTGTCTTGGGAGCAATTTGAATCTTATAATCTGGACTTCTTTTTTTTTTTTTTTAAGATTTTATTTATTTATTTGTCAGAGACAGAGGGAGAGAAAGCGAGCGAGCGAGCACAGGCAGACAAAGAGGCAGGCAGAGGCAGAGGGAGAAGCAGGCTCCCTGCCGAGCAAGGAGCCCGATGTGGGACTCGATCCCAGGACCCTGGGATCGTGACCTGAGCCGAAGGCAGCTGCTTAACCAACTGAGCCACCCAGGCGTCCCTAATCTGGACTTCTTAAAGCCATGTTTGTGACTGGGAGATGTGGAGGGGTGATGACAGTGAAGTCTGTTTAATAATCAATTCACAAGGGGCGCCTGGGTGGCTCAGTGGGTTAAGCCGCTGCCTTCGGCTCAGGTCATGATCTCAGGGTCCTGGGATTGAGTCCCGCATTGGGCTCTCTGCTCTGCGGGGAGCCTGCTTCCTCCTCCTCTCTCTCTCTGTCTGCCTCTCTGCCTATTTGTGATCTCTCTCTGTCAAATAAATAATAAAAAATCTTTAAAAAAAATTAAAAAAAATAATCAATTCACAAATATTTATTGAGTACTCTTAGTGTCAGGCACTATTCTACTAGCTCATGATGAACTGGTGAGCAAGACAGACAAAAACGTCTGTCCCCATGGACCTTACATTTAAAAAAAATTTTTTTATGTAATCTCTACCCCCCCGTGTGGGGCTCAAACTCACGACCCTGAGATCAAGAGTCGCGTGCTCTACCAACTGAGCCAGCCATGTGCCCCTGACCTTACGTTTTAATGTAGGAGGGTGTTGTTAGGGCAAAGGGTAAACTGATAGAACAGCTCCAAAATGCAATGGCCAGGAAAGGTAGGCGTTTGTTTCTCTGGCGTAACAGCCCAGAGCAAAGAGACAGCCTCTGTTCTGTGTGGTCACTCAGGGTCCCAGGCTAATGGGGCAGTTTCGCCTTCCTCAGCAGTTGAAGGAAACGGGGGGTTCAGTGCAAACTTCTTTATGAAAATGACCAGTGAAGTTTCTCACATCACTATTACACACACACCCTTTGGAGAAGTCTTTTTTTTTTTTTAAGACTTTATTTATTTATTTGACAGAGAGAGAGAGATCACAAGTAGGCAGAGAGAGAGGGAAGCAGGCTCCCTGCTGAGCAGAGAGCCCATTGCGGGGCTCAATCCCAGGACCCTGAGATCCTGACCTGAGCTGAAGGCAGAGGCTTAACCCACTGAGCCACCCAAGTGCCCCTGGAGAAGTCTTTTTCATGAAGTCCACCCTCGCTGCAAGGGAGACACGAAATGTAGTTTCTAGCTGAAAACCCAGGAGCTCAGGAAGAACGGAAGAACAGATTTGGGAGGAGAAGACAATCGGTAGACAGGGAAACAGACAGTAAACAAGATAAATGAAGGAGTATCTTGTATGCAGGGGATGAGTGATGAAGGGAAAATGAAGCAGGGAAGGGAAAAATAGAAAGGATCAGGTGGCAGAGGTCGCACTCTGTCACAGGGTGACAAAGGAAAGCCTCGCCTAGGAGGTGCCATTGAAAAAGCCCTGAATGAAGTCTGAGCAAGAAATAACCATTCTGAGTTGTTATAAGGCCTGCTACCGCAGTGCGGGGCTGGTTTTAATATGCTTGGATCATAGACCTTATCTGAAAGTAGTTAGTGGAAAGGTACCGTTCGGCCAGTTTCATTTACAGCAAGTGATGCAAGAGGATCTTAACCAACGAATGCTGGGTTGACGGATTGTAACGCTACGACCCGCACGGGGCATTGGTCACCCATTTTGGATTACAGGATTTTGTCTTAACTCTTCGAAAGATGTAAGCTTAGCTCCCTGAGAAGGAAGGCAGGAAGATCCCTTTGCAACACTCTTGACAGGTCAGAAGAGTTGCACATACTTGTTTTAGGGAGGTTTTTCACAGAGGGGGTGTGTGTGATTTTTTTTTCTAAGAGTAAGAATTATTTATGACCTGAGCCTGCTGTGGAGCTCTCATTAATTTTGGTCAGTTGTTGTCAGTGCTGTTTTTAAGGATGTGGTGACCTGAAAAAGAATGGAAGTATTTTTCGTGTCCACCCCCGCCTTGGTCATGCAAAGGTTGTTTAGTTGTTCTTCCAGAAAGCAATGCTCTCCAACCCTTCACTGTGTTCTTTCATTATATTCCAGCGCTGATTTAAGTATATTTCAATGTAAAATACATTATGAGCATCCTTTCTGTTCCTGTGCACCATTTTTAAAGGAGAACCCATTTGGTTACCGGAACAAAAGAAAAGGATTTCCTGCCTATTTTTTCTCCAGTCCCCTTCCTACCTCCAGCATCTCTAGATTTCAGTACATAGATTGTGGAATCTTTTATCTTAGTAATCACTATCTTTCGTTAGAGAACTTACAGTTTAGAAAGAGGATAAGCTACGTAGAATATGAAACAAAAATACGAGGCAGAAAGTGATACATGCCATACAAAAAGGTAAAAATTCAGTGCTCTTCTAAATGCGAGGGGGTAACCCTGTCAGTCTTTGCTTCCACAATAGTGAAAGAAGACAATGAGGTTCACTTTGAGCTTAATATAGAACGCTGTCAAAAGGAATTTTCCCTTCTTGGAAAAGTGAAGCATCTGTTCTCTCATCCGACTGTTTATTTTTGTGAGTTGTCTTCCTAGGCACCGAGAAAAACCAAGTCAGTTCGGAAAAGCACTAGTCACTTCACAGCTTCCTCTGCGGTCGTAGAAGTTATCCTGGACTCTTTCCTTCTCTCCCTCCTTCCATCTTAACCATTCCAACGTTATGCCGCCTGAATATTTTTTGGATCCACTCTTGCCACTCTTAACCCATCTCTGCAAAGCAGCTAGACTGTTTTTTTTTTAAAGTTAAAGTCCTTTTCATGCTAATGTTCCCTCATGGCTCCCCTCCCACTTAGGGTTAGATTTAAACTTCTTATCAGGCCTGCCAGGCTCTGCCTGCCTCTGCCACATCTCTGACCTCTGACCCCTCCGTTGTGCATCGCAGTCACACTGGCCTTGCCTCGTGGTTCTATCCTCCTCCTACTGCATACTGCCTGCACTGCATAGACCTGCCTGCACTGTGTAGAACCGTCTCCCCAAAGACCCCATTTGTAGTCTTCCTTCAGAACTAAGCTCAAGCATCACTTCCTAAAGGAAGCCTTTCCTTACGAGGTCATGCCCCCCCAGTCTCACAGGGTCACAAAGCCCCTTGTACTTCTCTGTAGTAGGTCTCTCTGCAGTTGTGATTAAGAATGAGGCTTGGTGGGGTGCCTGGGTGGCTCAGTGGGTTAAAGCCTCTACCTTCGGCTCAAGTCCTGATCCCAGGGTCCTAGGATAGAACCCCACATGGGGCTCTCTGCTCAGCAGGGAGCCTGCTTCCTCCTCTCTCTGCCTGCTTCTCTGCCTATTAGTGTATAATACTATCTGTCAAATAAATCAATAAAACCTTAAAAAAAAAAGAATGAGGCTTGGATCCCCCTGTAGAACCAGATCTCAGAGGGTATGTGTGCAGTTCACTGCTCTGTGTCTAGAATCAGTGTCTCGGGTAGTTCCGGGCACCGGAGTAAACGCTCAGAAAATACTTGTTGCTAAAGAAAAAGAGCAGAAAATTCCCATATCATTTAAATTTGGTTTTGGATTTGATTTAGGATCAGAGGTTTTCTAATGTTGGACTGTTGACAAAAGACCAGCATCAACTCGCTCAGGGAGCTGTCCGAGATGCAATTGTTGAGGCCTCTGATTCAGACCTACTGCATCACAACCTCTGCGGGGGGGCATGGCACCGTGTGGCTCAGCAAACCCTCCAGGTGATGCTCATGCATAACCATGTTTGTGAGCCGGTGTTCTATGAATACAGTGACTGAAGACTGACGCCGGCTAGCAAAATGGAAGTGCTGTTGGGGCGCCTGGGTGGCTCAGTGGGTTAAAGCCTCTGCCTTCGGCTCAGGTCGTGGTCTTGGGATCCTGGGATCGAGCCCCACAACAGGGTCTCTGCTCGGCGGGAAGCCTGCTTCCCCCCCTCTCTCTGTCTCCCTCTCTGCCTACTTGTGACCTCTGTCTGTCAAATAAATAAATAAAATCTTAAAAAAAATGGGAGTGCTGTTTTAAAGCAATTTTGAAATTAAGTTACATTGTTTCTGTCCAGCAATAGGCCATAAACTACTTTTCGCAGCTGCCCCCACCCCCAACCATTTTATCAGTTGATGTCTTCAGAGGTCCACTGAAATGTAAACAAGCCCGACTTGATCAGTCAACCCAAACCCGGACTTTAAAAATTACATAGTTATTTTCCAGGCTTCACCTCTCTGACTCTTATCTCATGCCATCCAAATCCAGCAGATGATCATAAAAATGGTAATGCCCGGGATTCCCCTGTTGGAGCTCTGTTTTTGAAATTGTTTTAGGGGCATCAGGGTGACTCAGTTGTTAAGTGTCTGCCTTCAGCTCAGGTCATGATCTCAGGGTTCTGGGATCGAGCCCTGCATCAGGCTCCCTGCTCAGCAGGAAGCTTGCTTCTCCCTCTCCCACTCCCCCTGCTTGTGTCCCTTCTGTCGCTGTCTCTCTCTGTCTCTCTCTCTGTCAAATAAATAAAACCTTTTAACAAATTTGAAATTGTTTTAATGTTTACTATACAGAGTTAAAAGTATTTTTTGCTAACGCGTAGGATGTTGTCGTTTCTAGACTTGTATCTAAAGCATTTTGAAGTATTAGCAAGGTTTGGATGTGTATACTCTTGGCTATGTTTAGATTCTGGAGCTGTGCTACACCATCAAACTGCTGATAGATTGCATTGTTAAAGGTCACTCAGCCTTGGTTTTGCTTTTGACTTTTTTTTTTTTTTTTAAAGATTTTACTTACTTGAGAGAGAGAGTGAGAGAGAGCACCAGCAGGGGAGAAGCAGACTCCCATTTGACCTCCCGGACCCTGAGATCAGGACCTGAGCCAAAGGCAGACACTTAACCCACTGAGCCACCCAGGGCTTCTTGTCTTTGACTTTAAATTTGCTCCTTATTTGACCCCAGGCCACTGTTTTGACAAAACCCTTCCCACCTGGTGACTCTTAGGGGACCCATAGGAAGTTAATTGCAGGGTTTTTTTCCTCACAGGGCAGGTGCCCAAGAGACTTTGTTTCTTTTTTTCACAATTGGTTAGAAGCACAGGATTTGAATGGGGTTGGGAGAGATAACCAAGAAAAGATTTTTAAATATTTTTGAAAACTTTTACATTTAGAATAGTTGTAGATTTACAGAAGTTGCTTAGATAGTAGAGTTTTCATATATCCCACATGTAATTTCCTCTGTTACTAACATCTTACACTAGTAATGTACAGTTTGTCACAGTTAATGAACCAGTATGGATAAATTATTAACTAAAGCCCATACTTTATATTTCCTCAGTTTTCCAGTAATCTCATCTTGTTGTTCTCGGATACTCTCCAGGGTACCACATCTCCTTTAGTTACCGTGACGCCTCGTGGCTGTGACCCTTTTCTTAGATTTCCCTTGGTTTAGATGATGTTGACAGGTTTGAGCAGTACTGGTCAGGTATTTTATACTATGTCCGTCTACTAGGATGTGACTGTTTTCTTTATGATTAGACTGGGGCTATTGAGTTTTAGAGGAAGATTGGAGAGGTGAAGTACCATTTTCATCACACCATAACAACAGTACATATCCTCAGCATAATCACTGTTGGTGTTGACCTTAATCACTTGTCTAGAGCAATGTTTACCAGGTTCGGCCACTGTAAAGCTACTATTTTTTCTCCTTTCAATACTAAACTCTTTGGAGTTTAGTGTCTTCACACTAAGTATATTCTGAGAGATTTTTTTTTGAAAAAGATTATTTATTTGAGACTGAAAGCATGATCTGGAAGGGCAGAGAATCTCAAACAGATTCCCTGTTGAGTGCAGAGCCATACTTGGGGGATGCAGGGCACATGGAGCTCTATCTTACAACCCTGAGGTCATGACCTGCCCTGAAACCAAGAGCCCACCATTTAAGTGTGTCACCTGGGTGCCCCCTCACAGATTTTTTTTTTTAAAGTAAACTTTCCCCCAACGTTGGGCTCGAACTGAGATCAAGGGTCACATGCTGTACTGACTGAACCAGTCAGGCGCCCCCAAGAGATTGTTTTTTAAATGTGAGATTTCAGCTTTTGGCTTTCGGCTAGGAGGAGGCAAAGGTATAACTGCCTTGGGTCATCCCGAAACCAGGTTCATTCAACACCAGCCACCTCCGCCATGCAGCCCAAGTTCGACCTCAACGAGATCCAAGTCGTGTATCTGAGGTGCATCGGTGGTGAAGTCGGTGCCACGTCTGCCCTGGCCCTGAAGATCATCTCACTGGGTCTTTCTCCATAAAAGGCTGGTGATGACATTGTCAAGGTGACTGGTGATAGGAGGGATCTAAGGATTGCCGTGAAACTGACCATTCAGAACAGACAGGCCCAGATTGAAGTGGTACCTTCTGCCTCTGTGCTGATTATCAAAGCCCTCAAGGAACCACCAAGAGACAGAAAGAAGCAGAAAAACATAAAGCACAGTAGAAATACCATTTTTAATGAGATTGTCAATATTGCCTGCCAGATGTGACATCGATCTTTAGCCAGAGAACTTTCTGGAACCATTAGAGAGATCCTGGGGACTGCCCAGTCTGTGGGCTGTAATGTTGATGGCTGCCACACTTATGACATCATAGATGACGTCAACAGTGGTGCAGTGGAATGCCCAGCTAGTTAACTACAAAGGGGCGTATTTCAATAAAGGATCATTTGACAACCAGTGGGAAAAAATGTGAGATTCCAGATAACGTCTTTCTTACTGAGTGGAACCTCCTCTGTTATTTTGTGGTATCTGGTATCTTCCTTTAAGTTTTAACTTCAGTCAGAGACAGGTATATGCAACTGACAAATTTCAAATGACAAATTTGAATCCAGTTCAAATAGTGAAGTGTATTCGGTTAGTGAAGGGATGTGAAATTAATGCCTGCTTGTGTGAATATTTGTGCTGGGGACAGTTAATGTGTTTTGCAGATGTTGCCGTGTCCAGCTGTTGCCCACATCACATCCACTCTCATTCCTCAACCTCCAAGCCTTTTTGTCTGCCTGTAGCTATGCCTAGAATTCAACTGGCGGCTAGCTAAAAAACCACTGTGAAAACACTTAGGTAGATAGAGGGGCCCAGGATTTGTTTGCTTGGCAGGAACTCACTTGCTAAAATGGCCTTTAATATGTTTGTGCCTCTCTACCATGCTTCTTTTGCCGGAATAGATGCAACTCTAAAGATTTTCTTGTCTTCCTAACTCCTTGTTTAATATCTCATAGCAGTGACTGAGCTATTGATCTCGAGGGCTAATAACAACCCTGCGTGTGCTTTTTGCAAGTTCCGATATTTGAAGAACTAACAGAGCTTTGAAAAAGAACATTGCTTTCCTTCACAGAAACACAACGATTCTTCAAACCAAATAATATACAGCATGTGTCATAAACAAAGTTTGTTTCTAGAAATCACTAGATTCAGAGGGAGCAAAGGATGACAGAGAAGGAGTTGAGGCAAGTGATAACACTTGCTCAAAGTCGGATGACCCAGGGTCAGCTACATGGGACCATGGCCTGCAGCAGCCCCACTCCTTGGTTCCCCCACGCAGCCCAAATTCACGTTCTTGGCTTCTGACAGACACTTAAAGCACTTCTCAGGAAGATGGTTCCAGAAGGAAAGGCACACAGAAAGCAAACAATTAGTTTTTTGCTCAAGTGAACCTTTAGTACATTATTAATAGTTTGGGGGTTCTAGTTTGGCTCCTCAGTAGAGGAAGTAATGAGTAGCATGTCTCATTATGATTAGATCTATCTCATTTAACTGAAAACAATACATATCCCATAAGACAATTAGAAAAAATTGGGAATTATTTTTTCTTTCTTTCTTTCTAAGAGGACTCCCTGAATTTGAGACAGAACCAAAAAGGGAGAGCTCAAGAGAATTTAGGTTTACCCTCTTTTTTTTTAAGATTTTATTTATTTATTTGACAGAGAGAGATCACAAGTAGACGGAGAGGCAGGCAGAGAGAGATAGAGAGGGAAGCAGGCTCCTGAGCAGAGAGCCTGATGTGGGACTTGATCCCAGGACCCTGAGATCGTGACCTGAGCCGAAAGCAGCGGCTTAACCCACTGAGCCACCCAGGCGCCTAAGAATCATTTTTTTAGAAGGGTTTTATTTGACAGCGAGCACAAGCAGGGGAGCACAGGCAGAGGCTGAGGGAGAAACAGGCTCCTCCCTGAGCAGAGAGCCCCGTGTGGGCCTCAGTCCCAGGACCCTGGGATCATGACCTGACCCTAAGACAGACGCTTAACCCACTGAACCACCCAGGCCCCCCTCCAGTACTCATTTTCAAAATTGGTTTTTAACTCCGTTAGTAAACTTTTTATTTTAGAGTAGTTTCAGATTTACAGGAAATTTGCAAAGATGGTACAGGGAGTTCTCATTTTCCTGGTATCTCACATCAGTTAGAACAGTATGTTTGTCGCAGTTAATGAACCAATATTGGTATTATCTCAAGTCCATACTTTGTTCTCATCTCTTTAGCTTGTGCCTAATATCCTTTCTCTGTTCCAGGATCACCTCTATGATACCATATTATATGTAATCAGCACAACTGCTTAGGCTCCTGTCGGCTGTGACAGTTTCTCACACTTTCCTTGGTTTTGATGTCGTTGACAATTTGAAGAGTCCTGATTAGGGATTTTGTAGAATATCCCTCAGTTAAGGTTTGTCTGATGTTTCCCTCAAGGTAAGATGTGGGTTATGGCTGATCTCATTGCATCTTATCTACCATGTATAGTATCAGTATGACTTAACTCTGACAGTATGAACTTGATCACCGTGCTGGGATAGTATTTGTCAAGTTTCTTCACTGTCAAGTAACTTTTTTTTAAAGATTTTATTCATTTATTTGACAGACAGAGATCACAAGTAGGCAGAGAGGCAGGAAGAAAGAGAGGTGGGGGGAAGCAGGCTCCCTGCTGAGCAGAGAGCCCAACACGGGGGTTGATCAGGGGATCATGACCTGAGCTGAAGGCAGATGCTTAACCTACTGAGCCACCCAGGCGCCCCAGGTTACTCCTTTTTCAATAGAGATTTTTATTGATTTTCTTACCTCTGTGATTCTGGAAATGAATGTGGTTCGTTTCACTTATTTATTCAACAGAAGTTATTGTGCGTTAAAGAAAATGTGTTTTTAGGTGAATTTTAGGTTTTTTTTTTTAATTTTATTTATTTATTTGACAGAGAGAGATCACAAGCAGGCAGAGAGGCAGGCAGAGAGAGAGGAGGAAGCAGGCTCCCTGCTGAGCAGAGAGCTTGATGCGGGCCTCGATCCCAGGACCCTGAGATCATGACCTGAGCCGAAGGCAGCGGCTTAACCCACTGAGCCACCCAGGTGCCCGAATTTTAGGGTTTTTTAATTCAAGGCCTACTCATTGGAGGAATAAACCATCATAAGGAACAGCTTATACTTTGTAGGTAACAAAAGGTGGTCAAGATTAAGTTTTTGGTGGGCTGTGTATATTTGTTTAGCTTTTCTAAATATGACAAGTTTTTCAACAAAATTCTATTTGATTACAGTTGAATATTAAATAATTTAAGTCACGGTCTTCAAATGTTACAGCAATTCAATTATTCATGATTTGCCAGTTATTAGACTTCCTCACCTTCTCTTTTCATTTGTTTTACATTCAGAAGTAACAGTGAAAAGTATTCCTGTAAATGAGACCCTTTCTATCTCCCTAGCTTTTCACATAAATATAAAGGATTATATAGATAATTAGGGATCAAACAACCTCCTGCTTATTTACGTTTCTTCAAATTCTAGTCATAGTAACAGATGAAGATCAGAAAGTACCAGGAAAAGAAGTCACCAGCACATCTTGTGTTGAAATTTGTTAGGGAGTGTCAATATCAAGGAATGAGTGTGTCACGCAGCAGATGAGCCTCTAGGATGAATTTGATTAATTCTCCAAAGCAGCAAAATCTCAGAATCAGATGGTGTTGCTTGAGGCTTTCTCTTGCTTTCGAGTTGGATAATCTGAATTGTGTAACCTCTAGTGGATTTCCATTCTGTCAGTGTATCAGAGAGTGTCTGTGCAGATGGAAAAAGATTTTATGTTGGGCCATGTGTGAGCTCAGTGGGAAGGGTTAAAAATTACGAGTGAGTGCTCGCTTCGGCAGCACATATACTAAAAATTACGAGTGAACGCATTTAACTCAATTCTGCTTCCTGATGACTGGCGTTTCTACCAGATTTGTTGACCTGGCAAACATGGAAGGAGCAAAGGCATCTGGGTTGTAAGGTGGGCTCTGCCACTAGTTCATTGTGTAATTTTGTGGAAGTCTGTGCTTCAGAATAGGAAATAAGAGTAGCAGTATGGGCTACTATTATACGTTATCAATTATATGTTCATGAACATCCATGACTATGATATGGTACATTAGGAAAAAAGTGTAGTGGGAATCTGATCTTCCCAATAAATGTTGTATATGCAGTTGGGGGCATGGGTCTTCACCAAGGAACTGATGCCTAGAAGTTATTTTTTCCTAGGTATGGCCACAAATATAATAATGAATTGATTAATGAGTAATAGCTATAGGCCATAGAGCTTTTAAAGAAATGTATTCTGGATTAGGGAAGTATGGTGGTGGGTGGAAAAAGTAGAGAAGAGATCTCCATAATCAAATTTCTGTATTACTCTTTCTCGCTCTTTCCCATGTGACACGCTGTCTGTTTCATTGGTATTCTTTCTGCCCATGGCCTTGCCTCATGCTGCCTGGCGTTGGGAGGACGTGAGCCCTGATGACTTCCATGTCTTCACAGCTCTCCAATGGACAGAGTTGAGACAGCTCAGCCCTAAACCAGGCTTTGGGCCCCAGCCGGTGGTGAGCTGGGGAGAATTTCAGGAACCTTAAGCTGCTTAGCTCAGCAGGTCGGCGTGTCGCCTAGTCTCATTCTGACTTTGTGTGCTTAGGTTTTTGTAAGACTTCTCTTGGTTAGTTCCTTGTGATTAAGACTGGATTTGTATTTCTGTGCCAGACACTGGGCCCTGTTCTATTTCACTCCTGTGAAGTCCTTACCTGGTTACAGTGCTTGGTACCCCAGGGTAGGAATATGCTTTCTTTTAGCCAGGCCTTTTGGAAACTTGAGCTTTGCCTAGACCCATGCCTGTCATTGGGACTTTGCTGACCATAGGTAGTGATGTTGATGCTGAGTAATTGTTTTTTTTTTTTAAAGATTTTATTTATTTATTTGACAGAGATCACAAGTAGGCAGAGGCAGGCAGAGAGAGAGAGGAGGAAGCAGGCTCCCTGTTGAGCAGAGAGCCCGACGTGGGGCTCGATCCCAGGACCCTGGGATCATGACCCGAGCCGAAGGTAGAGGCTTAACCCACTGAGCCACCCAGGTGCCCCGTGACTAATTGTTTTTTTTTTTTTTTTTTACCAGATTTTCCCTGTTGTCATCTGTCTGCTTTCTCCCTTGCTCAGTATCCTGGTGCTCCCTGCTCGCCTCTGTGGACCTCTGCCTATTGCTGCCTACTCTCCTTTTCTAATTATGCACTCTTGCCTACTTCAGTTTCCTTCTAGATCTGCTGGGGTTTACACTCTGAGTACTGATAATCCCTTCCTCTAATATGGAGGGGCGTGATGTATACCACACTTCCTGCCTTCAGAAGCTTAATTATGACAATAAGTTGTTTTCTTTCTCTAGGGCCTTTATAAAAAATGTTGTCAGCTTTTATTTCATTTTATTTTAGTTTAAGATTATTACTTATGTTGAGAGAGAAACGAGTTGGAGGGAAGTGCGGAGGGAGAGGGAGAAGTGGACTCCCTGCTGAACCAGGAGCCCAAGATCATGACCTTGAGCCAAAACGGACATTTAGCTGACTGAGCCACCCAGGCTTCTCCAAAAAATCTGTCAGCTTTTAGCTGTTTTAATTATTTCCTGGTATTATAAACTCACCCCTTGACATTTTTCATGGGACCATCTCACCTAGCCCCTTTTCAGCCTTTTGTTACTTTCACAAGGGAGTGGCCTTGAGTCCTAAAATCTTCACATTGGAAGAGACTTCCAGAGATACCCAGTTTACTTTCCGTGTAATGGGTAGCTTATCAACTTCCAAAATAACCCACCAGAGGCATTTTATAACAGCTCTCTCGTGGTTTTCTTGGGCTGAGACTCACTTCATTCATTCATTCATTTACTCATTCATTCAGTCCGCCAAGGCAGTTACTAAACATCTCTTGTTAGCCAAGCACTAGAAGTGTGTGTGTTTGTGTGTGTTGATCACCATTCCTGTCCTTAGGGAAATGCTAATCTATTGGGAATAGAAAAATAAGCCATCAACGATTGCTAGCTAGAGATGTACCATGGGTAGGAGAATGGGTCATTTCTTCTGCATGACTGAAGGTTTGGTTTGTGAAGGGCCTCTTTTCTGCTGCTTCAATTAACACCATCTTTCTGGTCCACCACCAGTGTTTCAACTACCAAAAAAAGAAAGAGGGGGAATTCTCGGCTTCTGCCTTCTGCCTCTGCCTATCCTTGACTTGCCCTTCTTGGAGTCATGTTTCTGAATGCAAATCTTGGTTTGTTACTCCTCTGTTAATAGGCTTCGCACTGTCTCCCCTTTAAACTGACCTCTGACTCTTCGGCACAGTTCACAAAACCTCAGCCTTTCTGGTTCCTGCCCACCCGTCTTGTCTCATCAGACCCCATTTTCACCAGACTCTCAGTGCCCCAGAGCCTCGCGCGGTTTCCTGGCTGTATCATTCTTGCTTACCTTTCTGCCATCCGTGCTGTGCCTGCTGCCGGGAATGACTGCCAGTCTTGTCTTCTTGGTGAACTCTGGGGCACTGAGAGCTGGTAGAAAATGGTGTACAAGGAGGAATAAATCAGAACTGTAGATCTCCCCTTCCACGAAGGTGCCCTCTGGCCTGTCGACTGCTGTTGGAGCCGGTACCACTGGTTCATGCCCACTAGCAGGTCGCAAGCTACCCTAGACCAGGAATCGAGCTCTGTCTTCAGCCTTCCCACAGCCTGTGCCACAACGGGTAGCCAGGAAATAGTTGTTGGATGAACAGATGAGCGGAGGAATGAAGGCAAGTCTCCTGTAGTTTATTTTTCAGTTTAGGTCTGTCTTGGGCTCTAAGAATGCTACTTACAAGACTCCTACCACTGTTTTGACAAGAGCTTCCTGCAAACCCAGGACTTGCATGCCGGCTCATCCGCTGTTAGACACCTGCCCGAGACTGTCGCCGAAGAGCCTGCCAAACAGGGCTAAGGGCCCTTTTGGGGGTTTGGGGCAACCCTTCAGCTTCTCACACCCTGCAGCCTTCACTGCCAAGATAAGCTTCTACTGTGAGTCTACAAAATTCTAATCAAGACAAAAGAAATCGCATGGAATGAAAATGCTTCTTCCCTGCTCTTGGAAATCAGAATAGTTGTAAAATGAAGAAAATTAGTACTTTAACATTTCTCTCTCCTCAAGCAGTTGTTTCAAGAGAGTCATTGACAAACTCAAGCATTGGTAAGGACAGTTAGTGACCATTTATCACCTTAAGTTGATTTGTTTCAAATAAGTATCAGACAGGTTATTTTGATCCTGAGTGATGCATTTATCACCTTCCTACCCGAGCCCCTTTTTACACAGCGCCATCAATGAGCCGTGAAAGAGACACACACAAAACTGTCACGATCCTGGTCAGTCTTCCCTGTCTTTGTCCTTTAATCATGATTCTTAAACTTATGATCAAAACTCTGCACTTTTCGTTCTGATGAGTGGTAGGTCTCTGCCTAAAACAAATGGCTAGTTCTGAGGTGGTATGCATTTCTGTTCTGTTTTTCTGAGGCATTATTTGCATATAGTGAAATTCACCCTTTGTAAGTATTTACAAATGTATACATTTTGGCAAAATTCTATAGGTTGTGCCACCACTGGAATAAAGATAATAGAAGTTTCTGTCACCCAAAATACTCCCTCATGCTCCTTCATAGTTGACCCCCTCCCTATATGGCAAACTACTGCTCTTATTTCTGTCTCTATAATAGTTGTGTCATTTCTAGAATTTCATATAAATGGAATCAAAATGTGAAGTCATTGAGTTTGCTTATTTCACATAACATAATGCTACTTTTAAAAAGATTTTATTTATTTATTTAAAGATTTTATTTATTTGATAGAGAGGGACACAGCGAGGGAGGGAACAGAAGCAGGGGGAGTGGGAGAGGGGGAAGTAGGCTCCCTCCGGAGCAGAGATCCCAACTTGGGGCTCCATCCCAGGACCCTGGGATCATTACCGGAGCAGAAGGCAGACACTTAATGGCCAAGCCACCCAGGCACCCCTTATTTATTTATTTTAGAGAATGAGTGAGTCTGAGTGAGGGGAGGGGCAGAAGGAGAGGGAATGAGAAGGTCCCAAGTAGATTCCCCGACAGGGGGCTCGATCCCATGACCCCGGGATCATGACTTGAGCTGAAATCAAGAGTGGGACGCTTAACCGACTGAGCCACCCACCCAGGTGCGCCTAACATAATGCTTTGGAGTTATCCATGTTGCATTTATTGTTGCATTTATCCATAGTTAGCTGCCTTTTGTTACTGAGTAGAATTCCATTATGTGAATATATCAAAATTTCTTTTTTTTTTTAAAGATTTTATTTATTTATTTGACAGAGAGAGATCACAAGTAGGCAGAGAGGCAGGCAGAGAGAGAGAGGAGGAAGCAGGCTCCCTGCTGAGCAGAGAGCACGATGCGGGACTCGATCCCAGGACCCTGAGATCATGACCTGAGCCGAAGGCAGCGGCCTAACCCACTGAGCCACCCAGGCGCCCTCAAAATTTCTTTATCCACTCACCATGGTGGATGTTGGGATAATTTAATTTTTTTATTATGAATGAAGTTGCTATAAACATTTATATTCAGGTTTCTGTGCAGATACATGTCTTTATTTCTCTTAGGTAAATACCAAGGGATGCCTGGATTTTAGAATAAGTGTGTTTTTAACTTTATAAGGAATTGCCAAACTGTACTCTTACTGATTCCTACCAGCAGTATGAGGTTCTAGTTGCTCCACATCCTTGACACCGTTGTTATTGTCTTTTTCAATTTTAGACATTCTAGTAGATAGCTAGTGATATCTTTTTGTAATTTTATTCCACATTTTTTTCCTAATGACTAATGATTTTGAGCAAGGGTCTATTAACTTTTTTTTAATTGGGTAATTTCTTAAAAATACAGTTTTAAGGGTTCTTTATATATTCTGGTTATCAGCCCTTTATCACATTTGTTTTCCAAATGTTTTTCCCAGTCTGTGGCTTGTATATTTTCTTTTTTATTTTCTTACTGTCTTTCAAAGAGCAGAAATTTTGAATTTTGATGAAATTCAGATGATCAATTTTTTCTTTTACCGTTCATGTTTCTTCTGTCCTATGCATAATGACCAGATGTAAGATCATAAAGATTTGCTTCTTTTTTTTTTCTAGAAGTTTTTTAGCTTCAGGGTTTACATTTCAGTCTATGATCAATTTCAAGTTGTATGTATAGAGGAGCTTCAGTTGAGGTTTACTGAAATACAAATACCCCATTGTTCCATCATTATTTATTGAGAGACTAAAAGATTGTCCTTTGTCTATTGAATCAAGTTGGCATTTTTGTCAAAAATCAATTGACTGTATATGGATGGATCAATTTCTGGACTGTCTGTTCTGCTTCATTGATCTGTGTGTTTATTCTTTTGCCAATATCACATGGTTTTGAATAGTTGTAGCTTAGTAGTAAAAGTCTTAAAATCAGTGGGTTTGAGTCCTCCAACTTTTTCCTCTTTCAAAATTGCTTTGGGTGTGTCCTAGATTATTTGTTTTTCCATATAACTTTTAGAATCACCCTGTATGTTTCTTAATAAAGAAGGTTGCTTGGATTTTACTGAGTGTTGAGTTGAATACCGATTTGGAGTTGATAGGCATCCATAGATGAATTTGGGAGAGAATGCTAATACTGATAATACTGAGTCCTCTGATCCGTGAACATGTAACTCTGACTACTTGTATCTTTTTTTTTAAAGATTTTATTTATTTATTTGTCAGAGAGAGAGAGGAGTGAGAGTGAGCACAAGCAGACAGAGTGGTAGGCAGAGGCAGAGGCAGAGGGAGAAGCAGGCTCCCCGCTGAGCAAGGAGCCGGATGTGGGACTCGATCCGAGGACACTGGGATCATGACCTGAGCCGAAGGCAGCCGCTTAACCAACGGAGCCACTCAGGCGTCCCTGACTACTTGTATCTTGATGGCTCTCATCAATAATGTTTTTCTTCGTTTTCAACATATAAATCCTATGCTACTTTGTTATATTGATCCTGGAGTATTGCATCTTTTATAGCTCCTATATTAGCAAATGGTGCTTTTAAAAATTGCAGTCCTTATTTATTCACTGCTGTGTATAAAAACAAAATTCTGTTTTGTATCGTGATCTCCTGTTTTCCAACCTTGGTAATGTCACTTACTAGATCTAGTAGTTTTTCGTAGGTTCTTTTGGATTTTCTACTTAGATTGTTGAGTTTTCTGTGAGTAAAGACAGTTTTATTTCTCCTCTCCAATTCTATCCGTATTTCTTTCTGGGCCTTACTGCATTATCTAGGACTTTTATCCAGTGTGATGTCCAATACAAGTGGTAAGTGTGGTTGCCCTGCGTTGTTCCTGATCTTAGAAGGAAATCATTCATCCTTTTTTTTTTAAAAAAGATTTTATTTATTTATCAGAGTGAGCACAGGCAGAGGCAGACGGAGAAGCAGGCTCCCGCTGAGCAAGGAGCCCGATGTGGGACTCGATCCCAGGACGCTGGGATCATGACCTGAGCTGAAGGCAGCGGCTTAACCAACTGAGCCACCCAGGCGTCCCGGAAATCATTTATTCTTTTTTTTTTTAAGATTTTATTTATTTATTTATTTGGCAGAGAGAGATCACAGGCAGAGAGGCAGGCAGAGAGAGAGAGAAGGAAGCAGGCTCCTGGCTGAGCAGAGAGCCCGATGCGGGGCTTGATTCCAGGACCCTGGGATCATTACCCAAGCCAAAGGCAGTCTTAAAGGACTGAGCCACCCAGGTATCCTTGTAGGTTTTTTCATAGATGTTTTTTATCAGGCTGAGGAAGTTACTTTTCATTTCTAGTTAACTGAGTATTTTTAAAAATCGTGAATGGCTATTGAACAAGTGTCATACTTTTTCTGCATCTATATAGATAACGTATGGATTTTCTTCCTTTGTTGATATTGTCAGTGGCATTGCTTGAGTTATGAATGTTGAACCAACCTTGCATTTCTAGACTAAATTCCATATGACCATTATATATTATTCTCTTGTATTTTATAGATAAAAGTCATAGTTAGATGCCAGAAACTTGTTGGCAATTCCTTAATCATATGTGTGCTTTATAGGTCGTTAGAACCACCTCCACCTTTATTAAGGGAAGTTCTACCCTTACCTATAATGTGATATAGGTAGACTGCTCTAATTCATCTTCCTTGGTCTTTAAGCTTTCAAAAGAGCAAGGGGACAGGCAACAAATATAGCAAGTGTCTTTATACTAGGCTGTGAGTACATTTATTTAATTTAACCTTATTTAATGGGAAGTAATTTGTACCATTGAAGTCTTGCAGTAAATGATTATGGTCAGAACTTAAATGTGGGTTTGTTTGGTAAAACCGCTATCAGCCCATAGATCACATTGCCTCTCTGGTGATGAATGTATGTGCGGTAGGTGTTGGATGGGGACAGAGACAAGGGAGGGTGGGAGAGAGAGTGAGATTAGGAAAGGGAGAAATGTTATACCACCTTTTATTGCCATTTGAAAATCTGGGCTTTTAGGTATCTTGGTTTTATATCTCAGCTCTGTTATTTATTTGATTTGTGGCAGATTTGTCTCCCTGAGACTTATTATTATTTTTTTTAATCTGAAATGTAGAGGCACCTGAGTGGCTCAGTTGGTTAGGCGTCCTACTCTTGATGTTGGCTCATGTCATGTTCTTGGGGTCCTGGGATCAAGTCCTGCATTGGGCTCTGTGATGAGCAGGGGAGTCTTCTGGGGATTCTCTCCCTCTGTTCCTCCCACTCACACACGTGCTTGCGCTCTCTCTCTCTCTCAAATAAATAAATCTTTTTTTAAAAAGATTCTATTTATTTATTTGACAGATCATAAGTAGGCAGGGCAGCAGGCAGAGGGTGGGGTAGAGGGTGGAGGGGTGGGAGGCAGGCTCCCCGCTGAGCAGAGAGCCTGATGCGGGGCTCGATCCCAGGACCCTGAGATCATCACCTGAGCCAAAGGCAGGGGCTTAACCCACTGAGCCACTCAGGCGCCCCCTCTGAATCTTTTTTAAAAACCTGAAATGTAAACTGTTAGCACAGGTTATTATGAAGAATACAGAAGATATTTGTAAAGTGCCTTGCACATAGGAATGTACTCCATATAGTGGTGTCCGTTACTGTCATTATTATTAATTTCTTCCCATGCAATGCATTTTATAACTGGAAATAATTTGGGTTTGGAAAATGCCAAATGGGACTTAGGCTGATTTCTGTAGTTTATTTGATTCTTTTACCAAAATAGCCCAGGGCAAGTTCCTTTTTATAAAAATGGACGTGATTTCCTGTACTTTTTACCTGCCTCTTCCCTAAATCAAAACAATACCAATTCAATTTGCTAAATCATTTTGCAAATTTGGAAGGCTTAAAAGGTACAGCTGAATGATTTAGGCTCTGGAAATGAGCGTGTGGACACTTCTGTGCGTCTGTAGGGCTTTGTGTAGTCTAGAAGTGATCGTCTCAGCGAGGAGAGCTAGAGATGCCATTTTCATTTTACATGGGCAACCAGCTGTAGATCGCCAGCTCTAGTCCCTTGGCTCATGCAGATCTGACCATTTCTGAATCACTGAAACTCACTTCTTTAACTTAACAAAAGCCACTTCCGACTGTTTGAGGTAATGATTCCTTTTTTCAGTAAGGTTGTTTTGGTTATCACAAGTAGGGCCAAAGAGCTGTGTTTTCGTCAGTCAAGTCAGGGATGATAACAATGAGAAAAATGGCTGAGTCTACTAAAGGGCATCAGGCCATCATCAGATGACCATTCAGTGTCCAGGACCTCAGGAGAGCTGTTGGCTCTGATTCCCGCTCCAGCTCCAACAATCCATAGCTTCTGGGAACTGATTCTCATTGTTACTTGATTTCCTAGCAGTACCCTTCCAACTAAAAGTGCCGTTTGACAGATGAAAGTAATGGAAAATCTTTTGTATTTGGGGAGTTATTGTATAGTACTACACCATTGCTTGGTGCTATTGTAAATCAGAATTGGTGATCGTTAGTCTTTTAAAAACCGGTTCATTGAACTGTGATCATTACAGAAAATACCGTATATATATTTAATGTACACAGTTTGATGGGTTCCAGACATACACATATACCATTGAAATCATCACCACAATCAGGGTAATGTACATATTCATCATCTCTAAAGGCTCCTCCTGCTGCCCTTATGTTTGTTTGGTTGAGGGGTAGGGAGTGAGAACTAACTTGAGATCTACCATGCTAACAAATTAGTGACAATACAATATTTTACATACACTGTTTACAAAGGACATTGACCGCATCTTCTAATTTTAATTTTCACCTTCTAAATTAAAGTAGGTCTTATTCCTCCTTTATGATGGAAAACAAAATAGACCCTGGCAATATGTTTTTTCAAAGGTCACCATTAAATATTGCCCCAGTGTCCAGGATGCAGTTCTGCTTTCTGTTCAGTGTTCTTTGCATAAGACCTCTGGGCCTTGATCCTGATGTGACTCTAAACTTCATTGACCCGGTAAACATTCAGAAACTAAATATCTAATGACCTTTGTCCTTACAATTAAGACCAACAAATGTGATTGGATGCTGGGCTTCAAAGAGAGTTCATGAAATAACTAATTAGCGGAGGATAAAGTGGGGAGTAACTTCTACCCTGTGTACATGTAACGTTCTTTTTTCTGGATTGGCCAGACAGAGTTCCAGGGTCCAAGCAGGAATGTTCAAAGGCTGGTTGTTAACCTTCTGAAAGGTGGTTTAATTTAAAATGTTAGGCAGTAAGGTGAGGCCCAGCCTGGTAGATTTGCCGGGGCATCTTGAGTAGCTGCTTTGTGTTAAACGCTATTTTAATCATTACAGGGGCATAGAGATTAAACCAACAGCAAAAAATACGATTCCACTCACTAGGACTCCACAAGCTCGGAGACCAAATGGAAGTGTACACAGAGATGCTTCCGTATGCTGCCTCTGCTCCATCCTCCGTTCTGCCGACAGAGCAATCTTTTGAAAACACATACCCTTTCCCTGCTTAAAACGTTCTGGTGGTTCCCGGTCTCTCAGAGGACCATGTCCAATTTCTTCAGACACGCAAGGCCTTCTCTGATTTGGCCCAGATTATCCCCCCCCCCACCCGTTCCCACACCTCCGCAGCCTGCTCGAGGCGCGTACCACGCCTTGGGTTCCTCAAGAGCAGCTCAGGACTTTTCATGCCTCTGAGGGTTTACTCATGCTGGGCGCTCTGGAGAATGCTGTGTTAGCCTGGGTCCTCTGAGAAGCAGACCTTTAGGATTAAACTGCCAAGGATTTTCTTGAGGGAAACCACCACCTGTGTGAGAGACCACACGGAGGGAGATGGAAGGTGGTGTGCCATTAGTCCGCGATGCAAGTCTGACCCCTAGTGAAGAGAAGCGAGAGTAGCTTGGGCAGGAGCTTTCTAGGCTGCTCTGCGGTTGAAGGAAGGTTCAGAAAAGCCTTTGGGTCATCCGGGTCAGTGGAGTTCTACCGCTGCTGTATTCACTCGCTGGTCAGGTGCAGCCCATTGGACGTATGGCTTCAGCACAGACATTAGGATGAATTTCTGAGGCAGCAGCTCCGTTGTGCCCTCTGTAATTAGAGGCCTTTCTTCTTCCATCTCATTCCTCTCACTTGTCCTTAAAAGGTCAGCTTTCAATGTCTCCTCTGCTGGGAAACTTCTTGAAGGAAATTCTCAGCAGGTCACATGATGGTCCCATTGCCTACAATGACCGTCCCTGAGTTTCTGTCTGGTTAACTCCTAATACACTTATTTGAACCCCTACCACCTATTATAAGACCAAAAAAACCTTAGTAGGTGCTCAGGAAATATTTGTTGAATGAATGAGTGAATCGGTAGGACTTGGATGAGCAGATCTAAAGGAGACGATAAGTGGAGGCAAAGTAAACTGCTTGAGCAAAGCCATATCGAGAGAAGAATGAGTTTATTCTGCCTTTTTCTTCTTTGTAAATGTGTCCAAAAACTGTCATTTTAGAGAAAGTATATTATGATGCAAAACAGTGGGGGGAAGGAGTATCTTCCTGGCACTTGAAAATGATTCATATTTGAGAACTTTGTTGAGAACAATGTTTTGAATATTTCCTGAGAAACTTCTTTCCTGAGAGGAAACAGTTGATGGAAATGGAATTTTACTGCTGCCAGGAAAAGTGTGATAAAGATCAAATCGCATACAACTACTACCAGAATAGAAATTTCCATAGAGCCAAGAGATTTCAGAGTCCCACCTAATGGCTCATGTGTATTTAGTATTCACTATAGCTGAACTGTAATTCTGTAATGGAATTTGACCAATTTTGGCACTCAGGTTTGTAATGTACGAATTAGCGGAGACACATTCATCTTGACGTTTGCTGATGCTAGATGTTGGTCATATTTCTGATGGAAAGAAACAGAGAGCTGGCCAGGGTCCCAAATCTCAGTGCCACTAACAGCCTGCCACTGGCACATATTGCCAGAGGAGAGCCGTGCTGAAGATAAGGTCATACAGAATCACTGTCAGCAGCTAGAGATTTCGCCCCTCATCCCTATGCAATGGTCTACCCTGGTGACCTTGGTTGGATCGTGTATGAAGCAGGTGCCCCTTTTTGCCCAGGTCCGTGTTGGTCCTATGCAATCTCCCTCATGTCCTGTTTCTCCAGAGTTTGCCACTTGATAGGATGCAAGTTTCTTACCTGCAGTCTGGGGGTGAATAATGGCATCTCCATTATGGGCTTGTGGTTAGGAGTCTACCAGGCAATTCATGCTAAGGGCTTACATTGTGCTCGATGGTATTTATCCAGTAAAGGGTAGCTTGGTTTTATTATGATTATGAAGTAGAAGCAGGGGTCTGAGGGTAAAATCCTAATATTTCTCCATGAGTAATATCAAAGTTGGTTCTTCGTGCATTTGGTCAGTGCCTGATCTGTGATAAAAGCAGCAAGGGACTCTAGGGACACGAGTGTTAGGCCCATTCTGTAATTAATCTATCACAGTTGCTGATACCCATCTCTCTTCTCAAGTGAGGATGGTTCATTTTGGCTTATACATAAGCAAAAGCACTTGCTTCTCCCCTGTACTCTGACCTGCTGTGGGATACCTCTTCATTTTCTCACTGACCTATCTCACCTTCAAGTTTCTCTTATAATTCTTCTTGAGGTATGTATAACTACTGTGTCCCAGACATGTGAAAAAAAAAAGATGTTTGCATGATGCATTCCCTTCTCTGATATTTGTTGGTCAAGTTGGGAAGCTTTGACCTACTACCCTTTGCCTTACATACCTTTTCCGTTTTAGTAGAATAGTTCACTTGGGATGTTACTCATTTACTCTGTCTTTCACTATTACGGGTTGTTAATTTTACCAAAGAGCTACCCCTTTACGTGTGTTCACACACATCTCTCTCTCTCTGTCTCTTTTTTTTTTCTTTTAGAAAACAGATTTTTTGGTGGGGGTGAACATGCATTATTTGTTTTAGAGGTACAGGTCTGTGATTCATCAGTCTCACACAACACACAGCACTCACCACAACACATACCCTCCCCAGTGTCCCATCACTCAGCCGCCCCATCCCCTCCCTCCCCCCTCCCCTCAGTAACCCTCAGTTTGTTTCTTAAGATTAAGAGTCTCTTATGATTTGTCTCCCTCTCTGGTTTTGTCTTGTTTCATTTTTTCCTCTCTTAACCATCTTCCCCCTTTCTTCCAAGTCTTGCCATTACATCAGGAGCTGCTCCTGTCTTTTCTACTTGAAAGCCGAAAATATGAATCGAAATGAATTATGAGCGATAGGGGATAGAATATTACTATCAATGGGTGTGTACCAGAGCCAGAAACTTAAAAGGGGGGGAAAGTTGTATTTGAAGTCCCAAAGGTGTCAGTATGTCCAAATCTGAACTCACTTACCTCTTCTCTAAGCCTATGGCAGTCAACTCTTAAGATGTATCTCAGGGGCGCTTGGGTGGCTCAGTGGGTTAAAGCCTCTGCCTTCGGCTCAGGTCATGATCCCAGGGCTCTGGGATCGAGCCCCCAGTCGGGCTCTCTGCTCAGTGGGGAGCCTCCTCCTCCTCTCTCTCTGCCTGCCTCTCTGCCTACTTGAGATCTCTGTCTGTCAAATAAATAAATAAAATCTTTTTAAAAAAAAAAAAAAGATGTCTCTCAGATAGGCTTATCTCCTCATCACTTCCACTGTCCTTCCCCGACCCTCATCATCTTTTTATCTGGAGGCAATACCTTATTCCCTTCTCTTCTAGTTCCCTCTTTTCTGACTGTAGTGTCACAGGGTGTTCCTTTTTTACCTTTTTTAAATTATAAAATTATGCAAGGATTCAACAAACCAAAAACCAAATATATAGCTTAATACAGTATTACAAGGCAAGCATACTTAAAATCTCCATCCAGATTAAAGAACAAAAGAACCTTGAAGCCAGCCTAGAAGTCCTTCCAGGTGCCCCATCCCAGTCATAAACCTGTTCTCCATCCAAAATAACTATTATCGTGGCTTAAAAAAAATTATTTACTTATTTTGAGAGAGAGCTCGCCACACGAGTTGGGGCAAGGGCAGAAGGAGAAAAATCCTCAAGCAGACTCCATGCCCAGTGCGGAGCCCGAGGCAGGGCTCAATCTCATGACCCTGAGATCACGACCTGAGCAGAAACCAAGAGGCAGATACTTAACCAGTGGAGCCACCCAAGCACCCTTACAGTGACTTTTAAAGTAGTTATTTTCTTGCATTTCTTCATCAGGAGGGGGCTTTTTAAAAACATCAGTCTCGCCCTACTTGATTATCTCTATGCTTAAAACCCAAGGGTGCTGAAATTCCTCTCCGGTTTTCTTGGGCCTTCCACGGAGCCTCCCTTGCATGACTCCTTCTTTCCCTAGTACCCCTGTCTCTGGCCATACTAGATGATTCGCAGGCTTCCAGGTAACTCCAATGCCTCTAGGGGTTTGCCAGATGCCAGATACCTCCACATGTTTGCTGCTGCTCCCCCTCTTTCTGAAGTTGTCTTTCTCCCCATTCCTTGATGAAGTCCTAGACCAGACCCAAAGGTCCTTTCTTCTGTGAAGGTGCCCTGAATATCCTCTCTGGGACATACTGGGCCAGAATGAATCTCTTCCACCTGTGGGCCCTGTGCCCATTGTCGCATTTTAAATACAACCGTTTTTACCATTTACCATTGTCTCTAGTACCTAACATTGCTTACTGTGTAGTAAATGCTCAGTAAATGTTTGTTGAATGAATGAGTCTATGCAGCTGATCCTTAAAGCTCTTTCAGAACAGTGGCCTGTTCCAAATTGATGCAGAAATCATATACTTGATCATATGATACTTTTCCTGAAGTATTCTCCTTAACACATTTAAGAAAAGTTGATTTTATTTTGTTAGTAACTACTATTTCCAGTATTTGGTTTTATTGTATTTTTTTTCCCTTAACGTTTGCCCTTTTGACCACATTATTGGTGAAATAGGCCTTTTTGGGTTTTCTGGCTACCTACATACCATTTTTATTGTTTCATGGAAACAATTGGTCATTACCGAGGGCCAAGCACTGTGCCAAGGCGTCTGTGCCTTATATACTGAATCCTCATATTTTCAGTGGAAACAGAAACCTAGAGAAGTTAAACAAGGTAAGGTCATAAAGCTTTCAAGGGATAGAGCTAGGGTTCACACGCCGGCAGCCTGACTAGAAAATTATGACTCCTGTTCTTTTCACCGTTCTGTGTTACCTCTTGATAAGAAAGATAATCTGTTCCCAGCCGCAGTGCAGTGGGTTTTTGCAGGGCATCCGTGGCATGTGGCTTATTTGTGGAAGTGTGTTACCTGTTATCTTCCTGGACTCTAGTCTGTTCTTTAACTTCTTTATTGCTTCTACAGGGGACCCTGTCAGCGGGGCTGTCATTAGGTGTGTTTAGCTTGCGGTCGGCGGGCTGCAGCCTGGTCAGTGGTTCTCACTGAGCCACAAATAAGGAGCTCGCTCCCGTATTGACCTGTAGATCTTCTCAGCCCCGCGTGTTCTTTAGCCTATGGCTGCTGCCTTAAAGGTTATTATCGCCACAAATGATACCGCCTGTGCTTGCCAAGGTGATAAGTTGTGTCTTTTAAAATGGTATCAGTCATTAATTTTTTGTCTTTTTAAAAAAATGTCTTTATTGGACTGGGAGAGAAAGCACAAGCAGGGAGGGGAGCATCAGGCAGAGGCAGAGGGAGCCGGGGGGGTGTGTGTGGCTTGATTCCAGGACCTTTGGGATCATGAACTGAGCCCAAGGCAGATGCTCAACCAACTGAGCCACCCAGGCACCCCCCCCTCATTTTTAAAAAAGATTTTATTTATTTGTTTATTTATTTGAGAGAGAGAGAGAGAGATCACAAGTAGGCAGAGAGAGAGGAGGAAGCAGGCTCCCTGCTGAGCAGAGAGCCTGATGCCGGGGCTCCATCTGAGGACCCTGAGCTCCATCTGAGGACCCTGAGACAATGACCTGAGCCGAAGGCAGAGGCTTTAACCCACTGAGCCAGGCAGGTGTCCCCATCCCCACTCATTAACGTTAATTGCTATTTCTTAACTTCCCTTTGAGGTGCTAAAAGGAAATCCAAGTATAAACACTTAAAACAATGACATGGAAGAATGCCAGTAGAGGAATGGTTTTTTGTTTGTTTGTTTGTTTTTTAAAGATTTTATTTCTTTGAGAGCAAGAAAGAGCAGGAGTGGGGCGGGGAGGGGAGTTAGAGGGGAAGGGAGAAGCAAACTCCCTGCTGAGCAGGGATCCCCCCAACATGGGGCTTGATCCCGGGACCCTGAGATCATGACCTCCGCTGAAGTGAGACACAGCTTAACCTACTGAGCCACCCAGGCACGCCAGGAACAGTTTAATAGTTGATAGCACCCGTGGGCCATGGCCATACAGAAAGCCAGAAACCAGGGACCCTGGAGGACTTGGGTTGGGGACAGCAGCAGCAGCAGAGCCTCAGCCCTGCTGGCCACTGGCACATGGGCAGAGAGGAACACAGATGCCTGGTGTCTGCTCTGCCTGTGCGGGGCGGGGAAGGGGGTAGTGGCAGTGTCTTTTTTCTCTTGTTAGTATGTCCCTAGATAGGTCAGTGCTCACCTGCTAGCATTTCTTGTCGATTTAAAGAACTATCTTACTGCATTTTGGTTTTTAAAGTCAGCTTTCCATTTCAATAAATTACCAGGATTAATCTAGAATGTTTGGTTGTGTTAAACTATATTGCGGGTCACTGTTTCTTAAAACTAACAGCAGTAACAGCTGCTAACGTTTTCAGTGCTGGCAAATGGTAGGTGCTGGTAGAAGTGCTTCACACACAGTTCTCTCCTGGAAGCCTCTCCCAAATCCTCTGAGGTACGCGATACTGTTATTCCTGCCTTAAAGCTCTAGTTGCAAATGTATCACTTGCAACTTAGATTTCCTTTTATGAAGAAATTCACTGTACTAGGAATTTGAACTGTACTTCCTTCCTCAGGTTCTGCTTTGTTTGAAAAGAGAACTTGAAAAACTTTGGTGTGGCTGGTCTGGCGCTTCTGAAGATAAGGGTTTTCTCTAGTAAGCTGAGGGCGAGGGTTCAAGGTTATGTGTCCTTGCTCTTGTTTTTTCCCAAACTACCCTACTTCCTGTTAGAGTCCAAGCACCAGGGAAGGTTTTAGTGGCTGATGGCAGACCGTTTGGCTCTTCTGTCACTTCCTGATAACTGTGGATGAAATACCGTGTTTTCTTGGCAGGTAAAATGTATAAGGCTGCTGTTCACTTGACAGGAAGAATGAGCTAGAAGCACTTCTTAGAGAAAAGCATTTCAGAGCCAACTTACGGCTTTTCCTTTTTCCTTTTCCAACCTTGTCCTCCTGTGTCCGAAAGAAAATTCCACACTTCCCCAAAGGCCAGGATTCTCTTCAGGTTAATAATGCTCCAGGATTATTGTCATTCTTCTCAAAAGAATCCCCTGGTTGGTATCTTGTTTTCTCTGAGGAAGGTTCTTAAAAGGTGCTTTTCTTTTCTTTTTTTTTTTTAAGATTTTATTTATTTGACAGAGATCACAAGTAGGCAGAGAAGTAGGCAGAGAGAGAGAGAGGAAGAAGCAGGCTCCCCACTGAGCAGAGAGCCCGATGCGGGGCTGGATCCCAGGACCCTGAGATCATGACCTGAGCCAAAGGCAGAGTAGCTTAACCCACTGAGCCACGCAGGTGCCCCAAAAGGTGCTTTTCTTTCCTTGGTTAAAGAGCATGAGAAGACCAATACCAAGACTTTAGTGGCCAGCTAAGAAGCCAGGTAGATCCTAGAAATGGATATTATAATACATAAGTTTGTGCAATTTCATTCTGAGTACATTTGGTTTCATCTTCTTTTCCCACAATGGAAGTAAATAAACTGGTAATGAAAGTGGTATGATGGCAAGAGGACTGAGTCCTAAGTTGGGCTGGTGTGCTTTTCCATCAAAGAATGAGATTAGGAGGAGGAAGAGGAGGTGGTGAGAGAGGGAAGAAAAATTAAATTAGACAAGACATTTGGCTGGTCATGGAAATAGATGTCAAGATCCATGTACCATCTGCCAGTAAAGTTAATCAAAGCAAGAAGCAGGAAGCCTGACTGCAGAGCCGGATCGCTTTTGGTTTCCCTTGCCCCCCATTTGGTCTGATTAGAGCCAGATATGGATGTGATGCCCCAGTCCTACCCCCAGAGACTGGGATTCACGGAGGCTGGCTTGGGACAGAGAGCTGTGCATTTAGACCAAGTTCCCTGGAGATGCTCTTGCTGTCCTTCTCAGAAGCATCCTTTGAGAATACCTGGATTCAGCCTAGAGTCCAGAAACGCCATAATTGGTCAGCCGCTGGGCCTGAAGGAGCACTGGGTGCTGGTGTACAGCTGCACACGGCCACTGTCGGCCGAACGCCTTTTCCAAAATGGGCACCAGACTCTCTTCAATTTGGGAAAATCAACTTGGTATGTTCATGTGGTTGCTAACAATAGCTCGGGTTTACTGAGTGTCATGTATACCTGGCAGATATTCTTTCAGTAAATCTGCAGAAAAACCTGGGGAGGGGGGCGCCTGAGGGGCTCAGTTGGTTGAGCTTCTGTCTTTTTTTTTTTTTTTTTTTTAGGATTTTATTTATTTATTTGGCAGAGAGAGACACAGCGAGAGAGGGAACACAGGCAGGGGGAGTGGGAGAGGGAGAAGCAGGCTTCCCTGGTGAGCAGGGGCCCTGGAATCATGACCCCCACTGAAGGCAGTCGCCTAATGACTGAGCCACCCAGGCGCCCCTAAGCGTCTGACTCTTGGTTTCAGCCCAGGTCCTGAGATAGTACACCCCCCCCCAATATCACCCCACATCAGGCTCTGTGCTCAGCAGGGAGTGGACTTCAGGTTCTTTCCCTTTTCTCCTCCCCACTCTGCTCCTCCCCTGCCACGAGTGTGCACGTGCTCTCTCTCATTTCTTTAAAAAAAGAAAAACACTGTGAGATTTAAGTACAATTATTTTCCATATTTTATAGAGAAGGAAACGAGCTCAAAGTTTAAATGGCTTGTCCAAGTCACACAGAAGCAGAGCAGGAAGTTTACCCAGACAAGCTATGCCCATCAGCGCTCTGTTTCTCTTCTTAATGGTCTTCAGGCTCAAGGAATTGGAATCATGGTAATCCTTGGTTCAGGACTCCTTGGAGACACTCTAACCCCCAAGGACTCTAACTGGTCCTTGGAGCCAGTTAGCTTGTTTTGTTTTGTTTTGTTTTGTTTTTTTTGGTAATGTTTCAGAAACAAGCCAATTCAGTTTTGTAAAATTATTTTAATTGTGGTAAAATACCCATAACAAAAATCACTGTCTTAACTACTTCTAAGTGTATGGTTCTGTGGCATTAAGTGCATTCACACTGTTTTGCAACAGTCGCCATCATCCATTTTCAGAATTCTTGTCAAACTGTACCATTCAATAATTCCCCCTTCTCCCCTCCCTGGAACTCCTGTCAGCCACCACTCTACATTCTGTCCTTACCATGGAGCCAGTCAGCTTTTGTGTTAAGAGTAGTATGCCATTAATCTCCATTGTCATGCTATTGATTTTTTTTTTAGATCAAAATATTGCAAATCAAGGGGCGCCTGGGTGGCTCTGTCAGTGGGGCATCTGTCTTTGGCTTGGGTCTTGGTCTCGGGGACCTGGGATGGAGCCTGCCTTCAGGCTCCCAACTCAGCCGGGAGTGTGCTTCTCCCTCGGCCCCTCCCCTCCTGTTCACGCTCTTTCTCTCTCTCAAGTAAATAAGTAACATCTTTAAAAAATCACAAATTAGATGCAGACTTAAAAACATGTCCTGAATGTTAAAACAAGAAGCCATAGACATTTTAAATAGAATTTAGCATGCCTTAAACAACGTGCTATTGTATGATTGTATCTCTCAACGGGGGCTTGAGGTCCGCCTGCTCTATAAAACAGCTACAGAGATTTGCATTTGGCAACTTGGAGATAAGAAAGCTGCATTGAACAGAATAACAAGCCCTATTGCTGAGTGGTTCCTTTACTCTTGGGAGGTAATTGTCTTTGGAAAAGAAACATATTCCTGGTCACAAGAATTAATGCAAATTGCTGCATCAGACTAAAAATCCATTATGCTCAGTAACTTTAAATAATTAGATTGTGTACCTGGGGATGCTTTGGACAAGGCAAAGCATTATATGCTAAAAGTGTGGATTATGAAAGCAGAAGCTTTCATATGAAGCCCCCCTTCACTCTTTCCTCCCATCAAATTTTTAAGTGAATTGGCCAGAAGTAAGTAAAACTTAGAAGATTGTATTGTGTAGATACAGGGATAGAATTCTTTCTTTCTTTCTTTCTTTCTTTCTTTCTTTCTTTCTCTCTCTCTCTCTTTTTTTTTTTAAGATTTTGTCTATTTGACAGACAGAGATCACAAGTAGGCAGGGAGGCAGGCAGACACAGAGGAAGGAAAGCAGGCTCCCTGCTGAGCAGAGAGCCCAATTCAGGGCTGGATCCCAGGACCCTGGGATCATGACCTGAGTTGAAGACAGAGGCTTTAACCCACTGAGCCACCCAGGCAATCCGGGGATATAATACTTTCATTTCAAGAATTTGAAGATAAAGTTCCTCCACCCCACCTCCTTTTTCTTGTCTTTCTTGCAAAATCCTGAAAGTAGAAATTTCCTTTAAAATTGTTGTAGAGCATAGTAAATGACATATTAAATGATTCGGTTATAAAATTGGATTTTTACCTGGTATCTTGGTGAGTCTTAGTCTACAACAAGCTTACTGTTGATCATTTCAAATGCTGCTGCTGCTGTTTTGAAAGTTCCTGTGGTCAGAATCCATTTTTAGTTGTTTAAAGGTATCACTCCTGTACTTGAATTCCTTGAGTTGCCTTACAGTACTCACGTTGTGTCAGCCAAGCACAGACTAAAGTGTACATTATGAAGAACACAAAATTTTAGATCAATTTTTATCTAATCCTCAAATCAGTTAACAGTGATTTCTTTTAAACCGGGATCTGTCTCTTTAATATGCATTTTATGTAACTAGGATAGATGTGTTTCAGAAAATTTTCTTTGGCAATCAGTATTAAGGATTTTTTAAAATTGAAAAGTATTATATGTGGTTAAACTTTTTTTTTTTTTAACTAGAAGATGTCAAGACGTCCGGTGGCTCAGCCGGTTAAGCCTCTGACAGTTGGTTTTGGCGTAGGTTGTGAGCCTGCTTCAGGCTCTGCGTTCAGTGGGAAGTCTGCTGGAGATTGTCTCCCTTTCTAGAGAGCCCTTCCCACAGCCCAAAAGCTCTCTCTCTCATTAAGCAATAGATAAATAAATCTTAAAAAACAAAAAACAAAAACACAACAAGGGCACCTGGGTGGCTCAATGGGTTAAAGCCTCTGCCTTTGGCTCAGGTCATGATCCCAGAGTCCTGGGATTGAGTCCCGCATCCGGCTCTCTGCTCAGCAGGGAGCCTGCTTCCCTCTCTTTGCCTACTTGTGATCTCTGTCAAATAAATAAATAAAATCTTAAAAAAAAACCTAGAAGGTATAAAAAAGTTGACATCACTCCTTCATTTGCAACCCTATTACCCAGAGGTAACCACTGTTAAATTTCTTTTCTAGGTGTTCAGATTGTATTAATGCACACACATGCACACACATGTATTTTTCTGTACAGTTGGTATCATACAATATATCACATTTTTCAGTTTGCTTTTTCACCTGCTATGTGTTAGAGATTATTTCATATTGGTACATATTAAGCTACTCATATATTTTAACAGCTGCCCAGTAGTCCATTATTTGGATATTCCATAGTTAATTTAAATGGTGCTTTCCTGATGGACATTGGGTTTATTTAGTTCATTTTTTTACTATTTTAAACAATGCTGTTAAATATTCTTCTGCATTTTTATTTACTTCTGTTTGTAGAGTCACAGAAGCTATTTTTGTTTTTGAAGATTTTATCTATTTGAGAGCACAAGCTCCGGTGGGGGCCAGGGACAGAGGGAGAAGCAGACCCCTCGCTGAGCAAGGAGCCTGATGTGGGGCTCGATCCCAGGACTCTGGGATCATGGCCTGAGCTGAAGGCAGATGCTTAAGCAACTGACCCACCCAGGTGCCCCCATACAAGCTATTTTTAAAATTGGACTAATGTTATAATTATTTAAAGTTTCTATATTGATCTGTTGCTAGTTCATGAAACTAGTGGAAATAAAGCCAGTGTAGAAAAAACTTTCTGAACAATAAGAATGAAAACCATCATCAAATACCCGAACATATATATCTAAAAACGTGTTTAAGTATTATTTTGAGGGGCTCCTGGGTATCATACACTTGAAAGTATCAAATAATTCTTTGTGAAATAAATGTTTGAGTGGAATTTTAAAAAAAGATTTTATTTATTTATCTGACAGACAGAGATCACAAGTAGGCAGAGAAGCAGGAAGACAGAGAGGAGGAAGCAGGCTCCCCGCTGAGCAGAGAGCCGGATGTGGGGCTCGATTCCAGGGTCCTGGGACCATGACCGGAGCCGAAGGCAGAGGCTGCAACCCACTGAGCCACCCAGATGACCCTGTTTGAATGGAATTTAAATGGATTTATCAAAACTATTTTTTCATATTAGTGTTTGGAATTTTTAATAATTACTATAGCAATCGTGTCTAAATTAGATATGTGAATATCTCAAGGAAAACCATAACTCTTTTAGGCAAAAATGGAATATTTCAACTTTAGCTTTTATTAGAATAGGAAGCCCACTCAGAGTCTGGGCTTAGAAGCCCCTTCAGTTTTTGAGGAATATTGATGCTATTGTAGAATTCCAGACTGGTCTTGGAAATTTTTTTAAAGTGTTGCTTCATTTTCTTTCTTTCTTTCTTTTTTTCTTTTAAGATTTCATTTATTTATTTGAGAGAGAGAAAACAAGAGACAGAGCATGAGTGGAGGGGGCGAGGCAGAGGGGGAGGGAGAAGCAGACACCCCCTCCCCCCGACTACATCCCCACTAAGCAGGGAGCTCAAGTTGGGGGGGCTCACCTGGGACCTGAGCAGATGCTTAACCAACTGAGCCACCCAGGCGCCCCACATTGCTTCATTTCCCCCAGCTTCAAAGCCCTCCATCTCTTGCAGGTAGGAAAGAAATTGTTCCAATTTGTAAAGACTGGCGTCTAGTCAGAATAGGCAAATATTCTTTTTCCTGAAATCTGATGCTGAAAAGGCAGGAAACTATTCATCTTGGTATTTTGGAAAGTGGAACTGTGTGTGTACTAAGCTCCATCTGGCAAAGTAGTATTTAATTTTTTCTCCCCAGAAAATGGAGACGTGGGTGGTGGGTGATAGAAATGAACACTTAACAGAGTGCCAGCTGTGTACGGGTCAGGGACTCTACGTGTGTTACTTTGTTGAATCCTTCTAGGAATGTGGTGTGGCTCTGGTTTACACGTAGGAAAAGTGAGGTACAGAGTGGTTAAGATACGACATACCTTGCTACGAGGAAGCAGGACCAGGGTTTTGACCCAAGGTGTTTTTGACCCTCAGTGTCTTGTATCTTTGACACACTTGGGTAAGAAATCATAGACCATTGTCACTGAGTTCCACATGTTGATAATTTGTCCTGATTGGCAAGTTTTTGCTACTTTTCAAAACTTGGCACAAAGTAAAAACAACCATGGATTTCTTAAAGTTGAGAAAGCGGTAGCACTATCCGTAAGCAGTTAAATCTTAAAAATACACTGGAAAGGATAATCAGTGCATAAATTAAAAATTAATAGCTCTAAAACTATAATGTTTATATCACACATACACTGTGATTCATTTTATGTAATATAAACCACAGAATTATTTCAGATATGCAAAGAATCCTCAACATGGTTACATATGGGGTTTTTTTGTTTTTTTTTTTAAGATTTTATTCATTTATTTGACAGAGAGAGAGAGATCACAAGTAGGCAGAGAGAGAGAGAGAGGGAAAGCAGGCTCCTCGCTGAGCAGAGAGCCCGATGTGGGGCTCGATCCCAGGACTCTGAGACCATGACCTGAGCTGAAGGCAGAGGCTTAACCCACTGAGCCACCCAGGCGCCCCATGGTTACATATGTTTTAATTATTCTAAAATACTTTTTTTTTTTTTGCTGATACTTTTCCTTTTAGAATATTTTGAGGAGTTTCTTTTTTCTTGCGGCTTTACCAGTTTTTTTGAAAATACTGCATTTTCCACTAATACAGTCTTCTTAGTGTTCCCTCTCATTCTGAAGCAGGGTTTTCATGTATCACGGGTTGTTTACATTTGAATAAAGCATCTTCGTAATTGCCTGCCCGTCAGGCTGCTGCGTTGCCCTGATGAATGCTATCTTAATATGCTTCTCAGAAATGATGAAAACAAATCTGTTTCCCTAAGTGGTAAAATTCACAGGTAAAATCACTTTGAAGGTAAAGTCCACAAGTCACCTAGGATCCTCGGCCCTGCAGGAGGGGCCAAGCAGCACACGGTGTAATTAATTACAGGAGATCCAGCTTTCCTGCCGACAGCACGGTGATGTCAGTCCCTTGTCCTGTTTGTCTTCTCCTCCGGGGCTGTCTGTTCTTATCAAAATAAATCAAAGTGCCGTGTGTATCGCTGGTCCGGAGGAATTACCAGTTTCTTTGGTAACTATTTAATGCGGACGCAGATGCTGCCACCGTGACCCCCCCAGGTGCTGTGTGCTTAAGGCATTTTTAGAACTCTGATGTGTTTTCCGTGGGATGCTGCGGCTCTGGATGAATTCTGTGCCTCGTGGTTTACTTTTCTAGTGCGGTTGGAGCTGCCGTTTCTAATATAGAAAGAGATTTATGGCCGATTCCAATCTGTATTCCCGCTGTGCTACTCAGCTGGGAGACTGAGCGATTTAGTTATCCTCTCTGCCCCTCAATTTCCGCCTTCCTCCTAAATTGGGGCTGAGAAAACCTGCTTCATAGCTTTGCTGCGATGATTAGTATCCAGGATGATGGGATCTTGATTTATTCATTTGTTGAAGACCATGTAGTATGGGGTCAAGGAGGTAGGCTTGAGTCGGTTTATCATCATGCAAATCTGGGCTCTGTTCCTTTCTGGCCACTTGACGTTAAGAGAAGTCCTATAATCTCGTGGTGCTTCCGGTTGCCTTGTGTGTAAAATGAGGCGACTAAGAGCCACCTACTTCATAGGTTTGTCCTAAGGAGTAAAGGAGTTAATATGTATGAAAGCACTGAACAATGCTTGGCACACAGTAAATCTTTCATTGATGTCAGCCATTATTATCTTTATTATTGTTCTCCCCACTTGTCAGCATGCAATATCAGTGTTTGTTTGCTGTGTTCACCAAATTGAGACCTCCTAGGAAGATTAGACAGAACCTTTCTCTCCCTTATATCCTCTGGACCTGGCAGATAGTAGACACTTAATTTTAAGATACTCGGAATGGCTGAATTAGTGAGTGAAGGAAAACCATCATGCTTTCTCAGACTCCTCCTCCCCTCCCTTCCCTTGGAACTAATCTCTTTCTACCATGACTCACATCGTTTTTGCAGGGGGTCTCACCAAGTTTTCTAGAACAAAAACTGGAGTCTGAACTGGGTCTAGAAACAGGACAGTCCTGTTAAATCCAAGCTGTACTATTTATAGCCTAATATTCTGCCATATTAGATATGTGTCTCTTCCTATACTTAACTGTCAAGTAAGGGGTGGTGTCTTTGTCCTCTATAGTGTCCAGCACCCAATGCAGAATCTAGGACATAGTAGGTGCTCAGTTAATGATTGTTGAACTGAACCAAATGTCTTCAGGTCTCCAGTAGATGAGTTCATCGTCATCGTACTTCATCCCGGATGGTAATGAAGAGCTGCCCTTTCACGCCAATGGTGGTTTCAAGGTTATTAGGAGCTGTGGGATCTGAATCTGATTTACTTTGAAGTAACACATTTTGAACCTCAAACGAGGCATGGTATATATGAAAAGAAAGAGCCAGAAATAGGACCATGTGAAAGAATTGTTTCATAAAATTAGATACTGATGCTTTTCTTTTAGTGGTGGTTCTTTTCTCTTATCACTTATAAACTGTATATCTTATCTTACTGCTTTTTCTTGCTTGGTCTTTCCTAGGTCTTGAAACGGTAAATTGGATTGGAAATCACTCATTAGTGCTTTCAGTCACTGGGCCAGGAAAGCTGGGGTCAGCAGTGCCTGGAGCAACATGGAAATACCTTCCCTAATTAGAGTCATTAAAAGGCTAATGAACTCTTCTGTTTTTTTAAAAAAAAAAAAAGCCTTTTTCATCTTATTCTCTTAAGCAGTTTTTTTTCCCTTTGTGTCATATATGCAGTTGATAATTGCCATTTACACACTCTCCTGCCTTTAAGCAATTGGTTTCATTTTTCATGTAACTAGACACATGTGTCCTGTAAAATTGCGCCTATAAGGAGAGGTCATTTTTCAGTCTAGCAAAGATACTCTCCTTTTCACTGTTATTCATGAGAGGATTGAGTATGCCTGCCTTCTGGTAACACATTAATAAGGCTGCAGTATTTGTCTAGTTATAGGGACATTTAGCCCTTTCTTTTTTGAATTTGTTGTAGCACATGCATAAATCCAATCCCGGTAGAAAACTCCCTTTTATTTTTGAAAGAGTTTTTCTATTAATTTATTTACCTCATGGGGAGAGAGAGCGAGAGCGAGCAAGAGAAGGGAACACAAGCAGGGGAAGCAGGAGAGGGAGAAGCAGGCTTCCTGCTGAGGACCCTGGGATCATGACCTGAGCTGAAGGCAGATGTTTAATGACTGAGGCGCCCCCAAAACTCCCTTCTTAAACACGTAAAAAATAATCGTTTGTATTATAAAAGCTAATTAATACAGATACTTTTTTTTTTTTTAAAGAAACCATTTTTGTCTTAGCCGGCTTAACAGATTGTATTTATTTGTTTTTTGAATAATTATCTTGAATGCAATTATCTTTAAAAATTTCAGTTTCTAAAGTAAAAGCTTGAAAGTACTCATTAGGGGCGCCTGGGTGGCTCAGTCGGAAGAGCGTGGGACGCTTGATTTCATAGTCGTGAGTTCAAGCCCCACATTGGGGGTACAGATTATTGAAAATGGGGCGCCTGGGTGGCTCAGTCAGTTGAGGATCCAACTCTTGGTTTCAGTTCAGGTCGTGATCTCATGGGTGGTCAGACTGAGATCGTCTTTGGATTGTGCACTCACTGGGGAGTCTGGTTGAAGATTCTCTCCCCCTGCCTGTTCCCTCATTCACTTTCTTACCCTCAAATAAATAAATGTTTTTGTTTTTTAAGTACTCATATCAGTGCCTGCTAATGAATGGATACCAGGTTTTTTTTGGGGGGGGGTGAAAATGTTCTAAAATTACAGGGCACCTAGGTGGCGCAGTCATTTAAGCATCTGACTCTTGGTTTTGGCTCAGATCATGATCTCATGGAGTCTGCTTGGGATTCTCTCTCTCTCTCCCTCCTCCCTCACCCCACCACCTCTCCTGCTCATGCTGTCTCTCTCTCTCAAATAAAACCTTAAAAAAAAGAGAAAGTATTCTAAAATTAGATCATGGGGATGGTTGTACAACACTCTGTACATACTGAAAACTGTTACATCATTAAAGAAATGAATTCTATGATATGTGAATTATATAGCAATAAAGCTGTTATTTTAAAAAGTACTCATAGCACTATTTTACTAGCTCTCCCACTTATTAGCTGGCTGTGTGGCCTTGAGCAAGTTGCTTTCCTTTCCATGCTTTAAGTTCTTTACCTTTACATGGCAAGAATGATAGTACCTTCCTAACAGCTTGATCGTGAGGACTAAATGAGTAAATATATGTAAAGAGCTTAGAATTATACTTTGGAATGTAAGCCCTCAAAATTGCCATTGGTCGTCCTTGTTTTCCAGTGTGTGTAGAGCTCAGAAGAGAAGTCTGGGCTGAAGATAGATACCTTTTTTGGGGTCATCAGCATGTAGGTGATAATTAAAGCCATGCATGTAGATTAGGTTACCTAGGGAGAGCACGCAGAATGGTGGAGGACAGAGAACTGAGGGCTGCATCTAGGGAAATGCCAGCATTTAGTAGTAATTGAATATGGGGGGCTGGACCAGCAGATTTGGCAAAGGAGACCTAACAGGAATGATGTCCAGAGAGGTAAGAGGAGGTGTGATGTCATGGAAGCAAAGGAGAAAACAGTCTTCCAAGAGGGAGGTAGTGGTTTAATATCACTATTAGAGAGGTTAAATAGGGAACTGTCCGTTCAGTTTGGCAAATTAGAGCTGTGGGAATGTGGGGGCAGAAACCAGCTTACAGACTGGAAGAATGGAGAGAAGGTGGGAAAGTAGACATATGCCTGTGTTCTTTAGAGGGCGCTCCTCATTCATTCAGCAACTGTTTATTGAACTACTGTGTGCCTAGCCCTGCTCTACGTTAGTGGTATGCCAGTGAATAACACAAAACAAAAAAATCCTGCCCTAAAGGAGCTTGACTTTTAGCACTGGGTCTGGGTAGGGAAAGAGAGAGATAAGACTGGAAGAGGGTTCACTGTCAAGGAAAGTGTGTGAAGTGTGTGTTTAAGAAAGTAAGGACCCTGGGGTGCCTGGGTGGCTCAGTGGGTTAAAGCCTCTGCTTCCGGCTCCGGTCATGATCCCAGGGTCCTGGGATTGAGCCCCACATCGGGCTCTCTGCTTAGCGGGGAGCCTGCTTCCTCCTCTCTCTCTCTCTCTCTCTCTCTTTCTCTGCCTGCCTCTCTGCCTACTTGTGATCTCTGTCAAATAAATAAATAAAAATCTTAAAAAAAAAAGTAAGGACCCTGACATACTGAAGCTAAGGAGCCGTGGGCTCGATAGAGAGTACAGATTGACAGTATAGGGGAGGTGGGATAGTACTTGGTGCGAAAAGAAGGAAACGTGGTAATCAAGAATGTAGGGGGAAGCTCTTTAGCAGTGGTGAGCAGGAGAAGAGATTTCCTCTTCTGAAATAAGGGGGGACCTGATATTTACATGCAAGGAAATGTGAAGAAAGGCCCACCGGATGACCCTGATTTTTTAAAGAGGTGTAGGAGCGTGGTCTCCCATATAGAGAGGAGTGTGGTTCAGTACTTGACAGTCCTGAAGCTCTGGGCATTCAGTGTAAGCGGAGAATGGCTAGAGAAAGGCCGAGAAGGTTTGTGGAGGGACACTGAGGAATTTGTAATGGCATCGTTCTTCATCCTGCTGTGGTTTTACCAAAATGGTTCTCGCTCCTTCATGCAGGAATAAAGAAAGCCGGTTCTGAGACTGGTCTGGATTTAGGGCTTTGTAGGTCAGTCGTGGCAGAAAGGCAGTTGGGGAAGGAATTGAGTAGTGAGAGAACAGGTTCCTGAGCGCGGTGTTCAGGCATCACAGGGTGGGTGAAGGTAAGGGGTTTGACAAATAGGGTGGGTTGAGGAGAATATAAGTTTGATTTTATTTTTTTAAAGATTATTTGTTTATTTATTTGACAGAGTGAGAGAGGGAACACAAGCAGGGGGAGTGGGAGTGGCAGAGGCAGGCTTCCAGCCGAGCAGGAAGCCTGATGTGGGGGCTCGATCCCAGGACCCTGGGATCAGGCCACCCAGGTTTTAAAGAGCTTTTGTCATGGGAGTGAAAGAGCTGAAAAGCTGAGAGAGAGCGCGCTGTTGTCTTTTGAGGTATGGGAAGTGAAACAGGAGGTGATAACAAATCCTAGTCTGTTGGCTCAAGTAGAGCAAAGGTGAAGTTCCTTAGAGCAAAAGAAGCCTGGGACTTGGAGATCTAGCTTTCTTGGTGAGTTGACCATGTGAATGATGGAATTTCCAACAGTGTGGCAAGAGTTGGCATAGAGAGTAAGACTTAAAAGCCACATTTCAAAGTCTCCAGTCACATTGTCCCTGTGTGATCAGAGAGCTGAATGACAGAGATAATGAAAGATAGTAAAGGTCACTAGAGACAGAGAAGTCCAAGAATTGTGAAAGGAGTATGGACAGGACATTAAAATTTCATGGGACAGTGGCAGGAGATGGGATGGAAAGGCTGCCGGTGACGCAAATGAAGGGACATGTCCAGGAGACGTGACATCCTTGACAAAGAAGGGTTAAAAGCTTGTATCTCCAGTTGGAATGAGCCCTGAGGGAGGAAGGACTTTTCAGGAGATTGGATTGATGGACTGCAGAAGCAATAGGGAGGCAAGAGGAGGTTGACTCCTACCCGTCTGAGAGAGTCTTCAGAAGAGCGCCAGATCTCCGGGAATACAGAGAGCTGCGTGCATACTGGGCAACACCACCACCATTGCTGAGGCCTGGGCTCGCCTGGACTCCCAAGTTTGGCCTGATGTATGCCACGTGTGCCTTTGTTCACTGTGTATCAGTCGGCCATGGAGGAAGGAGAGTTTTCTGAGCCCCCCCCCCCCCCCCCCGGGAGGACATGGTTGCCCTTGAGAAGGATTAGGAGGAGGTTGGGGTGGATCGTGGTGAGGGAGAGGATGAAAGTGAAGAGTATTAACCTGTCTGCTGCAATTGTACTCTCCATTATCTCGGGACTGTCTGGTTTCTGTTCTGGAAGCCGTCCATTGTGGCCCTAACTTGTCAATACAAGTGATGTCTCTATTAAAAAAGAAAAGAAAAGCAGCCGATCTCAGAGAAGCCAAGTATTTGCAGGGAAGGTTTTCTGATGTTAAGAATGTAGAGGGTTTGATTAACAAGGATGGCAGAGTCTCGAGCCCACAGTGTATCAGTGGTTTAGGAGATAGGGAGGAAAGGGGAACAGTGGGGTTAGAAGTACAGGTGGAGCAGTAGGAGGGTGAGGATGGGCAGTTGGATGACAGTCCCGGGTGGGAATAATTGGTTTGGGGGTGCCTGATTATTTGGGTCGACATCTGCAGCAGATGCCACGTGAGGAGTCCACAGAGCGCCACAGGAGTGGTACCTGGCAATTGCTCCCATCAGTGTTTTCCCTCCGCAGCTGCTGTCTGGGTCTGAGCCTGACTAGAGTTCTAGTTTATGTGTTTCTTGCCTCAAACCCTGATGTTTATTTTAATTAATGGGAGTCTGCTTTGTTTTCATTATAAATTGTAACTGTAAGCATGCTGTTTTAGAAGTATAGCCAAAATCCTTAGTTATGGTATACTTGGTGTTACTTTCAAATTTTATCCCCCCCCAACTATGTTGAAATTCAGTTGACATACAACATAGGGCCCCCTGTGTGGCTCAAGTCAGTTAAGCATCGGATTCCTGATTGCGGCTCAGGTCATCATCTCAGAGTCATGAGATCGAGCCCTGCTTTGGGCTCCCTGCTCAGCGGCTCAGCGAAAAGTCTGCTGGAGATTCTTTCTCTCCCTCTCCCCCTGCTAGTGCTGTCTTCCATCTCTCTAAATAAATAAAACTAAAATCTTAAAAAAATTTTTTTAACATTGTGTAAATTTAAGGCATTACAACATAATGATTTGAAAAATGTATAGATTGAGAAATGATTACTACAATATGATTAGCTAACCCATCTATCACCTCACATAGTTATAAATTTGTTTTTTTGTTTTTTCAGCAAATGATTATTCTGGGAGTAAATGAAGGAATTTCTTCATAGTATTTTATGGTTACCATCAGAGCCCAAATCCTGTTTTCCCTGTAGCAATTGGGTGGTTGGGTGTTTATTCATTTAAATAAATTATCTATCTATCTATTTATTTATAAAGAAAAAAGAAAGAACGAAGGCAAAAAGTAAACCTTAGGAGTTCCTTGGGGGATTGTAGTATACCACCGACACTTCGTAAACCCAGCCTTACTTCCAACATGCACAAGCCAGTTTTGATTAGCTCTTTAATCCTGATTATCAGATGGACTTCAGTCTACTAAACCAAGTCCAGTGGTGATTATTACTGAGATTTATAGCCACTGATACCCCAAAATCTGACAGTTTAGCTGTTGAGGAATTCTGGGGGTAGGGGGTACTGTTTAAGAAAGCTAATCTTTGCCCGGTTTGTTATATACCAGGTAACAACTAGAGGCTGAGGTCAAGTGATATGTTCTCCTGTTACTATAAACCTTTAAATAGACCTTTAAGACAAACTTACTTTTAAAGATCACATTAAAATGAGAAGATTCATACTGAAATTTGTAAGATTGAGATTATCACACAACAGACTGAGCAGTCTGTGGTGGCCCCAACTTCCCTCTTGCTGTGGGAGTTTCTTCAGCTTAATTATTCCCAGAGCAAATCCATTCAAACATCAAAAATCAATGGGACAGCCTATTTGACAAGCATAAGCATGTTTTAAAAATGTTTTCAAAGATTTGTAAAGATTAACTGTTAAACACATTAATGAAAAAGCAGAAATATTTATGGTGATTTATCTAAATCTCACTTTTTTTTTTTTTTTTTAAAGAAGGAGAGGGGTTGGAGAGGATTTTAAGCAGGCTCCATGCCCTGCACAGAGCCCGACCCTGGGCTCCAGCCCCCACCCCTGAAATCACGCCCTGAGCCGAAACGAAGAGTAGGACGCTTAACTGACTGGGCCACATAGGCGCCCCAGATTCTCAGAATCTCTTAAGAGCAAAAGGTTAGCATAGAAGTGATGGTTACTGGGGTGCCTGGTATTTTAACCCACTGGGTGGCTCAGTGGGTTAAAGCCTCTGCCTTTGGCTCAGGTCATGATCTCAGGGTCCTGGGATCGAGGCCTGCATCAGGCTCTCTGCTCAGCAGGGAGCCTGCTTCCCCCTCTCTCTCTGCCTGCTTCTCTGCCTGCCTCTCTGCCTTCTTGTGATCTCTGTCAAATAAATAAATAAAAATCTTTAAAATAAAAAAAAAAGAAAGAAATGATGGTAATCACGGTGCCCAGCTCTTTTGATCTCTTCAAATATTTGTTCCAATTTTAGAAAAGGATAGACCTTTGGTTCAGGGGATCTCCCCCTCTGCACGTATTATTTGATTTATTGTGAAGGAGCAGTGGGAGAAGGTGAATGTCCGAGGCCAGCTGTTTCCGCATCTAAACCTGTGGCCCTCTCTTTGTCCGCAGCAGCTAGCTGCTCCCGACCACCTCCTCCTGCCCTTTAGTTAGGAGCATCAGGACAGGATCGGAGGTTTTCTGTGTTTGTGCCTTCCTCTCCCTCTCAGCACCCAGCCTTCCCCGCACTGCAGGTGATGCTGTGTGCCGTTTCATAGCTGTGTACGTTTAATTACACTTGCTGTTTATTTCTGCTTTTAACCTAGTGCTTAAACCAGAGCCCTCCACTCTCTGATACTCCCTGAATTCCAACCGGAAGCTGAGTCATTTACCATAACCTTTGAGGAGCCTTTTGCAGTTGGTTTTAATTCTTTTTGCAAGCATTTTGAATCACATGCAGGTCTTCTAGTTCCATTGAAATCCTAAGTAAAGTCAAAATGAACTATTCTGCCTTGTGCTTATATGCTAATTAGGTGTTATCTGGTCAGTGTGGCATAGGTCACTTAAATATCCGTGATCACTTTGGTTTTATAAGCATGCTTTCTTTCTCTCTGCTGGCATTTTACAAAGATTGTATCTCTCTTTTTATTCTGGTTATGAAGACGTTCCCGTTGATTTCATCTGTGCCACTGCATTGCGTGTATAATAACCCTGCAGATACATTTCAGGTATTTGTATTAGGATTACATCTTTGTTACGTTGACATGTTTTATCCGTGTTGGAAGCAACTGGTTCATGGCAGCAAAGGAATTTGCTGTTTCCCTCTGCGATAGTAACAGCACCTAGGGGCGCCTGGGTGGCTCAGTCGTTAAGTGTTGCTTTCGGCTCAGGTCAGGATCCCAGGGTCCTGGAATGGAGCTCCGCGTTGGGCTTCCTGCTCAGCGGAAAGCCTGCTTCTCCCTCTCCCACTCCCTGGGTTTGTGTTCCCTCTCTCTTGCTGTGTCCTTCTTTGTCAAGTAAAAAACCAAAATCTTTAAAACCAAAATAAAAGAAAAGAAATAACAGCAACTAACATTTGAGTAGTGTTTGAAGGCACTGTCTTAGTTGTCTCATAAATTAACAGCATCATCCCCTTTTATGCAGATAGGGAAACTGAGATAAGATGTGATTAAGGAATTTGCCCAAGGTCACTTAATCTAGTACGGGGCAGAACTAGGATTTGAACCCAGATATCTGGCTCTGGAACTGTGCACACCCAGCCAGTATGCTCATCTTCCTTCCTCATCTCTTGTAATACTACTTTGAAACCACTTGGTAATTGCCAGGCGCTCTGAAAGAAGGTCATTACAGTGGAGAGTGTCAGAGTGCCCTCTGATTTTTGAACATCAAAAATAGTCCCATTAGGGCGCCTGGGTGGCTCAGTGGGTTAAGCCACTGCCTTCGGCTCAGATCATGATCTCAGGGTCCTGGGATCGAGTCCCGCATCGGGCTCTCTGCTCAGCAGGGAGCCTGCTTCTCTCTCTCTCTCTCTCTCTGCCTGCCTCTCCATCTACTTGTGATTTCTCTCTGTCAAATAAATAAATAAAATCTTTTAAAAAAAATAGTCCCATTAGAAGATACTTAGGGGGTGCCTGGGTGGCTCAGTGGATTAAAGCCTCTGCCTTCAGCTCAGGTCATGATCCCAAGGTCCTGGGATCGAGCCCCACATCATGCTCTCTGCTCAGCGGCGAGCCTGCTTCTCCCCTCTCACTCTGCCTGCCTCTCTGCGTACTTGTGGTCTCTCTCTGTCAAATAAATAAATAAAATCTTTTTTTTTTTAAAAAAAGAAGATACTTAGGAGAGAGTTAAATTTTGAGACTCTAGCCTTGATCACATTTTCTTGTCTCAGTTAACTTGGTGATCCTTGGTGATCTCAAATGGCTCTAAATGATATACTGATTTGGGGGCCAGGCTGTTTAAATGATGAACCATGTCTGTTTGTAATCCTCCTGTCACTCTGTCCATCTATTATTCTATCCATTTACAGAATTCTTCATCTCTATAACACACTTAGGTGTTGCTTTTCCTTATTGAGGAAGCAAATCACAAATGTATACTAGCAGAGTAAGACAAAGAGCTCCAAGAACCAGCGGGTTATCACCTTGAGGGGGAAGCCAGTATGTAAAGGTTTGCCAATGTTATGTACCCACAGCCCTCCATATGTCACAGGGTATCTTGATGAGACCGCCGAGTTTGGCACAGTTGAACCTTCAGTTGACTTTCAGGGAGACTCTTGAGGGTGATTTCCGTCCAGGGGAATAGCAGTTGGGAAGAAACTGAAATAATAAGAGAGAGAATGAGGAGGCAGACCAGTTTGGTAGGAACAGAGCCTTCTTTTCCCAGATTACCAGTAGAAAGTGTAAGTGGCTGGGAAAGTCAGGCTTGTGTTGGAGAAGCCCTGAAACCAAGCACAGTATGTGACTAAAAAGAAAATCCTCTTGTCATGGTATCCAGATTCTAGTTTGGGAGTGTGGCACATGTGAGGTATAGAATAGATTCAAAAATGAATTTAATCATAGTCTGGATTAAAAGACGCCAAAATTCCCCAAGGCTGTGACTTGCATTAATCTGGAAATCTTCCTGGACTAACTCTGTCTGGCCCTAGTCACTGTCTGCATTTCAGCCAACCTTATTCTTCTTGCTTCTGTGTTTACTTAGCAGTGTGCCACATGTGGATTTACATGCTTCCTTCTCTTACGTCCTGCTGCTGTTTTCTGGCCAACCCCGTGAGATTATTTGTCAGGAATTGGGGTGCAACCCCAGCTAAGAGGTCAATGAGAGGTACAGGGGACAAAGGAGCTATATGATTGGGGTGAACTCCAGTCTGCCCCTGCTTGCTGACTGATGACCTCCCATGGTGGCAAATGGTTGACTAGCAGGGTGGCAGGGGGAAGATTAGTAACCTTGGAGGGGTCAGGAAGAGCATATGGGATTTCAGACGTGCTCATGTATTTTGGGCAAGGCAAGCTATGTGGGGACCTAGGGAGCCTTGGGCTCATCTTCTTTGAGTTATAACCTGAGCTTTCTCAGTCTCAGAAATAGACTTAGCTAGGGGAAATAGGAAGAGAGAAGGATTTTCCTTAGGGAAATTACCACTTTGTTTGTTTGAGCATAATCAGGAGAAGGGGTGGGGGGTCGGTGGGAAACAGATTCCCTGCTGAGCCCAGAGCCTAATGCAGGGCTGATTCCAGGATGCTGAGATCATGATCCAAGCCCAAGGCAGATGCTAAATCAACTGAACCACCCAGGCACCCCTGGGGAAATTGCCACTTACCCCCCCTAAAAAATATATATCTTACTAGGTTCCATTATTTGTCAGCTCCAGAGCATTTAACCTTTTTTTTTTTTTTTTTTTGGGGGGCTTTTTGCCTTTTGCTTTTTCTGCTATCAGAATGGCTAAAAATTTTTGAAATCTTACACTCGTGTGTTCGAGTTGTTTTTCTACAAAAGATCCGCTGTAGTCTCAGCATAGGAATAGCAAAAACTAAAGGGAGAAAATTCACTAGGTTGTTGTTTTTTTTTTTTAATATTGATTGAAAGGAGAGATTTTCCGTATGGCTGTGCTGCCCTTGAATGTTGGGCTTTCATCTTCTTATTTAAAGTTTCATTGGAACAAATAGATTTCTTTCCCAGCCTATTGTACCAATAGCCATATAATCTGAAAACTCTGAAAAAGAAAAAAAGAGCTAGTTCTGGTTTTCACTTGGAGTAGGGTATCTGGATTTTATGGGGATTTCTCAGTAGTGTTCTTTAAGACTGGAAGCGATGATCCAAGAAATAGTGGTACTGGTTACAAGCTGTTGTTTACTTATTTATTTATTTTTAAAGATTTTATTTATTTATTTGACAGAGTGAGGGAGATCACAAGTAGGCAGAGCAGCAGGCAGAGAGGAGGAAGCAGGCTCCTCGCCGAGCAGAGAGCCCGATGTGGGGCTCGATCCCAGGACCCCAAGATCATGACCTGAGCCAAAGGCAGCAGCTTAGCCAACTGAGCCACCCAGGCACCCCTGTTGTTTACTTATTTATTAGTAAACCCTTTATGCAAGCTTCATTACAGATTATTATATCAAGTACTATATAAATAATATGTTAGTCATTGAGATGTTATTTTTAAAATGCAGTTAATTTTCACTTCCCGGAAGCACAGGGATAATATTGTATAAATGTACTTTGACAGCTTTAGCAGAATCTTTTTTGTGTAGAACTTACAGTATGTTAGTGATACTTCTCTTTGCTCTTCTTGCAGAGAAATCAATACTGCAGAACACACCCTGCCCCAGTATATGATTATTAAATGAGGTAGATTTGAAAAGAGAACAGTGCATGGCAGGCTGATTTGAATTGTGTTTGTCTTGGACCTAGCCTCTGTTCCACAGCACATACTAGCTAGATGATGGACCCTCCTGAAAACCCTTTACAACTTGTCCTTGTACATTATGGCAGGTTATATTCATGGAAGTCAAAGTAATATAAGTCTAATCTGATTTTCTTTACAGAAACAATATTACATTGAGGATTATATTCCTGGCCTGATGCCTGACTTTTTTTTTTTTTAAACAGAAATGACCATAACCACCATTTTTAATCAACTGTTTAATCATCTGGAATTGATGAATCTGAATACTGCTCTGCATCAAATTGACTGAAGCGTATATAAATCAGTTAACAAAGCATCACAATAACCAGTCACATTAAATTATGTTTAATGAGCTTGTGTCAGTAGACTGTACAAAGTTCTTATTGTCACAATCACGGCCTTGTTTTTATTGAAACTAATCAGAAGATTTAAGAAAACGCATTTTCTGCAAAGTCAAGGAATTCACAAAGGATTTCTTTGGCAGGATGTTGGAGGAGAATTTTGGGGAGACTTGGGAGTTAGGGCTTTTTGAAAAGCTGAGTTGAGATTTTCTTTTGGCTTTGTTCTCCGTAGCAGACATAGATTTTGGAGAAAAGGTCTCTTCATTGGAGTTGCCGTCAGGGAAGGCTTTTAGGACAAAGTGACAGTTGAGAGATCTGAGGGGTGTCTACAGGTTAAGAAGGTACAGGAGCGAGGGAAGGGTATTCCATGTGGGATGGGAGCCCCGGAGCAGGAAGGAGGGCCAGTGGGCTGGTACAGAGAAAACAAGGCAGAGAGGCTTGGGGCTCAACAAGGTCAGTGGAAGGATTTTCATTTTCAGTTTTAAGATCAGTGGGAAGCTGTTAGAGCAGGGACTGAAGGAGCGGTCTATCTGATCAGCCTGGCGGTGTGCTGGGGCTCATGTGGCCCTGGCTGGGTCAGCTCTCCCCCGCAGCACAGCCTTCATTCCTGCTACTTGGCTGATCTGTGTAAGTATTTGGTTAGTGGTTAATATCTGGTTTCCCCCACTACATTCCAAGCTTCTTGAGGGCAGGAATGGTGTCCATTTTTTTTTTACTCGTCACTTTATCTACAGTATTGTGCATAGTAGGGACTCAAGTAAATATGGTTGAATGGAGACATCAACTGTATTATAAGTTTTGCCTCGTGACTTGCTAGAAGTTGGTACTTTTTTTTTTTTTTACTGTGGTGCAATTCACATAACATAAAATTAATAATTTTTAAAACGATTCAGTGGCGTTTAGTACATTCACACGTGAAACCACCAAAACCATCCTGTTCTGTAGCATTTTCTTCACCTCAAAAGGAAACTTCATAACCATTAAGTGGTCACTCCCCAGTCTGCCTTCCTTCCAGCTCCTGACAAGTACCAGCTTGCTTTCTGTTTCTGTGGATTTACCTATTCTGAATATTTTATATAAATGGAATCCTACAGTGTGTGACCTGTTGTGTCTGGCTTCTCTCGCTTAGCATAATGTTGATCAGGTTCCTTCCTCTTGGGTCACATGCATCAGTAGTTGATTCCTTTTTACGCCTGAATAGTGTTCCACCGGGTGGACAGACCACACTTGCTTTATCCACGCATCTGTTGGTAGATATTTGAGTGGCTTCCACTTTTTGACTCCACTGTAGATAGTGCTGCTCTAAACATCAGTGCAGAAGTTTTTGTTTGAACACCTGTCTCCGTTCTTTTGGATTATACATGTAAGAGTAAACTTGCTGGCTCATGATAATTCCTTGTTTAGCTTTTTGATGAACCACCAGACTGTTTTCCACAGAGGCTGAACAATGAGTGATTTTGCATTTCTACCAGCAGTGTATGGGAGTTCCAATATCTCACATCCTCACCAACACTTTTTATTTTCTGTGTGTTTTTAAAATTCCAGCCATCTTAGAAGAATGTTACCTTTAAAATACATGAATGGGGGCACCTGGGTGGCCCAATCAGTTAAATGTCTACCTTCAGCTCAGGTTGTGATCTCTGGGTCCTGGGATCGAGCCTCATGTCTCACACTCCCTGCTGAGAGAGGAGCCGGCTTCTCTCTTTCCCTCTTACTCCCTCCCCCACTGCTTGTGTTCTCTCTCTCTCAGATAAATAAAATCTAATTTAATTAATCATATGCATGAATGAACCTCCCCTTATTCACAGTATTTCATTCTTTGATACCATATCACATTGTTGCTCAATATTATGAAAAGTTACAGTGACACTCAGGTGCACACTGGACTGAATTGGATTCTAAATTCATAAAATCACTGTCCCGACATCATTCTGGTACATTGCCTTCTAAGAAAAGCTCGCAACTATTAGGAGAACCCCACCTTTTCCTCTTACCCACCATTTTTAGGATCAAAGATGAGGTTTGAAAGACTAATCCTGACATCTAGAGCAATTTTTTCTTTCTGAATATATGTGGTGCTTAAAAACTCTTCTGTTGGAGGTGTCTTTTGAGAGTTGCATTAAGAATGATGAGGAAGCCCTGTGCAATCTTAATGGAAGAATGTTCTCATCACCGGTAATTTCTTTTGGTTTGACCCATTTATATTTCTATCCATTTCCTTGCTCTTTCGCTTTATTCTTTTTTTTTTTTTTTTTGAAAGCTAACTGTGCCCAGCGCCCAACAAAGAAATGTACCTGCATGCCTTTCCTCTAGGGCAGAGACTGTAGCAAATGGCTGGAAGCCAAACAGGAATAGAAGCAGGCCATCTTAGAATACTCACACTGTAAGATTATTCCTGCCCATCCATGGTCACCAGTCCACCAATAGTAGTGCCTAACATGTGCAGATGCCCTTGAACTTACAACCTTCCAGAGTCATCTGTGTTCTGTTGGGTTCTGCCAATTTCCTGCCCTTACCTAATGCTATAATAGTTTTCTCTTTGTTGGTGTTTAGAAGGTTTTACATCGTGTCTGAGTTTACAAGATAGAATAAGAAGAGACTTAGAAATGTATGAACACATTTGCGTACACATATACCTTTTCTAATGCGAAGTAGAGTGAAATGCACTGCAGTCAGGAGAATTGAGTCTTTGTGCACATTTGATTACCCAGTCCTCGTGGGGACTAATCTGCTGTGTTCCACTGAGCAACAGTCACTTAATGCTACAACCACTGTGCCGTTTCATGATTTAACTGAAAGCATTTTTCCTGTTCAAAGCTTGCCAGGTATTTTTAATGTTGGCTGTAAAATTCTTCTAATTGTTCTCAATACCCCCCGTGTGTGCTTTGGAAATATCTCACTGCTATGTTCAATTATGTACTTGAACAGAGCCTCAAATTACTGTTTGTCCTGTTTGGTAAAAAACAAAACAAAAAAAATGTTTGGTCTGGGGGTGGTATGACCTTCAGTATGAGTTTTAGTGCTCGTTTTTGAGAAGTCATACATTTTGAATGTGTCTGCTCTAATAAAAATTCTTTCAAGTGGTTTTCTATCTCTGTGTGTGTTTCATTTTATAGTAAAAATCCTTCGTACAAGTAAAATTTGTAATTCTAAGTGGTTCATTAATTTTTTAAATTGTTCTTAATGGTGGTTAATCCTAAACTGTTTTAACTTGAGGTTGTTTGTACCCTGACTGCCATGGCATAGAGTTCATTCTGTTTTATCAGAAAAATAAACTGTTTCCCTTGGGTCATAGGCACGTTTGAGAAGGCATTCATTTTTTCATAGGTAAAGCTTCCCATTAAATAAATTGACACGGTGGTGGTTTAAATGGGCATCCTTAAAGCCCCAAAAAGCTAATGTACCTTTTAGTTTACCAAAATTAACACCCGGAAGGCACGCGAGCCTTTTTTTGTTCTTGGTGACTTGTGTTTCTTTTATTTATCCTTCCTTTTCTACTTAGAAGCCTATGAATAAATTTCGTCCTGAATACATTATTTTCTCATGTGCATTGGTTTGTAAATTACTCCTTATCCTCAAACAAGGAATCTCTTTCCCGCCCTTAAACAGTTTTTTTGTTTGTTTGTTTTGGTCCAGGCTGAAACAGGTGGCAAATGATAACAACATCCAAAACCACATTTCCTGTTTTATTGCTCGAAATCTGGCCCCAATTCCCCTGTATCTTTTTAGATTACTCAGTCAAGCTCTCCTTGAGTTGCCTAGGAAAACATCAGTTCTCGGACTTCTCCAAGACACACACAGACTAATCGGTAGAAGGCAATTAGAACCAAGATCTCCTGGTTTCTTGCCTCTTAGAGTTAAGCCTTAGAAGCAGAAGCACCCACTTGGGATCATGGCCAAACGCTTAATTTTCCTTATCTATTTTTGGCCTATGTGGAGAGAAGTTGTCACGGGTTTAACAATTATCTCACCTCATATTCTTGAGTGCCTTGCCGATATTACTGATTGTGAAGAGGTAAGAAATATATTAGAATAGCATTGCCCAGGGGCACCTGGGTAGTGCAGTGGGTTAAGCATCCGACTCTTAGTTTCAGCTCAGGTCCTGATCCCAGGGTTGTGAGATCGAGTGTCACGTCGGGCCCCATCTCATCTTGGGGTCTGCTTGAGATTCTCTCTCCCTCTTCCCTTCCCACTCATGTGCGCTCACTCTTGCTCTAAAATAAATCAATCTTTTAAAAAAAGAAAGAAAGAAAAAGGAATAGCACTGCCCGGGAGGCAGGATTCTAGGAGCAGCCTTTCCCTGCTGCCCAGAGGTTTTCTGAGGAACCTCATTATTGTCCCATGCTGTGCGGTTTGGGAAGCATTGTATGATATATTCTGATATTCTTCCAGTCCATCTTATGGTGGCACTCCTAGTTGGCACTACCCAAAGGCATATTAAAATTTCACAAATCTGGGGCGCCTGGGTGGCTCGGTTGAGTGGACGACTACCTTTGGCTCAGGTCATGATCCCAGGGTCCTGGGATCGAGCCCTGCATCAGGCTCCCTGCTCAGTGGGGAGCCTGCTTCTCCCCTTCTCCTCTCATGCTCTGCTGCTCTGCCTGCTTGTGTCTCTCGCTCTCTCTGTCAAATAAATAAAATCTTTTAAAAAAAATTTCACAAGTCAGGGAGCCTGGGTTGCTCAGTCAGTTAAGTTTCCATCTGACTCTTGATTTTGGCTCAAGTCATGATCTTAGGGTTGTGAGATGGAGCCCTGAGTCAGGCTTCACACTGTTAGCTTAAGATTCATTCTCTCACTGTCTCCCTCTTCCCTCCTTGTCCCCTCCCTACCCCTAAATTTTTTTTCAAAAATCAATTTTTATTATACACAAACAATAATACACATGAATAATACAGTGAAGCCATTAAAAAATCAAGTATTTGGTGTGGTCTTTCTTAAATATACTGAAAGTTGTACGTCATGCTTCGAACATACTGCTAATTTCTGGTAAGTCTTTTTAGGTTTTAGGAATAATTTTTTTTTTATGTTTTAGGAATATGTTTTAGGAATAATTACAGGTCACCTGTTAAATTTATAGCAGCACCCAATCTTTGTAGTGCACAGCAGCTTCGAATCTACAGCTTTTGGGAGGGAAGAAGGGAGATTTAGAGATAAGCATCAGAAGTTCCAAGAAAGTTCCCAAGTGACTGTGTGCTCTGCCTCGAAGGGAGAGATGGTTTGCTAGTTTTATAGCCCTGACGGCAGATCAACAATTCCAAAGGACGAATGGCTTATCTTACAGACTGCAGTCTCCGGGGACTCCTTGAGTGGCCCTCACTAGTGGGCATACGTGCCACCTGACAACCTCCCTGGCCACCTGTAGTCCTCTCCATGCATGCTAAGGAACAGTGTTTTCAGCGCCAAGCACTCTGCCAGTGGGCCATAATTCACCCTGTCCCTTTGTATAGGGGTGACCTCGGATCAGAATTGCTTATGCGTCTTCCGTAGAGCCAGAAACTTTCTTGCTGGAACACAAGGTGAAAATAACACATTTACACTTGAATTATGTTGAGGCCATTGCCTAGTTCTATGCTGCTGACCCGGTTCCTGGAATTTTAATATTCACATAGTTGGTTAGTAACTGCAAGCTTCATCCTCTTAAGTAAATAGCCTTTCCAGTCTTTTTAAAGTGATCTCTGGGTGTTTTGTTAATCCTACAATAAGCAGTCTTTTAAGTTCTTTGACCTTCTTTTACTCTTTTTTTTTGGACCTTCTTTTACTCTTAAGAAAGTGGAGGCTCAGGGGCACCTGGGTGGCTCAGTGGGTTAAGCCGCTGCCTTCGGCTCGGGTCGTGATCCCAGGGTCCTGGGATGGAGCCCTGCATCGGGCTCTCTGCTCAGCAGGGAGCCTGCTTCCTCCTCTCTCTCTCTCTGCCTGCCTCTCTGCCTGCTTGTGATCTCTCTCTGTCAAATAAATAAATAAAATCTTTAAAAAAAAAAGAAAAAGAAAAAGAAAGTGGAGGCTCACCTGTAAGTTGTAGGTACATAATAAGGTGTATAGTATAAGCATAGGTATCAACAATACTTCCCAGGGTCACATCTTTACTGCTCATCCTATTCCCTCCAAACCTTACCCTAAAAGCTTTCAGCTATAGGGAAGGTGCTGTTTTCAAAAACAGACTTCTTTAAGGACATTGTTATTTGAGCCCAGAAGTTGCCACCAGAACATGGTTCAATGGAAGGCTAGAGATACTGCACCGTGGAAAGGACTACCTTTGTGAGGCATGAGTCACAACTCAGGCCCTCTTGGTTATTCAGCTTAGTCTTCCTCCACAATGGAAGCTTGTTTTTTACTTACCTCTTTTGTTGGGAATGTCAAAATAACAGGTATAGCCTGGGCGTGCTATTTAAACTGATTACATTTACATCCTGGACATTTATTTTCTAGCTAGTTTGCTTTCTGTATAATATTTAACAATACTGGGGGGGAAATGCATTCATTGGTTCCACTGGACATACTCCAGCATACATTTGAACTGTTAGATCTTTCTAGAAACTTACTATCACCTTTATAATAATGATGCTATCATTGAAATGGGAGATAAAACAGTGTTTGGGGCATCAGGCACCTCTTCTACAATGTTTGTTGTTGTTGTTGTTTTCTTTTGTTTCTTTGGGGTTTTTTTTGTTTCTTTGTTTTTGTTTTCATTGTGTTGTTGTTGTTTTGCTCTGCCAAGGTTTATATCTTCCTACACTGTAATGAAAATTCTTCTCTGGCGACCTAGAAAGTGATATTTGGATGAGAATTTGTCTCTTCTAGGTAGATATTGGTAAAGGCATTTTTCACCATAATGTCCAGTGGTTTCTTTCCTAACCATTTTTGGGCGTTACTGTTTGCTGCTGAGATAAAACTGCCTCACCTGTGAGATCTCTAAAAAGTGATAAAAAAAAAATCCTTGAGCCCTAAGGGACTTCACAAAAGCCTTCTGTTTAGGCCATATGAATATTTTGCTATACATTTTTGAAGCTTCAGGGTACAGTAATAGTGACTCTCTGGTATGGGGTGACTCAGTGTATCATAGTGAATGCCTAGGTTGTATCTCTTCCTCTTAAACTATTTACCTGACTAAAACCCAAAATTCAACTGAACTTTAAAAAAAATTTTTTTTTTTTTAGTTCCAGTTCTTGTCATAGTCCATCAGTTGTAGGCATGGGTTAGAAGAGAACTTTACAAGATGAGGAGAAAATGCTATGTGGCACAAGATGCTAGTCGTTTTATTTTTCATTTTTTTATTTTTTGTGATACTAATCTTTTTCAATGATTTTTAAAATCCAAAGTTACAAAGGCGAATCACGTGTTTGGAGAAGAGTAACAAAAAAGATGTCAAACAGTGTGATAACAGAGGCCAGGACACCAGCGTGTTGCTTCCAAGTCTTAAGGAACAAACCAGCTTTCTAGTGCTTGCTTTGCCGCCTCCCTTGGAGGTACAGAAACTTGCAAGCCACAGTTGGCTGTCTTCCCGAATTCTGAGAAACTTTGCAAGGATCACAGGGGTTGGCACAAGTTGCTTGATAATCTGCGGCGTTTCCTCTGCGTTTTAGCTGCCTTTGTGTTAGCAAATTTTCACATGTCGGTATGCAGATGGTCCCATCTTTCCCTCCTGCCTCTGAGGTTTGTGATCTGTATTTTTTATTCTGATCTCTTTTCAGCTAGGTTGGGCTTTGAGGTCTTGGGGACTTACTGCTTTCTATTTGCATATACATTTTTATCCATTTCCCCAGGGCTATGGTAAATGCTTTGCAGGGTTATCAGTCAATCGTTTCTAACCTTATAAATTAGGTACCTCTCTGTTGAGATTTTTTTTTTTAAGTTTGTGAAGTGTTCGGAATGCAAGGTACTATGTAGCTGTGGATACTGAAAGTGGAAAATAACTTCTCCAGGCTTAACCTGTATGGTGAGTTCATCTCGAGTTTGTGTGCATATTGTCAGGCTCTAGGTTAGAGAAATACTGTCGACAAGGAAAGCGGAGCTGCTGAGCCCCCGTCTGAACTTAAGGAATCTCCGGTTACTTTCTGTAAATGGAACAATCTTTGAGTCATTAAGAAAATTCCTGTTAGAGTGTTGAATTACTAAATGCTACAGCAGTTTTGATCTATCGATTATTAGCCATCCTAAAGACAGCTATATTTCATCTTCAGGGTCACATTTTTGTAGCCCTGAGGCTCTTGGAGTAAAGGCGTGGTGGGGAGGGGTATCAGATTGAGAACATGTAGAATTGATTGTCCCGGGTGAAATTAACCTGCTCAGTGGATTTAGATAATCAAAGTCTAACTCTTGAGTTTCCAATCAAGGCATTGTTTGTACCTAAGTCTTAAGCATTGTGCTTGCTGATTGAGGTTTTTGGTTTTGTGGGGTTTCGTATCCATTTCCTGTAGGAGATTCTGTTCTGATATCAGGAATGCCTAATTAGAGACAATCTTTGTGTCTAGGGATGTACTTTTGAGTATTCATTTGTCTTTTGATCAGGTGGTTGAGATTTTTGGTTAATATGATCATAATCAATCTTTAAAGGCAAGACAACACAAAGTGTCTTGTCCTGGTCTTTCTTCACTACCCCTGGCAAAGGAGAGAGACACCTCAATCACTTAAGAAGGTGCCATAAAATCAAAATCTGAAAAGTGCAATCTTAAGGTTCCTTTTAGAGTTATGCCTGTCAATTAAAGATCAAGATTATTCTCCTTGGCTTCTTGTAATGGAATGGGCTTGGAAACCTCGGCAATGTGACCACTGAGTACATTGTAGCAATTTTAACCAAGAGGCTTAATACACTGGAAATGTTCCCTGGCACTGTGGTGCTCCCTGCACCTCACCCCTCCCAACCCTGGGACAGAAATCCTGACTTTAAGGAGCATTTTAGTAGTTGCCTGAAATTTGGATGAAACGCTAGTTCTTTCTTTCAATTTTGAGTTCATTTGACCTTTTTAAGACTGATTATGCTGTTCAAAAATACTAGTGCTTCAGCAAAGAAAACAGCTTTAGGGCTGGGGTACATAGAACAGTTTCAAATCATTGCCAGGTTTTCAGAATTTTAAATAATTGGTTTCTGTTCATTTCTGAGCAGATACTTAACATTTACTTTAATAACTCACAAAGAGCAATCTAATGACCAGTAAAAATAATACTTTGGGGTTCCTGGGTGGCTCAGTGGGTTGAGCTGACCTAGGCTTGAGTCTCCATCTCAGTGTCGTGAGTTCAGGCCCCAGGTGGGACCCCAAGATGGTTGCAGAGCCGACTTAAAAAAAATTTTTTTTTTAAGATTTTATTTATTTATTTGACAGAGATCACAAGTAGGCAGAGAGGCAGGCAGAGAGAGAGAAGGAAGCAGAGAGCCCGAGACGTGAGGCTCATGTTAGGGGTCAATCCCAGGACCCTGGGATCATGACCTGAGCCGAAGGCAGAGGCTTTAACCCACTGAACCACCCAGGGGCCCCTAAAATTTTTTTTAATATAAAAATAAACAAGTAAAAACAATGCTCTAATTGCCAGGGATGACATCAGTGATGATTTGCTGATAACCTGAGTAGCTATGCATCACATCAGGGCCTGTACTTTTCATTATCTGTGATAGAAATAATTGTTAGCAGATTAACCACAAGCAAAATACGTATTGAAGGGAAATCTCATTTTATGAGCAGCTTAAAATGATTGGAGGGGGCACTTTTTGAGGGTTATTTGTATGTTTATGCTGTATAAAGCTAATTGTTTAAGTTATTTTAATTACTTCAGAAATGTGGGATTAAGGCTGGTATATTAAAAACTCGGAGGATCTTAGTTAAGAGCAGTCACTAATTCAAAGGAGAAGATTGGATAGCCGTTTTCACAGGCATGGGGAGCTTCCAGGGAAATTAAATATTAAATAAAAGAAAGACCGAGGCATTGGTGTTGTGTTTAAAGCCAGTGTGTGGCCAGAATTAAGAACCATTAATCTATAACTAAGTGATAAATTTTAAGCCTGCAAGCACCCGGAAAGGACGGGGACATGAGCCCCGTTTTAGATTCTGTGCTAGTCTTTATAGTGACCGTCTTATATTGAGGTCTCTATTTTCTCTCGGTTATTATTGAGTAACTAGTCTGGAGGCAATCAGGAAACAAATTACACTTTAAAAAGCTTTTTATGTGTTTTGACGAGCAGAAGCATGGGATTTTAAGATGGTACTAGTTGAATAACAGCGCCATTTCGCTGATTTTTATTAAGACACTATGTTTTGTTATAAATTACTTACCTTTTCCCCCCTCTACAACAGTCAGTTTATACTGCGGAAGTATAAATCAAGGGCACAAAAGGGTGGTTTCATTTTGAGGGAAAAAATGGAATTGGTTTCTCTTTTAACTTGTATATTGTAAGTATATATTTTTAAATATTTTCCATACTTTTTATTATAGTGTATGATGTGTCATTAAAATAGAATCCGTGCCAGCATATTTCAGTTTTTTAAAAATGCCATTTCTAAGGACATTTGGATGGAAAGCAGTTCAACACAGGATCGACTCTTAATGAATTAAAATTCATTATGAGGTGGCAGGAATCATACACTCCCACTCTAGACTACATCGTGTGCCATCCAAAGGAAAATTTTTTTTATGATTCCTACTTGGAGTTTCTCTGCCTTGGCTAAGGCACCTACCTACATTATTCACAATGACAGGAACCTAAAACCACTGTCTTAACACTCAACATTGGCAGCAAGTGGAAAATTACAGTGAAATTTACACATGAGTTCAGCGCTGCCATTTTTATGCAAACTAAACAGTGTTCTAAGTTAGAGCAAATTCCACCAGAAATTGCAGGTTCTTCAGATTTTAGGGTGAAGCAGGCACGGAAAGGTCCTCTGTTTCACCCCACTCCAGCCCGTCCCAGGCAGCTGCAGACCCAAAACTGCCTTGGGCTGAAGAGACTTTGCCCCTTTTTAAAAAATGCTCAGGAGTGGACATGATACAGCTCCTCTCAGGCCCCTTTTTTATCTAACAATAATCACTGCCAGAAGCTTCCTCCCCCACCCTCCCAAACCTGCACAGCAATTTCAATCCATTTTCTCCAACTTAATAGAGATAGAGGTCACGTAGGCCTTATTTGAAGGTGATCAGAGAGATAATATATGGTGAAAGCTCTTAGTCGAACTGTAAATGCCATTCACATGTAGGGAATTCATAAAAATATTATGTGCCTGAAAAATTGTGTTAAGCTTGTTCCTTCCTTTTGTTCTCTGGAATGCCATTACCTGCCAGAGAAGTTGAAGACCATTCAGAATCGCGAAACTACCAGTTCATTTTTGTTTTAAGCTAATCAGTGGCCACTGCTAACCTAGGAGAACAATGTGTTAGCTGTGCAGGAAACATCCCACTTCACTGACCCTCTCCCTGTTTTCCTTTTCTTCTTCCTCCTTTCCGTTTGTAGAATGATCTGAGAACTGGCATAAAAGGTAACACTTCCTTATTTACTCCGAAGCCACTTCTTTTTTTGTTAAGATTTTATTTTTGTATTCGACAGAGAGGGATCACAAGGGGAGGGGGGCGGAGCAGGCTCCCTGCCTAGCAGAGAGCCCGATGCAGGGCTCGATCCTAGTACCCTGGAATCATGACCTGAACCAAAGGCAGAGGCTTTAGCCCACTGAGCCACCCAGGTGCCCTCGGTAGCCACTTCCTGATTGTGTGAAAAACTAAACAACCATCCAAATACTAAAGGTTGTAAATACATATGAATATGTATATGCAGAATTATCAAGTGATTTGACAGTTTCTGTAATTCAAGTCTGTACCTTATAAGGTTCAGGTCTGTTTAGGGACTACAGCGAAGACCGTTACTTGCAACAGAAGGTGAGGGTAAGTGAAGCAGAATGAGCTATACTTCAAGGTGTATTTACTTTCTGTTTACATTTTGTAAAATGGAGATTATGGAAAATTTAATGCTCTTATCAGTAAGCCATGTCGGACCTTGTATATTACAGTTGCAAACAAAGAAGTCCGTCCTGGAATCCAAATGTGTATAGCTGCCATTTTCCTATTTTTTTAAGACTTCATTTATTAGAGGGAGAAAGAGACTTCATGCAGGAGCAGGCGGGAGGGGCAGACAGAGAGGAAGCAGCAGACTCCCCGCTGAGCAGGGAGCACGATGCAGGGTTCCATCTTACAACCCATGAGATCATGACCTGAGCCACCCACCTGCCCCCGATAGCTGCCATTTTGATAAAGGTATTTGTTTATTGGAATGATAATCAGGAACTGTTTGAAAATTTACCATGGAATCTTAGCCTGTGAAGGACCTTAGACAGTCAGTTGTTCTAATAATGGCCTGTCTCTGGACAAGTAGGGAAACAGCTGTCTTCTTCCTGAATTTATCCCAATTACTTTATGTCTGATTCCCTACAGAGTTTGAAATCCGTACCCCACTAAATAAGTATTTAATAAGCTTTAATGAAAATAATGGGTCAAGAGGGCTTATCTACATTTTTGGTTGGTTTTTACCTTTTTATTTTTATTTTTTTAAGATTTTATTTATTTATTTGACAGACAGAGATCACAAGTAGGCAGAGAGGCAGGCAGAGAGGTGTAGGGGAAGCAGGCTCCCTGCAGAGCAGAGAGCCCGATGCGGGACTCGGTCCCAGGTCCCCGGGATCATGACCTGAGCAGAAGGCAGAGGCTTTGAGCCACTCAGGCGTCCCGGTTTTTACCTTTTTAAACTAAAAAATCATTTTCCCTAGAATATCGATATAAGGTACAAAAATTCAGATTGAAATACATCCAAACAGACATTTGGAGAACTTTGCAATCTAAGTAGTCTTTTTATTTTTAAAGATTTTATTTGTTTATTTGACAGAGATCACGAGTAGGCAGAGAGGAAGGGAAGCAGGCTTTCTGCTTAGCAGGGAGCCTGATGCAGGGCTGGATCCCAGGACCCTGGGATCAGGACCTGAGCCGAAGGCAGAGGCTTTAACCCACTGAGCCACCCAGGCGCCCAGCAATCTCTAAGTAGTCTTGCTAAAAAATTGTTACTTTAGGGTCAGGATTATTACGTCTTTAGCCTTTAAATAGATCATCGAAAGGAAGGAAAATCCCTGAGCCTACGTACTTTAAAACTTTCTGGGCTAGGGAATTATCTTTTAAAAAAATAATGGAAATATGTATGTAGATATTGGTTTCCTATCTTTTTTTGACTTTAATGTATGGTTGTCTCAAACATGATAAATATAGTAACACCAAAGGAGACCATTCCAGGGGCTCCTGGGTGGCTCAGTCGGTTAAGCGTCTGACTGTTGGTTTCGGCTCAGGTCACGATCTCTGGGTCATGGGATCAAGCCCCATCTCGGGCTCCCTGCTCAGTGGGCAGTCTGCTTCTCCCTCTCCCTCTGCCCTCCCACCCCCACATTCATGCTCTCTCTCAGTCTCTCAAATAAAGTCCTTTTTAAACAAGTGTATTATCCTGATTGAAGGTAAGAAGACGGTAGAGGCATGGCAGCTCCGCTGGAGAGCTGTGGGTCTCAGGAGCGGCGACTGCTGGCGACGATGAGGCGGGAGAGCTGGCCTAAATCCTGATGGCGCAGCTTCCCGCAGCTAAAGCAGCTCTCTGTCCCCCGGAACGTAACCGGTTCACTCAGCTAAGGGTTTCGGAATGGTTCGGTTACCGCCTTTCAGTAGTGTACTTGCACTGCGTAGCTAGCTCCCTTGCAATTCGCCCATTCCTCTCAAAGAAAAAACAACAGAACAATAGCTTGATTAATTTTTTTAAGCTTTATTCACTTATTTGAGAGAAAGAAAGTGTGGGGTGGTTGGGGCAGAGGGAGAGAGAAACATAAGCAGACTTGGGGCTGAGGCTGAGTGGGAGCCCTTGGCAGGGCTCTATCTCCTGACCCTGAGTTCATGACCTGAGCTGAAACCGAGAGTCTGACACTTAAGGGGCAGCGCCACCCAGGCCCCCCAAACTGGATGAATCTTAAAATACAAAAGGAAAATCCCAAAATAGTAAATGAAGTAAACATTGAAGATCTGTGTGTTACTAAAGCAGCTTATTGTCAGTGTTGGTGTTCTAGGACTTTCCTGCATGTGATGGTTTGCATAATAAACACCTGGAATTGATAGGAAATGATGTGGGTCCACTAATACTGAAGAAGAAAGAGGTATAATAGTAGTGCATTAGAACAGAATTGAGTTGTGTGCTGTAAAATCTTATAACAACTATTTTTGTTCGTGGTGTTTAGAAGATCTTTCAAATGGTGGGCTTAATTATTGCTACTGTTGAGTAATTATTTCTGCTAATTTGTTTTCTTGCTACACTGCTGTTTATGTTTGATACTTTGTATATTCAGTCATTTATCTAGAAATTAAATTGTATGATCCTTTCATTCTTACTTCAAAGACTTAATGTATTTTCTGAAATAAACATTCTTCGTTGTAATTAACTGAGAAAAACATCTGAGTTTTTGGCACTGGGTCCAGAGCTGTTCCTTTGAATATCAAGATTTTCAGTAGACTCTAGACTTAATCTATTTCTCCCTACACTATTAGATATGTTATTTTTCAGACTTCTTCTGTTTCGATGATTTCAGGTGATTTTTCTCTTTGACCTTCCACACTCTGTTCTTTTCAGATCAGTAAGAAAAATATTGCTCTCAAGAATTACCTGAGTTTGCAAAGAGATAAATGCTTCGCTTTATAAAGATTGTGTCTGATAAGTGTGAATATCCCAGTTTCAGAAAAGGCATGCACTGGATATTCAAAGTTTCAAAAGGGAACTGTTACTTACATTATAAAAGATTTGTTTACTTCATAAGAGACTTGTTTGTGTCTTGTTTATGTGTGTTTTGTATTTGTATACGTATCTGTATCTTGCATTCTGACTCCGTGTTGGGGTCGGATAGGGTGGCAGGAGCACTTACACTGAACTTACAAGCTGCTGCATTTGAAGGTCAATTAGAAATAAACTAAAGAATATCTGAATTCATATTAAAATGATAAATAGCTCACTGTTCAAAATTGTATACATTTTTCTCTTTATAACACTGTAAGCCAATAAAACATAAAACGCAAAAAATTTGCAAAATAAACTTCTTGGAGAATCTTTAAAAACAAAAAACAAGGTAAAGCTTCAGTGAAATAAAAAAGTAAGGTAAAATGGAGCTCAATCTCGGAACTTCTAGATTCTAGAACTTCTAGAACCTTCTTTTAAAATGTAGAAGTGGGGGGGGGCACCTGGGTGACTCAGTTGGTTAAGCAACTGACTCTTGGTTTCGGCTGTGGTCATTATCTCAGGGTTGTGAGGTCGAGCCCCGCTTCAGGCTTTACATTGGCCGTGGAACGTGCTTGGGAATTCTCTCTTCTTCTTCCTCTGCCCTGAGCCCCGTCTCCCTCTCTTAAAGAAGAAAAAAAAAGAAAAAAAGAAAGAAAAATTAAATTAAAATAAAAAATGTAAAATGGATATCAGAGGTACATTGTGTGAAATGGGACTTTTTGACAGTAGGCTCTGAGAAATCACAAAGGATGTCTTTCCTGTAAAACCAAAGAATTACAACTTTTCTTTGTAGAAATAGTTGATCATTGTTAGAGACAGCCATTCTATTTTTTTTTTAAGATTTTATTTATTTATTTGACAGCATGAGCGAGAGAGAGAGCGAGCACAAGCAGGGGGAATGGCACACAGGGGAGAAGCAGGCTCCGTGGCAGGCAGGGGAGAAGCAGGCTTCTTTCTGAGCAAGGAGCCTGATGTGGCTCCATCCCAGGACCCTGAGATCAAGACCTGAGCTGAGGGCAGACGCTTAACCCACTGAGCCACCCAGGTGGCCCGAGACAGACATTCTGTATCTCTATACTTAAAAGTAATTATTTTCTATGTAGAAGTAATTTGCATTCTGCTTTGTGTTCTCTGGTAAGGAACTGACAAAATGGTCTTCAGTGGTGGTTGTATGATATATAAAATATTCCCAATCTGACCTTTTGAGTGTGTTGCTGTGATGGTGACAGTTGAGATGCTGTGGAAGAAAGAAGAATGGCAATAAAAATACTGTTCTTCTAGGATTTCTTTTAATTTGCACATTTTAAAATAGTAGGCTTGGCCCCAGCACGTTGTCGCAAGCAGCCCTCTCACTAATCTTCACTAAGTCAGCAGCTAAGAGCCCAGTGGAGTTTGAATAGCCTAACAGGGTTTTCTCTCCTCGCTGGTGCTCTCTCTGTCTCGGGGATTGTCAGATGTGCTTCCGCAAATACTCTGAACTCAGCAGAAGCATGGACAAATGTGATAAGAAACTGACTTTTCCCCCCTTTCTCTTGGTCAGTGTGCTGGAGAAGAGAAAAGAGTCGGTACGCGCACAGTGTTTGTTGGCAATCATCCAGTTTCAGAAACAGAAGCTTACATTGCACAAAGATTTTGTGATAATAGAATAGTCTCATCCAAGGTAAGTTGTTTTTTTTTAATTCAGTAGATACATGTAGTGATTCGTATAGTGAATCAGATAATGCACTTATCTGTGCTTCCAAGGAAGCTGGTGTATTTGTATATGCATATGCTTGGGTGTGCGCATCTGTACCGTATACCCGCTGTGGTCATCATCCCGCGAAAGGGCTGTTTTTCTTAAAGAGTATCACTCTGTCTTGTTACAGCTGAAATATTATTGACTTGCTTTCCCTTATCATTCGTAGTGCCTGTTGATGATACCTACTATATTAAGCCTTAAAGCATGCTAAAACTTTGAATTATCTACTTGCCCAAAGCTTTCTGAATTTCTCTTAAGGGGATGGAGTAAGTCTTAAATGATATGTATTCTTTTGGAGGGTGCTGCGGTAGAATGACATTTACCTCTTTCTGTTCCACTGGGGAGCCCCTTGAGTACACTCTTGCCTGACCATTTACTAGCTGTGTGACCTTGGCCAAATTAATCTCCGAGTGTGAATGTCCTTCTCCGAGTGTGAATGTCCTCATCAGTGAAACGAAGCTGATGTGTGCATACCTAAAAGCACTCTCTGTCGTTCCTAGTACCCAGTTGCCCTCATTCTACTACTATTAACTCGCTCATCGTTACCTTGGGCTGACCAGGTTAGGTACTGGGTGCTAGATGGCAGATAATCAATAGACTGACGGGTCTTGATAGATTGTCCTTACTTCTTCAGGTAGCCAGGCAAGGCAGTTGTAAGATGTTAGTGACAGTTGGATCACTGCAAGCTTGCGAACGCCTAGGACCTGAAAGAAAATTTGCCCTTCCTTTAAAAATGTAACATTTGGTTTTCAAACACACATGTGATTTCTTGAGGTAGTGATGTAGTACAGATTATACATAAGTAGGAGATTCACATGTAAAATACAGACTGAGTAAAAACTGTTCCCTAATGAGCATGTATCTATGGGCCTATAGAACACTCGAGTGTCTTTGGATAAAATGTCTATTTCCTGTTCATCTTGAACCTTATGGCAGAAAATCTATCCTCAGCCAGAAGTTTTCATACCTGTGCTCAGGATGGGGACTATGCCTTTGATTGAAAATTATTAATTCCCCCTGTAAGATCCAGGATAGCAGTAGTAGTCCTTTGACTCAGAATCATAGACTTACAGAACTGAAAGAGCCTACGAGATTATCTGTTCAACCTGTTGACTGTACAGGTGGAGAAGGCAAACCCAGAGAAATTTAAGTTAGTGCCGTGGTCACCAAGCAGAGTAAGCTATAAAGCCAGGAGCAGAACTGCTTTGTGAGGTCTGATGGCTCTGCATAAAAAGCCCCTTTCATGTCTCTGTACCATTGGGGCTCCTTTCTCTGTATTCTCTCGTGTTTTGCATCAAAGAAAATCTAAAATACTTTCCAGGGAATTACTGTTTTCCATAGTGTGTTATGTGGAACAGGTTAATGTCACTGTCGTTGAACTAATCATAACCATTTTGTTGTAATATATTCCACGATTTCACATTGTAAAAGAACTAGAAGACTTTAATTGTCAAATCTTTTCATATTTAATATAATATTTCTCATATTTTATCTAGCTTCAGTTTTACTGGTAGACAAAACAGTACATTTGGATTTTTTTAATTTTTTTTATTTTTTTAAAAAGATTTTATTTATTTATTTGACAGAGAGAAATCACAAGTAGGTGGATAGGCAGGCAGAGAGAGAGAGAGAGGGAAGCAGGCTCCCTGCTGAGCAGAGAGCCCGATGCAGGACTCGATCCCAGGACCCTGAGATCATGACCTGAGCTGAAGGCAGCGACTTAACCCACTGAGCCACCCAGGCGCCCCTGGATTTTTTTTTAAATAGTCAAAAGCTTCATAAGGCAAATAAAGATTGTTTCTGAACAGATTTGCATATCTACCTCTGTATCGGTATGTATCTTTTAGAAATCAGAGCAAAGAAGTGAACATTTCTGCATTGATACACGAGCATCTCTCTTTTCTCTGTAAATACTATATGTTGACAGTTTTTCTAGTTTACCATGCTTTTTCCTAAAAGCTCTAAAGCAGAAAAAGAGGAATTGACAGTGAACTACAGAAAAAGAACGAAATCTTAATACAGTGAATAATTAGGAGAGGATAGCGTACATATAGTGTAGTGGTAAAGAGCTTCATCCTTGTAGCACAAGACCTGGGTCTGAATTTAAAGTAAGGCATCGAACCTTTCTGTGTCTCAGTTTTCTTATCTGTAAAACGGAGACACTTACAGTACTTTACCTCAGAGGATTGTGGTGAGTACAAAATAAGTAATCCACAGTTTAAGCGCTGTGCTTGGCCTACAGTAATGACTCAGTAAATGGTAGGTGGTCTTGTTAAATTACATTTCTGTGATTGGTATTACTGCGATCCTGAGCAGTACTGGTGATTCGCTCAGTCTCATGTGTTTCAGTTGTGTGGCTTGATCTCTCTTTAAAAGAGGCCTTTGGATCCATTCTGGAGAGAACAATATTTTCATAATTTGAACTTTTCCTTCCTCACATTGTCTTTTGACCAGAATATGTTACTGAAGAAATGTACAATTTATAGCATATGTTATCTGCCTTCCGGCTTTGTAGCAAGTGTTGACTTCCTTTTTTAACTCTTTGATGATAAAAATACCTTTCTGTTAATGGGTGCTTTTTATTTACTGATAGCACCAGTAATGCCTGGTAAAGACTGGGAGCAAGTCTTATTAATGCAGGGAACACTGATGATAAACACTTTGATCTAAATTTTACTTACTGATAAAATTGGTCTTCTTTTTTTCTAGCAGAACACAATACTTTTCCATAGAAAAACTTGTTCTCTGCGGCCTTCCTACTTTAATACAATCAGCAGGAACCTTTGGGAATCACCAGAATTTTGTAGCTGGTACAAAATTTGGAAATCTCCTTCAGTAGCAAAAGGAACACTGATTGCTTGCTGCTAGGATCTTTAATTTCCATCATATTTCCCCATTACACATTTTTTTTCTTTAAAAATTCTGAGCCTTAATCTTGAAGGTGCTTCAGTGGGTTAAGAATCTGTGAGCACCACCTAACTCTTTGAAGGTATGCCCGAGGTTAAATTTAGAACTCCTATGTGAAAGACTGTCTTGAATTTAAAGCTTCAAGCCTAAAATTACACTAGCAATCTCCCTCATTTCTAAAATTCAGATTTTCAGTAGAATTTATTGGACATTTCTTTGAATCTTTTCAGACTCCCCGGACGGTGCCTTTTTAGCTAGTTACTAAATCCTGGTGTCCTGGTAACTCCCTTTACTCTTTTGAATTTATGGGAGAGAGAGTGGTACTTTAAAAAAAAAAAAAGAAAGTTCCACTTCACCTTGGTAATGGGCAGTGGAATAAATGGTCAAAACTTAAGATCAAGATTTCTTGTGCCTTCTTTGTACCAAACATTGTTCTAGGCAGCTGTGGTAAGGGGCTTATGGTGTGTTCCCTGACCCCGTGGTAGCTCATGGCCTGACACAGGAAAGAGGAGGGCATATAGCAACAGTTTTCTATAACGGTAATACCCAGAGTTCCCCAAGGAAGCAGTTCATCTAATAAGTTAAAACAGTGGTAAACAAACAGTGGGGGCCTAGAAACAACAACAAAAATGTTCCCTTTTGATGTGTTAACACCCCACAGAGGACTCTAGCAGTCCCTGATGTTTGTTTGTTTAATTAAAAACCCCTTAGTTAGGGAACAGAAGGTCAACAAGCCAGAAGCTCAGCTGTTAGCCTGTTGTGGGAGTTTTGCTTATTGTTTTAGAAAATTGATCTTAAGACATTGGGACAGTTAAGTGCTGATCCTGGACTATATCAGCTTCAAAATGACTAGAGCAGTGGTTTTGACCCCTTTTGTTTTTGGTTACAAGCTGCCTTGGGAACCTGATAAAAAAGCATGGATTCTCTTCCCCCAAATGATGCAAATGCACACAGTTCTGTACTTCGTTTTTCATTGTGGCTTATTACGTTTTGAAATTGCAGTAGAGTTAGCATACAGTGTCTTATGAGTTCCAGATGGCAGTATAGCGATTCAGCACTTCCAGACATCACCTGGTGCTCATCACGACAGGTGCATCCTTAATCGTCATCACCTGTTCCACCCAGCCCCGCCCCCAGCCCCCGCCCATCAACCGTCAGTTTGTTCTCTGTCATTAACAGTCTGTTTCTTGGTTTGTCTCTCTCTCTCTCTCTTTCTTTCTTTTAATCATTGTATTGTTTCTTAAATCCCACATACGTGTGAAATCATGTTTGTTTTTCACTGACTTATTTTGCTTAGCATTACACTCTCTAGCACCATCTGTGTTGTAATTGGCAAGATTTCATCCTTTTTTATGGCTGAGTAGTTTTCCGTTGTGTATATACCCCGCCTCTTGTCTATTCATCTGTCAGTGGACACACTTGGGCTGCTTCCATGGTTTGGCTATTGTAAATAATGCTGCTAAAAACGTAGGGGTGTACGTATCCCTTTGTGTTAGTGTTTTGTATCTTGGAGATAAATGCCCAATAGTTTGAGGACTGGATCCTAGGGTAGCTCTATTGTTAACTTGTTGAGGCGCCTCCATACTGTTTTCCACAGTGGCTGCACCAGTTTGCACTCCCACCAACAGTGCGAGAGGAACCGTTCCTTTTGGTCCGCATCCTCACCAATACCCATTGTTTCTTGTGTTTTCTGTTTTAACCATCGTGACAGGTGTGAGGTGCTATCTCACTGTAATTTTGTAGTTCATTTTGAATGACCTTCCTTGAGGCACTTCCATGAATCCTGGGCGAAGAACCTTCTGGGTTGGCATGTTAGGTTGTAATGCAGCTCTTTTACTGAATATGTTTGCCTTCATTTATCTTCATTTTCTTGGGATTCCCTGAATCTTGAGCCCATAAGAGAGGTTAGTAGTAAATTCACATATATTGTGTCATGCTGTGCAACTGTGGCATTTCAGTCACCTTACCTAATTTAATGGATATTTTCTCACCATATTTGTGGTGGAGATCGTTTAAGTGTAAATTTAGATCTTTTAGGTTAAGAAACCTTTCTTTCTGGTTTCTGGTCTTTATTAAGATATTTAGAAATTCACCTTCTCATGGGGATTTTTTTTAAGTTTTTATTTATTTATTTGACAGACAGAGATCACAAGTAGGCAGAGAGAGAGGAGGAGGAAGGCTCCTTGTGGCGCAGAGAACCCAATGCAGGGCTGGATCCCAGGACCCCGGGATCATGACCTGAACCAAAGGCAGAGGCTTTAACCCACAGAGCCACCCAGGCGTCCCTCTCATGGGGATTTTTAAATGATTTTGTCCTTGAGCTTAAGATATTAGTGAGAAAGTCTATGTGATTCAACAGTTGGCCCAAGAGTTTTTTCTTCTGCCCACGTACTACTTAGCATTGAACCTTTAACCTGTTACCAGTTACCAAAGCCCAGCGTGGTGTGTTGTTGATTAAAGTGAAAGCCCTCCATGACCCAGGGTACGAGTACACCTCAGCTGTCTCGGAGGTGCGGGGGGGCGTTGCTGATAAGGACAGAGTTATATCAGTGATGGCGATCAGACTCCAGTGGTTAGCTGAGCCGGAGGGATTAATTTGTTTGTTCATTCATCCAACTAATTTATTGAGTGTCTTTGTGTCTGCTAGGTGTTGGGGGAGAAGTAATAAGAAGACAAAAGAACAGCCTGTCTTTATGAAACGTATTGCCTATTGAGGGAGAAACTTTAATAAAAAGTGCTCACATCTATAGTTATTCACTGTAACAAGTATTATTAAGGAAGTATAGAGTGACCTGAGAACACCTGACAATTTAGATCAGGTCAGGGAAAGCAGAAGTTGGGGACTAGATGACCCAGCTGTGATGCTGCAAATGAAAACTTCATTTCTTACATAGTGTACTTCTAAGTGTATGCTTATTTGTATGTGTGAGGTGTGGGTTTTAACATGTTTTCAAAGTATTTTGATAATCTGGCCCATATGAGTTGTTACTAGGGTTTTTCAAGTTTTCCTTCTAATAATACTTTTTTCCCCTTTCTCCCATATAGTATACACTTTGGAATTTCCTCCCAAAGAATCTATTTGAACAGTTTAGAAGAATTGCAAATTTTTATTTTCTCATCATTTTCCTTGTGCAGGTAAGAGTTCCACAAACAACCATTCCCCTTTTAGAAACTTAATTACTCCAAACAAATTTTCAATCCATTTCTAACTTGAACATGCTCTGTGTCTAAAAAAGGTGTTTCAGGACCTGTTTTAATAAAACTTTATAAAGTGTTAATATTACAGTTTAAGATTTATATGATTTTGCATATTTCCAAAAGTAGCATTTTTACTAAAAAACCTGTTGAGAATTTGTTACTTTCTTTAAAAACTTTCATAGACTTTGTATCTTTGTTCATCTTAGAAGGACATAAATTGTGTATCATTAAATACAATGACATATATTAAAGTTTAAAATAGTTCAAATTAATAGTTTTACTTCATTAAACATCAGATTCAGCTTAATTGAAGATTTATCACTTTTCTTTCTGATACCAGTTTTGCTCTTCCTCATTCATTTACTTTACGTGTGAAAGCCTGATAGATTTGATCTTCTCTATGTTTCTGCTAATGTTTTGTGTTTTAAATTTTAGACCTCTTAATTGCCTCTTCCATCTTTAAGACTATGAGCTATTACAAGTTTTCCTTCACCAAAATTACCCCCAGAAAATTTTATTACAGTAAGGATATTTTTCCCGCATTTCATTTTTTAAACGAAGCAGAAACATCATCCCAATGAAATTGCTCAAATGCCTTGTTAATGTTAAGTGCTTCTGTTTATCCACTTTGAGGCTTTGAGTAAATGGTACTGTAATTTAATTTAGCCCTGCTACTTAAAACCAATCTGGGTTGTGATATGGGAAGGAGCTAATTTCAGTCTCAAATGATGGGGCATTTGAAAAGGAGTTACTCTAGATCCATGGTAAGATACCTTACAAACAGCATAAAATAAACCATACAAAATTATGCCCAGGAGAGTCATTCTTTGTCGTGTGCAGCACGGTTCGGTTTGGTTCAGTGAATGTATACCAACCACCTACTGTGTGCCTTGGGGTTTTCCAGATAACAAAGATTCTAGCAGATGCAATGAAGATCAAGACATGGCTTTTCTGTCCTTAAGTAATGTATGTTACACTCATATGTCCATTTAATTTCTTTTATTTTTAATTTTATTTATTTATTGGACACAAAGAGATCACAAGTAGGCAGAGAGGCAGGCAGAGAGAGGGAAGCAGGTTCCCCGCCGAGCAGAGACCCCGATGCGGGGCTCGATCCCAGGTCCCCGAGATCATGACCTGAGCCAAAGGCAGAGGCTTAACCCAATGAGCTACCCAGGCGCCCCTATCCATTTAATTTCATGCGATACAAGTCATAAAAGTCGCATGAGCAACATGCTATGGGGGTACAGTAGGAGTTCATAGGTCTTTCTAGCCAAGAGGAGCTTAAGAAGACTTCAAAGAGTAGATGATATCTGAATTAAGCCTTGAAAGATTAGAGCAAGTTAACCTGGTGAAGAATGCCAGATGGATATCTCAGGCTGTACATGAAGGCCCACAGCCACATAAAAGCGTGTATCTCTAACTCGAGGCATGTGGCAGAACCCGGCCTGGGTGGGGATAGAGACGAGAGTGAGTTGCCCGGGCAGAGTGAACCCGTGGTCCTCTGTCCCTCAGATCTCGTCCTCTCTCTCAGTATTTGTTGTTTCAGTGAATGACAACAACATCGACCCAGTCATGTTCACCAGACACTTAGAAGAGTCATCTCTCATCACCCCTGACAAGAAATTCCTTGCCATTCGAACTTTTTTTTTTTTTTAAGATTTTATTTATTTGACAGAGAGATCACAAGTAGGCAGAGAGGCAGGCAGAGAGAGAGAGAGATAGAGGAGGAAGCAGGCTCCCCGCTGAGCAGAGAGCCCGATGCGGGACTCGATCCCAGGACCCTGAGATCATGACCTGAGCTGAAGGCAGCGGCTTAACCCACTGAGCCACCCAGGCGCCCGCCATTCCTACTTTTAAAATATATATATTTTATTTATTAGAGCGACAGACCACAAGCAGGCCGGGCAGCAGAGGGAGAAGGAGAAGCAGGCTCCCTGCTGAGCAGGGAGCCCGATGCAGGGCTCAATGCCAGGACCCTGGGATCATGACCTGAGCTGAAGGCAGACACTTAACCGACTGAGCCACCCAGGTGCCCCATTCCTGTGTAGGAGTCTGCTGCCATGGGCCACAAACAAAGTGATGGCTTGGACAAGGGGGATAGCAACGGACATGGAAAGAACTTCCACAAATCCAGGAGGATGATCTTCTGGAAATGTAGTTCTGTTCGGGGGACTGCTCCTTGCCCGAAAGCTCCAGTTACTTCTGACTGTGGGATAAACAATGAACTCTAGCCTAGAGGCCCTGCTTGGGCTTGCCTCTGTCCCCATCTCCAGCCCCGTCTTACACCACACTCTCTCCTGCCTCTGGCTTCCTTTATTTCTTTAGACGGGCCCCCCCACCCCTCCTACCGTAGAGACATTGTCTGTGCCTGCCTGGAAGCCTGGCCTTCGTGCACTTAACTCTGCTTTACTCTCTAGATTTCAGTGGTTCACTTGGTTGACGGTTTTCCTATAAGCTGCAGCTCTACGAGGGCAGGGACGTTTCTCTCTCTTACTCAGAGCAGCATCTCTAGAGCCTGGCCGATGATAGCACAGGGCCTGAAAGAATGGTACTCAACGAAGAGATGGTAAATGACTGCTTCTGTTTCGTGGAGGGCATTAATCCAAACTGGAATGAAACCTAAGCCTGAATTAGAACTGTTTCTTTACATTAATTGCTCTGTGGATCGCTTTTGTTTTAATGAAAGTTAACATTGACCCTGCTACCAAGATACATCTGGTCTGTATTTCTGCCCGAAATGGTTGCATCATGAGCCCTGTATATGAGCGAATGGCTTATGTTCCTTTTACATTCAATTTAATTTCTTTACCTAGGTCACAGTGGACACACCGACTAGCCCGGTTACCAGTGGACTCCCACTCTTCTTTGTTATAACTGTTACAGCCATCAAGCAGGTAAATTTCAGTCCCATCTGGTTTGAATTTCGTTGCCAAAGGTCCTTGTTCATATTTATGTAGAGTGGGCAGCATCCTTGATTCCTATGGAAAACATATTAAAATGACCATAAGGTACTTCTTTAAATTTCCTTTTTTTCCCCCTTAGTATTTGTATTGTGGGTTTGTAACCCTAAAAGAAAGAAGGTAGAAGGTACATCTCAGTCAGGAGATGAGAGGTGAATTTTTTAAAAAATATTTTAGTTATTTGTTTGACACAGAGAGGGAGAGAGAGAGGGAGAGAGATCATAAGTAGGCAGAGAGAGAGAGAGAGAGAGAGGAGGAGGAGGAAGCAGGCTCTGTGCTGAGCAGAGAGCCCGATGCAGGGCTCGATCTCAGGACCCTGAGACTATGACCTGAGCTGAAGGCAGAAGCTTTAACCCACTGAGCCACCCAGGTGCCCCGAGAGGTGAATTTTTAATGTATCTAAGTTTTTTTCAGTGTGTTCTGTCTTTCTGAAAAATTCCCAGTGTGGTAAATTTTTGTTGTTGTCGCCTAAAGCAGAGAACTCAAGGAGTCCAAGTGCTTGGTGTTTGTTTTCTTCCATGATGCTGCCGAAGTGGGTGGTGGGCAGAGGAGACTTATTCTCGCTTTTCGTCAACACTGACAATTGCCATGGTTTCTGATGCTGTTGACTTGGAAGTATTTTGACCCTTTTATATGATAGTACCTTTGAAAAATTCCACATGAAATTGAAAGTGGAAAAGGGAAGCTGGAGGTAAAGGGTGGGTTAGCAACGTTTATCGTGTATTGGAACAGTCCGTAGGACCTGACTGATGGCAGACATACTTTTAGACAGTAACTTAACCAAAGAGCTTTAAAAACTGTCCTCAAGAACTTCAAAAATGAAGGTCTGTTTAATGGAATTTTGAACAAGGTTACCTTTCCTCTTGGGGTTATCTGGTCTTCTATCTTGCCTACCGGAAACTGCAAGAATATTTTATCAAGTGTTTGGTTGCTAAATAAAGATTTCTGGAATGTTCTTTCCCTTAGGCTGTTAGGATTATTTTCTTTAACATCATAGAATTGCTGGTTCCAAGAATAGCCTGTATGGCTTACAAAAGCTCTTACTGATTCATTTTACTCTCTATACTAGTTCATCTTAGGGCCTCTCTTTCCTCACTGACATCACAGAAAGTGCCATAGGAAGTGATAGCCTAGCATTGTCATAAAGAGGGACAGAACAAGAATGAATATAGCATTGGAGAAAAAAGCAGAAGGTGATCAAGAGATTTTTTTCAAACAGTTCCATTTGAAAAGGTACAGACATTATTCTAAAGGAAAAAAGCAATGTGATGTAAAAAAGAAGAGGTCATGCTCAAACAAATGAACATCCTCTTTCCTTAGTTCTTTTGGCTTAAATTTACTTCATACAGAAAACCAGACTAAAATGAGCCATTAGACCTTTCCCTGATTACTTTTAACTCTAAAAAAATGAACACCAATTTATGGTTTCCTTTACTACCAGTGGAGAAGTTTAACTGTTGACTTCCAAAACTTGTCATGGATTCTCTGTCAAAAATAACCCTAACTTGCCTTTTCAATTCTCTGTCCCTGGGGAGGAATTAGATTTCCTCAGCAATGATCACTCCCAACAGTCTACTACAGAAGAATATATTTAAGTGATTAGAGCTAGAAAATAAAACCCAGGGGAAAAAATGGTCATATTAAAAGGTAGATAAATTAACATTAACTTGAATTTCAAGAGTAGAATTAGAAGAGTAAATCATAGCCTTTCACATTTGAAGAATATTAAGGTTCTGATGCCCGTGTTTTCATTGATACTTATCCCGAGAATGGAGAAACCTTTCAGCAGTAAAGCTATTTGCCTAAGGGGTATTTTGAAAGCATATCTTAGTTTTTGCTGTAAAAATGAACAATGTTGTCTCTTTAGCACTGTGAGTTGAGATTAATACTATCAGTCTAAATATCTGCTGGTGATTCATAGAGGGGGCTATAGAAATTTATTAACTGCACTGCATTATGTGAGCTTGACTGTAGTTATTTTTATTCTAGGGATATGAGGATTGGCTAAGACACAGAGCTGACAATGAAGTCAACAAGAGCACTGTTTACATTATTGAAAATGCAAAGCGAGTGAGAAAAGAGAGTGAAAAAATCAAGGTATTTTTGTAGTTCGTTTTTTTTAAATTGTGGTAAAACACAGCATTTTAGAATATACAACTGAGTATATTCGTGTTGTTATGAAACCTTCAACACTTTCGAGTTCCAGAACATTTTCATCACCCCAGAAAGTAACCCCCATAGGCATTAAGTCGTCATGCCACATGCCTCCCTCCCCCAGGCCCTGGCAACCACTAATCCTCTTTCTGTCTCTATGGATTTACCTATTCTAGATTATTTCATATAAATGGAATCCAACACTGTGTGGCCTTTTGTGTCTGCCTTCTCTCACTTATTGCAATGTTCTCAAGGTCTCTTCTTACTGTAGCATATATTAGTAATTCCTGCTTTTTATGGCTAAATATCCCTTCGTACGGTTACACCGCCTTTGCTTTATCCATTCATCAGTTGATGGACATTTGGGGGGTTTTCCACCTGTTGGCTTTTAGGAACATTGCTGGTATGAATATTCACGGTCAAGTTTTTGTTTGATCACCTTTTTCAGATCTTTGCAGTATATACTTAGTAGAATCGCTACATGATATGGTAGTTCTGTGTTCAACTTTTTCATGAACCACCAAGTTGTTTTCCACAGCAGCTGTGCCATTTTACATTCCACCAGCAATGTAAGAGAATGCCAAGATAGTATCATCTTTTACTACCAGCCAAGTTCTTTTTTATTTATTTTATTTTTTAAAGATTTTATTTATTTGACAGAGATCACAAGTAGGCAGAGAGGGAAGCAGGAGGGGTGGGGGAAGCAGGCTCCCCGCTGAGCAGAGAGCCCGATGCGGGGCTTGATCCCAGAATCCTGGGATCATGACCTCAGCCCAAGGAAGAGGCATTAATCCACTGAGCCACCCAGGTGCCCCCAAGTTCTTTTTGAATCCAAATTAATCATTGTTGATTATTACCTAATCATTGTTGATTATTACCTAATAAGATCCCTGTCAATAAGATTTTAGACCTCTCCACATCAAATAATCTTTTTTGTTCCCAACAGATAATATTTTAATTAATAATAAACTTTACTTTCTCAGAGCCGTTTTGGGTTCACAGCAAAATTGAGGAAAGTACAGATTTCACATATACCCCCCCTTTTCCCACGTGTGTACAACTTCCCTCAGTGTTCCATAGCAGTATTTTTGTTGCAATCCATGAACCTACGCTGGGACATCATTATTACCCAATGTCCGTAAGTTTTCACTAGGGTTCAGTCTTGTTCCAAACTCAGTGGCGTTAGACGGATGTCTAATGACAAGGATTCACCATTATTAGTATCAGGTAGAATCGCTTCACTGCTCTAAACATCCTTTATATATGCTTCATCTCGTCATCCCTTCATCCTGGCAACCCCAGGTCACCACTAATCTTTTCACTCGATAGTTTTGCTTTTCCGTAATATTATACTGTTAGAATCATGTATGGTATGATAGTATGTAGCCTTTTCAGATTGGCTTTTTTTTTAGATTCATTCATTCATTCATTCATTCATTGATGAGAGAGAGAGGGGGAGAGAGAGAAAATAAGAGAGGAGAGGGTCATAGGGAGAAGCAGACTCCCCACTGAGGAGGGAACCCGATGTTGGGCTTGATCGATCATGACCAGAGCCAAAGGCAGTTGCCCAACCAGCTGAGCCACCCAGGCACCCCAGATTGGCTTCTTTAACTTAACAATATGCATTTAAGTTTATTATGCCATGTTTTTTCATGTCTCAATGTCTCATTTCTTGTTGGCGCTTAATAATCCATTGTCTAGATGGACCAGTTTATATATCCGTTCCCTTTTTTTTTTTAGATTTTATTTATTTATTTGACAGAGATCAGAAGTCAGCAGAGAGGCAGGCCGAGAGAGAGGAGGAAGCAGGCTCCCCGCTTGAGCAGAGAGCCTGATTTGGGGCTCGATCCCAGGACCCTGGAACCATAACCTGAGCCAAAGGCAGAGGCTTTAACCCACTGAGCCACCCAGGTGCCCCCGTTTACTTTTTTTTAAAAAGATTTTATTTATTTATTTGATAGAGATCACAGGAAGAGAGGCAGGCAGAGAGAGAAGGGGAAGCAGGCTTCCTGCTGAGCAGAGAGCCCGATGCAGGGCTTGATCCCGGGACCCTGAGATCACAACCTAAGCAGAAGGCAGAGGCTTCAACCCACTGAGCCATGCTGGTGCCCCTCCATTCACTTTCTGAGGGACATCTTGGTTGCTTCCAGGTTGTGGCAGTCATGGACAGGGCTGCTATAAACATGTATGTATGAGTTCTTTTTTTTTTCTTTAAGTATGTTTTTTAAATTTTATTTATTTATTTGACAGAGAGATCACAAATAGGCAGAGAGGCAGGCAGAGAGGCGGAAGGAAGCAGGTTCCCTGCCGTGCAGAGAGCCTGATGCGGGGCTCGATCCCAGGACCTTGAGATCATGACCTGAGCCGAACGAAGGCAGAGGCTTAACCCACTGAGGCACCCAAGTGCCCCATATTCGAGTTCTTGCGTGGACATAAGATTTTAATTTATTTGGGTAAATATCAAGGAGTGTGCTTATTAGATTGTTTGGTAAAAGCGTGTTTAATTTTGTAAGAAGCTGCCAAGCTATCTCCAAAGAGGCTTTTCATTTTGCATTCCCATTGGCACCCAATGGGAGTTCCCGGTTCTCCACATCCTGGCCAACATTTGTTGTCAGTGTTTTGGGTTTTGGCAATTCTAATAGGTTTGTAGCGGTATCCCATTTTTGTTTTAATTTGCATTTCCCGAATGACATAACGGTGTTCAGCATCTCGTCATATGCATCCTTGATATCTGAATATCTTCTTTCATGAGGTTGTCTAGTCAAGTCTGTACCCATTGTTGAATCAGAGTGCTCATTTTCTTATTGTTGAGTTTTAAAAGTTTTTCTTAATATTTTAGTTAACAGTCTTTTATCAGATATGTCTTTTATAAATATTTTTTCCCCAAAATATTATTTTTTAAATTTCATTTTGTTACTGTGATCAAAAAGCATATAACATTAAATTGAGCCTCTTAACCATTTTTTTTAAAAGTATGATCTCCATTTTATTTATTTTTTTTTCGGAGAACAGTTTTTCTTCAGTGCTTAAGGACTTAGCTCCTTAACGTGGGCTTTGGTGGGGGTGGTGAGGTAACACCCACGGGTCTAAATTGGTGAGGGTGTCGGGTCCTTCCGTGCTTCAGGAGAGATTCTGGAATAGCTTGCTGGAAATGGCACAGCTTGGGCAGTAACGTAGTCTCACAGACAGCTTGGGACAGACATAGGTCTAGCAGACCTACTTGCTTTGGGAATGCCGCTGATGGCCGTGGTCTGTACTGTGGTCCGAATAACAAACTTCTCAATGGCCTTGACTTCGGCCCACAACTACGCAGTTGGTACCCTGAATAGGCCGCACATGGCTACGGCCCTTTGTGACACAACCATTTTTCCTTCTTTTCTTGGTCATCTTGAAAGTAAGCCCCCAAGAGAGCCCATCTTAACCATCTTAACCATTTTTTTGGTTTTATTTTTTTGTAAGGATTTAGTTATTTGAGGGGGGATTAGGGAGGAGCAGAGGGGGAGAATCTTAAAGGAGACTCCCCTGCTGAGCTCGGAGCCCAACAGCACGGGGCTCCATCCCAGCAGGCATGAGATCATGACCTGAGCTACAAGTCAGAGGTTTAACCGACTGAGCCACCTAGGCTCCCCTAAGATTTTAGTGTTTTAAGAAATCTCTATACCCATTGTGGGACTCGAACTCACAACCCCAAGATCAAGCGTCACATGCTCCACCAACTAAGCCAGCCAGGCATCCCCCTCATCTTAACTAACCATTTTTAGTGTACAGTCCAGTAGTGTTAATAAGTATATTCACATTGTATAACAAATCTCTGGAATCTTTTCATTGTGTAACACTAAAACTTTATACCCATTAAACACGAGCTCCCCCTGCCCCCCAGCCCTTGGTAAACACCTTTCTATTTCCTGTTTCTATGACCGACTACTTCTGAGAAATACATCCTACTAATGGAATCATACAGCATTTGTCCTTTTGTGCCTGGCTTATTTCACTTAGCATAATGTCTTCAGGGTTCATCCATGATGTAGCATGTGACAGGAAGTCCCCTCTTAAGACTACATTATATTCCGTTTTGTGCGTATACTCCCTTTTCTTTATCAGTTCATCTGTTGATGGACATTTGGATTGCTTCCACCTCTTCGGAATATAAATGATGCAGTGACAAACACAGGTGTACAAATAACTCTTTGAGATCCTGCTTTAAATTACATTAGATATATACCCAGAAATAAAATTTCTTAGTCATATGGTAATTCTGTTTTTGATTTTTCAAGAATCCTGCATACTCTTTTCCAAAATGGATATATCATTTTATCTTTGCACTTAGAGTGTACAAGGGTTTCAACTTCTCCACCGCTTCTCTAGGGCTTGTTAGTTTCTGTTCTTTTGATGGTGGCCATCCTAATGGGTGTAAAGTATCTCGTCGTGGCTTTGACTTGCATTTCTGAAATGATTAGAGATGTGGAACATCTTTTCATGTGCTTTTTGGCCATTTGTGTATCATACTTGGAGAAATGTGTATTTAGATCCTTTACCCATTTTTTAATTTGTTGTTGAGTTGTAGAATTCTCTTGTATATTCTGGACATTAACTCCTTATCAGATATATGATTGGCAACTATTTTCTCCCATTCCATAGGTTACCTTTTTATTCTGTTGATTATTTCCTTTGGTGCAAAATTTTAAGTTTGATATATTCCCATTTCTTTTTCATTTTCTTTTTCTTTCTTTCTTTTTTTTTTTTAAGTAGGCTGCACACCCAGTGTGGAGCCCAACACAGGGCCTGAACTTACAACTCCTAAGTCAAGACCTGAACCTACATCGAGAGTTGGATGGACAGTTAACTGACTGAGCCACACAGGCGCCCAGATATATTCCCATTTCTAATGTTGATTTTTTTTTCCTGTACTTTGGTATATGTCCAGGAAATCTTTATTGACTCCAACATCCTGAAGCTTTTCCCTGATGTTCTTCCAGGAGTCTAAAAAGTTTAGGTCTTTTTATTTTTCTACAATTCTGTTTATTTATTTGAGAGAGAGAGAGAGAGCATGAGCAGGAGGAGAGGGAGAAGCAGCCTCCCTGCTAAGCAGGGAGCCCAGCATGGGCTCGATCCCAGGACCCCGAGATCATGACCTGAGCCAAAAGCACACATTTAACCAACTAAGCAACTCACTTGCCCCTTATAATTAGGTCTTTAATTCATTTTGAATAATTTTTGTATGTGACGTAAGATAAGAGTCAAACCTCATTATTTGCATGTGGCTATCCAGCTTTCCCAACACCATTTGTTGAAGAGACTATCATTTCCCTATTGCATAGTCTTGGCACCCTTGTTGAAAATCATTTGGTGGGGCACCTGGATGGCTCAGTGGGTTAAAGCCTCTGCCTTTGGCTCAGGTCGTGATCCCAGGGTCCTGGGATCGAGCCCCACATTGGGCTCTCTGTTCAGCAGGGAGCCTGCTCCCCCCACCCTGCCTGCCTCTCTGCTTACTTGTGATCTCTGTCTGTCAAATAATTAAGTAAAATCTTTAAAAAAAAAGAAAGAAAGAAAGAAAGAAGAAAATTATTTGGCCATACATGCAAGGTTTACTTATGGGCTGTCTCTTCATTGGTCTATATATTCATCTTTATGCAAGTACCATACCATCCTAATTACTGTTGCTTAGTAGTATGTTTTGAAATCTGGGACTGGGAAGACTCCCCAAGTTTGTTATTTTCAAGATTATTTTGGCTGTTTGGGGTCCTTGAGATTCCATATAAATTATAAGAATTTTTTTCTATGTCTGCAAAAAATGTCATTTACATGTTGGTAGGAATTCCATTGAGTTTGCAGATTGCTTGAATGGTATAGGCATTTAAGCAGTCTGAAGTCTTCCAGCTCATGAACATGAAATGGCTTTCCCTTTATTTTTATTATCTTTGCTTTCTTTTAGCAATGCTTTGTAGCTTTCAATGTGCAAGTCTTTAACTTCTTTGGTTAAGTTTATTCCTAAGTATTTTTTCTTTTCTGATGCTATTGTAAAAAGAGTTTCCCTTTTTAATTTCCTTTTTGGATTGGTCATTGTTAGGATATAAAACCAACACTCAAACCAACACTCAAAATCAGTTGCGTTTCTATATAAAATTCAATAAGAATTCAGTCTCCTCATTTCTGTATAAAATGCAACTGATTTTGAGTGTTGGTTTTATATCCTGCAGCTCTGTTTAATTCATATATTAATTCTAACAGATTTTTGTGTGTGCGGAATCTAGAGTTTTTTATGTATAATATTATGTCATCTGCAAACCAGAATAATTTTAGTGCTTATCCAACTTGTATGCCTTTTTTTTTGGTTTGGTGTAATTGCTCTGGCTAGAACATCAGTACAATATTGAATAGCCATGCTGGGAGTGGATATCCTTGCTTTGTTCCTGATACTAGAGGAAAAGCTTTCACTCTTTCCTCACTGATTATGATATTAGCTGTGGGCTTTTCATATATGGCTTTTATTTTGTTGAGGTCATTTTTTCCCCCTCTCTTTGTAGTTCATTGTTTTTATCATGAAAGAGTATTGAATTATGCCAAATGCTTTTTCTGCTTTGATTGAGATGATTATCTAGCTTTTGTCTGTTGTTATGTGTTGCATTACACCGATTGATTTTTGTGTATATCCTTTCATTCCCAAGGATATATCCCATTTGGTCATGGTGTGTGATCATTGTAATGGGCTGTTGGATTTGGTTGGGTAGTATTTGTTCAGGACTTTTTTCATCAGTATTCATTGAAGATACTGGTCTGTAGTCTTTTTCTTTTACACTGTCTTTTCCTGGTAAAATGGTATCAGTAATTCAGGCCTTAATAGAACAAGTTTGGGAGTGCTCCTTCCTCTTCAGAAGAGTCTTCAGAAGAGCTTGAGAGGAATTGGTGTTATTCTTTAAATGTCTGGCATAATTCTCCTATGAGGTCATTTAGCCCTGGGTTTTCTTTTTGGGGAAGTTTTCAACTCCCGCTTCAATCTCCTTACTAGCTTTGGGTCTGTTCAGATTTTTTATATCTTCGTGATTCAGTTTTGGCAGGCTGTATGTTTCTAGGTGTTTATCCATTTATTCGAAGTTATCCTACTTGTTGGCATACAGTTCTTTGTAGGAGTCTCTTATAATCCTTTTTATTTCTATGGCATCAGATATAATGTCTTTTTTTAGCTATTTGAGGCTGTCATTTTTTTCTTAGGCTAAGGGCGTGTTGATTTTATTGATCTTCCAAGATATTATTTTTAAAAGACTATTTCTGTGTGAATATGGATTAAAATATGAAAGGTAATAGAAATCAGATTCTCCAAAATAGGAAGAAGATGGGTAGAACAGAAAGAGAAGAGGGCAGGTGAAAATACCATTCCAGAATGATTTCAGGGTTGTGATAGGGATTAATGAAAAATGATACTCTCCTCCCTGTACTTTTATCAAGTATTAATCAGTGCTGAATTATTTACTAAACACTGGGAATTGTTGGACATAAGTTCTCCATCTTCACAGCAATAGGTATATTGTCTTGCATCTTCTTTTAGTAATAATGGGGAAAAAGCTACAGAGTGGGAGAGTTATTTCAGATTGATAGAGAATGTCTTTCTATCACCCTTTTTTCTTTTCTGCATTTTCTGCATCCCATAGGGGAAGAGCCTCAGCTAGAGTGGTTAGGAGCTGAAATTGCCAAACCCGTCTTAGAAACTCAGCTCGGTTGTTCAGCATAAGAACCAAGTGCAGCCTAAGTGATCCGTAGCATTAAATCTGTACTTCCCAGGGCACTAAGTAAAATTGTGAAGCAAGTAAATGTTTCCCACATCTGTCCCTTTATCTTGTTTCCTCTTTCTGATTTGGCTGTCACCCCCACACATAGAGAGACACCCCCCCAATCTTCCACCTTTTGTTCATCAGGCTTCTTTACCTTGAGGCTGATCTCAACCAGGTACAATCTTAATTAAATCAGTTGATGCTATTGTGTGAAATGCTGTTTGATTTGGCCCTTTCTGGAATATTTGTGGGTGGCAAGAAATGCCTATAAACTAAAAGTATCTAAATGTTTGATTGCTTGCCTGGGGAAGTGGGTAGACTATTGTTGAATAAGAGAGTAACTTGGTGTGTACCCTCAGTGCAGTGGAAATTTTTTGAAGGGATTCAAAGCCAGGGAGTGACTTGCAGGAGAGGATAAGAACCTATATTAGGATGACAGTAGTAGAGCTAACAATAAAAATAGTAGTTAACATTTATATATAACATAAATATGCCACGCATTGCCTTTCCCATTATATTAACTGATTCATTTATTTTTTTAAAGATTTTGTTTATTTATTTATTTGACAGAGATCACAAGCAGGCAGAGAGGCAGGCGGGTTGGGGGTGGCAAGCAGGCTCCCTGCTGAGCAGAGAGCCCGATGCGGGGCTCCATCCCAGGACCCTGAGATCATGACCCAAGCGGAAGGCAGAGGGGGTAGTAAAACTGAGGCACAGGAAAATTAAGAAACTTGTCCATGACGAGTAAGTGAAGGACCTGGGATTTGAAACAAGTTTGGATCATGAGTTGCGCCCAGAACCACAACTTTGTCTCACTTGTCTCAGGATTAAGCCAAATGGATATATTCAGGTTATGTTTTGGAGGTAGACCCCTCAGGGCTTGGTGTGTTGTACTGGGTGCAGGGAGGGAGAGAAAGAGGAAAAAAGATAAAGATAGCCTTCTTGGTTTTGGCCTGAGCGACTGAGTGGATGAAAGAGAGCTATGAAACAAAATGCTGGTAATGAAGAGGGAGAAGGCGGGGAGAAAAACAGGTTCAGTCATAGATGTGGGAGTGAAAGGGGAAATCAGAAATTCCATGTTAGCCGCGTTCATTTGGAGATACCTGTTAGACATGCGGATGGAATTGTCAAGCCTGGAGCTTCGAGACGGTTGAGCTGGCGATGGAAATTTGGATTTCATCAACATGTAGATGGCACATGGAGCCATGGGACTGAATCGAATCCTAGAACATAGAAAAGAGAGCTGACAAAGAGGACTTGAGGAATTCAAGGTAAAAGCGTGGCTCTTTGTAAGGAAGAGAGTATAGGTTTTGGTGTTGGCAACAGTGGTAGTTTCTTCAGGTTTTCTGATTATTGCCTCTTTTGGATCCAGTCTGCTGGTAAGTCCATGGAAGGATGTCTTTTTTTCTTTTCTTACTTTCCCTTTTGCCTTTTCTTAAAGTTTCCATCTCTGCCCAAATTCTTTTTTTTATTTTTATTTATTTATTTGACAGACAGAAATTACAGGTAGGCAGAGAGAGAGGAGGAAGCAGGCTCCCTGCCAAGCAGAGAGCCTGATGTGGGGCTCGATCCCAGCACCCTGGGATCATGACCTGAGCCGAAGGCAAAGGCTTTAACCCGCTGAGCCACCCAGGTGCCCCTCTGCCCAAATTCTTCATGTGCACATGTATGGTATCTGCCTTTTCCACAAAATACTTTAATATCTTAATCATAGTTATTTTTATTTTTACATGCTTGTTTCATAATCCAAAATCTCAACATTTCCGGGACGGGTCCTGTGCTGAATCCTTTATATCTTGATGTTAGGTCATTTTGGTCTTGTGGTTTTTTTTTTTTTAATTGAATTTTGGACATTTTATGTAAACAGTGCTGGAGACCAAGGTAAACAGTATTTCTGGTCTGCAACGGGCACACCTCTCCTGTCAGCCCATGAATGTGTAGGTTCAGTCAGGCTAATGGGAAGTCGAGCTAGCTTTGGTGTTTGTTGTGGCCATAGCTGCTTTCAGTGCCCCACTGGAAATTCCAGTTCTTGGAGTGCTTGGTGGGGGGGGCGGGGGGGGTGCAGAGGGCCTTGCTCAGTATTCCCGTTCCTCGCCCCCAGGAGGGGAGGTGGATTGCTGTTTCTTATTGTTATTCTTATTGCAAGTCTCCTGGGAGGAACAGAGTAATTTCTTTTTTTTTTTTTAAGATTTTATTTATTGGGGCGCCTGGGTGGCTCAGTGGGTTAAGCCTCTGCCTTCGGCTCAGGTCATGATCTCAGGGTCGTGGAATCGAGTCCCGTATTGGACTCTGTTCAGCGGGAAGCCTGCTTCCTCCTCTCTATCTCTCTGCCTGCCTCTCTGCCTACTTGTGATCTCTGTCTGTCAAATAAATAAATAAAAATCTCTTTTAAAAAAGTTTTTTTAAATTTATTTGATAGAGACACATTGAGAGAGGGAATACCGGCAGGGTGAGTGGGAGAGAGAGAAGCAGGGTTCCAACTGAGCCCGACGTGGCGCTTGATCCTAGAACCCTGAGATCATGATCTGAGCTGAAGGCAGATGCTTAGCAACTGAGCCACCCAGGTGTCCCCGGAACAGAGTGATTCCTTGGTCCTCCTGCTGGAGTCTCAGCATTAAGCAGGGTGTGCGCACCTTTGCCTCACTCTGAATACCTTGTCTTAGAACTGCCACTTGGGGCGCCTGGGTGGCTCAGTGGGTTGAACCTCTGTTGGCTCAGGTCATGATCTCAGGGTCCTGGGATGGAGCCCCACGTCGGGCTGTCCCATCAGTGGGGAGTCTGCTTCCCCCTCTCTCTCTCTGCCTGCCTCTCTGCCTACTTGTGACCTCTGTCAAATAGATAAATAAAATCTTTACAAAAAAAAAAAAAAAGAACTGCCACCTCCCCTCCAATGGCAGTTGAACGTCCCAGGCTGGTGCCCCGGTAGCCATGGATTTTCTGTCCCATCCCCAGCAGCAGATGGTGTTTATTCTGTGTCTCCTCTAGCAGTGGTGACGTTTTCCTTGCCTTTCTTCCGGACATAGATGGGTTTTGCCTCAAGCGAGAGGGGGGTCCAGGATTATGGCATCTCTCGCATCTATGTTGCAACCCGTGCCAGTGGTTACGAGCCCCTCTTTTCTCTTAGGTTTACAGATTTCAGACTGTCACATTAGCTCCTACCAAGCCTTTAAGAATCGGTTCAAAATCCACTTGTTTTCTTCTTCTGCCCTTTTATGGCAGTCATCACTTGCTCCTGTGCCTTGTCAGTTGTGAAGCAGTTCGCTTCTCCTGTCTCTCCGCGGAAGGACTTTTCGCCCTTTGAAATTCAGTTCACTTGGTTGCCTCGCAACCTCAGCTTTCTGATGAACTAAAAAACCATAATTTTGTAGATGATCTGGCGTTTTCTAATATTTATCATGAGGGATGGTGATGTTCTTTTGCTGCTTTTAACTTTGCTAAATGGAAACAGAGCCCCTGTTGAATGTCCCCGTGTACCCTGTTGTTCCCTTTCTTTAAAAAAGCCCTTCCCGGGGCGCCTGGGTGGCTCAGTGGGTTAAGCTGCTGCCTTCGGCTCGGGTCATGATCTCAGGGTCCTGGGATCGAGTCCCGCGTCGGGCTCTCTGCTCAGCAGGGAGCCTGCTTCCCTATCTCTCTCTCTCTCTCTCTCTCTGCCTGCCTCTCCATCTGCTTGTGATATCTCTCTGTCAAATTAATAAATAAAATCTTAAAAAAAAAAGCCCTTCCCAGTTGAGGGAAATTGGAAGGGGAGGTGAACCATGAGAGACTATGGACTCTGAAAAACAATCTGAGGGTCTTGAAGGGGCAGGGGCTGGGGGAGGTTGGGGTACCAGGTGATGGGTATTAGGGAGGGCACGGATTGCGTGGAGCACTGGGTGTGGTGCAAAAACAATGAATACTGTTACGCTGAAAAGATATAAAAAAATAAATTATTTAAAAAAAAAAAAGGCCCTTCCCACCTCTCTCCCCCACCCTTGCCTTAGGGTAAGGCTTGACCCCCTGAGCCCAGCCTGCCTGCCCTCTGAGGTCTGCCCTGTGGCCATGTCACCAGCCTCAACTTGCGCCCAAGGTACAGAACCTTCCCAGTTCATATCTGAGCAAATCATACGTGCTGTACAAAAGATCATCTCTTTGTGGTTTTTATGTGTTGCTGCCTAAGAAACATCTTCCATCCTTGAATGAGCGTTTCCTTCTTTTAAGATGATTGAGGATTTTGATTGTTATTTCTCTTCTGTGGATTTAATCATAGGTTGTGGTTTTATGCAAGCAACACAAGTGTTTATATAAGTGAGAAAGGAAAGATCCAACAAAATATTATTTACAAATTAGTTCCGTTAATGATGCTATTGCTCTTGGCTGCTGATTAAGATTGGCGAGAAAATAAAATTGTTCCCAAATAGGTCTTGAAATCTGCATCTCTCTCTGCCAAATCATGTAGCAAATAGAAGGCAGGTGTGTGTCATTAATCCGGCATTTCAGGACCGGTGTGTCCAGGTTGGTGTGCTAGGGACGGACCCCCTGGTCACACCGGAGGGGGTTGTCTTCTGCCACAAGCAGCTTCCTCCCTTCGTCTGAGGTGCTGCACAAAATTTTCTCTGCCACAGGATGAAAAAGTTTGGGAGGCCCTGAACTCTAGATGATTTCTTATGTCCTTCCCCAAAACTGTCAGGATTCTTCAGAGGTTGGGAGTAAAGTAGTGGCCGTGTATGTGTGAGAAGTATCAAATGGTGAATCTGGGCCGGGTCCTCGGCGAACCGCTCACCTGTGTCCTCCTTTCAGGCTCAAACCAGTCTGGCGAGAGGGTTCTCATCACCTGAGGCACTCACCCGAGCTCATGTGGTGACGTGGCGGAGCTGGGCCGCAAAGTCAGGTTACAGAGTCCTACTTTGTGGGCCGCCTGGGTGGCTCAGTGGGTTAAGCCGCTGCCTTCCGCTCGGGTCATGATCCCAGGGTCCTGGGATCGAGCCCCACATCGGGCTCTCTGCTCAGCGGGGAGCCTGCTTCCCTCTCTCTCTGCTTCCCTCTCTGCCTGCTTGTGATCTCTGTCAAATAAATAAATGAAATCTTAGGGCTCCTGGGTGGCTCAGTGGGTTAAGCCGCTGCCTTCCGCTCGGGTCATGATCCCAGGGTCCTGGGATCGAGCCCCACATCGGGCTCTCTGCTCAGCGGGGAGCCTGCTTCCCTCTCTCTCTGCTTCCCTCTCTGCCTGCTTGTAATCTCTGTCAAATAAATAAATGAAATCTTAGGGCTCCTGGGTGGCTCAGTGGGTTAAGCCGCTGCCTTCCGCTCGGGTCATGATCTCAGGGTCCTGGGATCGAGTCCCGCATCGGGCTCTCTGCTCAGCAGGGAGCCTGCTTCCCTCTCTCTCTCTCTCTCTCTCTCTCTGACTGCCTCTCTCTCCATCTACTTGTGATCTCTCTCTGTCAAATAAATAAATAAAATCTTAAAAAAAATAAATGAAATCTTAAAAATAAATAAATAAATAAAAATAAATAAATGAAATCTTAAAAAAAATAAATGAAATAAATGAAATCTTAAAAAGGAAAGAGAAAGTTCTACCTTTTAACCATTATGACTTATTCCCTACATTTTAAATTATGTGCACTAGAAATGGTTCCTGATTTCTTCTCATGGTTTGCCTCTAGTTGAGCTTTGGGTACTTGCTGAGAGGAAATCATTTCCCGTGGCTGTATTAATGGAGTTTTCTGACTGCAGGATGAATGATTGGAAAGCAACCTGTTTGAAAATGATTTCTTTGTCAAATGTTATGGGAAAAGTAGATGCCTCTCCAGCTGGCTAAGTTTTTCCGAGCACTGAAGAAGGGCCTGGCACCCAACAGTAACAGCTGGTGTTAGCACAGGCAAAGCAAAGCATGTTGAAATACGCACGACGCGGAGTAGGACAGCGGCTGCCCAGTGTTCAGGAAGTGCTCAGGTCGAGACACGCAGATTTTCAGGATTGATTCATGTACTGACAGTGGTCATTGTCTATCGAACAGCAGTGCCAGAAAACGTCAGAGAGTAGACTGCTCCCAGGGTACTGAAATGGTTTCTTTGAAAGTAAAGTTCACTGGTAAGGTAATCTGACGGCATCGGTCAGTTCTTGTGACCTTGCAGAGGATTCTGAATGTTGAATAATTTTCTTTTCATCATCTTTCCCGTGGCGTGCGATGCTGAGACACTCCCTAGGAGCGGGAGGGGTCTCCTGCTACTGTTTCGGCTTCAGTTTGAGGTATAATGAATGCTTTGTTTGGAATTAAGAATATTTGTATTTCTTTTTCTCTCTCTGCTAGGTTGGAGATGTAGTAGAAGTACAGGCAGATGAAACCTTCCCCTGTGATCTCATTCTTCTGTCATCCTGCACTGGCGACGGAACCTGTTACGTGACTACAGCCAGTCTTGATGGGGAATCCAACTGCAAAGTAAGGGAGAGGAAACCTTGCCTCAACACCTCGAGCTCAGGGTAGTTAGTCATACAGGACTGCTTCCCACGGCTCCCAGTCTTTTATCTTGTTTTTTCCTATTTGTGCAAGTTTTGTATTTGAAAGCAGCTTTTATATAATTGTGTTTGAACGTCTAAGCAGTTACCCAACTTTAGGGAAAAGCGTGGTGTTCAGCGAGGAAAATCCATGCCCCAAATAAAAGCCACCACCTTTTCTGTAGCCCTGTTTGCATTGATAATCGACATATCCCATTCGATGTTTTCTTTGGGCTTTTTCAAATGAATGTCGTTGTAGGCTTAAACTATGTAACTATAAAAATAACTTCCTGTACTCTAACTGCCGATCTGTTTTTATTTTTAAAGTGATGATTTTCTTGAAAAATGTTTATTCATGGCATATAGGAACTCTATCTTGGAGTAGTTTGGTTGCTTTTTAAAAAATACCTTAGGGTTTTGTTTGGCAAATGTTTGTTCATTGCAACTAGGAAGAATTATAAACGAGCTAAAGTAAGTTTGCTCAAATTGGAGGCTAACTTTCTTCCACAGTACTTAATGGCAATCCGTTCTTGGCCGTCGTCCAGAGCTCCGCAGGGTATGAAGGTGTATCCTCTCTATGCTGTGTTTAAGGAAGGGCACTAATGTGCTCACCTCTGTGTGTATCCTTAAGGGGCTTTTCTCTGCTTGTTTTTTCCATCTGGAGTCGAGAACCAGAACTCAGTGTGTGAAACAGGAACTAATTCCGTACTTCGAGGGCATGGTGCTGACCTAGTGCTTTTAAACTGTTCAAAAGCAAAATTAAATTTGAGGAAATGTAAGGATAAAAATCAAGAAATCTACCTAAAGATGCCCTAATAGGGGAAAAAGTTGTTTAGAGGAAGAAAACTTTTAAGTGGCTTCTTTGTTCAGTTTAGTTGATCCGATCAGATCTGCTAAAAAGTACATAGGTTTTCAAAATCAGGGGAGAGTTTTAAATAGAACTCAGGCAGTTCCGTAATATTCCCAGAAGACTATGCGACAGCTTTCCCTTCTGCGTAAGTGGTGCAGTCTTGGAGTCTGTGTTAGCCCTCCTTTGATGATTTATAAATGGGTTTATTGGCGCCTGCCTTGAGTTCTGGGTAAATCAAGTGCATAATATACACTAGTAGAATATGCCAACTGTCTGACTAAAGCAAAACACATCATATCGCTGCTCTTCCTATGAAATGTAGCCTCTTTGGGCATTTTCAATGTGATTAATTATGCTATTTGTGTAGTGGAACTATCAATGAATTTTTTCTTTCAGTTGGCAAAATGTTAGCCTTCTTATGACCCAAAGGGTTATTTATGTTCAATTCATATGTATACATTGATACCGTGGTACCCTCTGGTGAACAAAATAACAGGGCTCAGTTCTATAAATAGGAGAAAAAGTAAATGGATTAAGTTTTTCATTGGGTTTTCCGTTAAGGATATGCATGCTACAAACGGAATTCTCTCTGCTGTCACTATCAGGGAAAGCTTTTAGTTTTTTCATTATCTTCTAAATCTCTTTGCAGTGGGGCTATCTTTCTAATTATTTGTAATATATTCGAAGAATAATACCATAAAATTTAGTTAGTGGGAAACGTGCATCAGTATTTGTATTATTCTGCCAAAGCCTCTTACAAAAAACATACTGTGTTGCCGGAATAAGGTGGGTGTACGATGATGAAAAGAATCCCTTTGTCTTGGTTTTGCTTTTTCTTCTGCTTTCCTCATCTAGACACATTACGCGGTACGGGACACCATTGCACTATGTACAGCTGAGTCCATTGATACCCTCCGAGCAGCAATTGAATGTGAGCAGCCGCAGCCGGACCTCTACAAGTAAGAATCCCCTGGTTGTGATCCGCCCTGTGCGATGGTCGGTTGACTCTGCCGCTCCTTGCCACCAGTATCGTGAAGAGACACCCACCACTTACCAGCCCTCCTTCATTCGTGTTTTTATGAGCTGTTCTTTCCTTCTGGCAGAGAAATGAATCAAATCAGCCTTGTTCACTACCAGCCCAAGATAAATCACTGTAGGCCCAGAGACCTTACCTGTGATTTTTCTTTTCTTTTTGTTATTTGTAAACACGACCATCTATCGTGTTTTAAGATTATGTTACCCCGTAAGGCTGCTCTGTGAGATTCGTGTATTAATCAGAGTTAACGAAAACAAAAATAAGCCACTGGGTATGTCCTCCAATATTAAAGAGAGGAAGGGGATATGGGGCCACGCACTATCCTTTTTTATGAGGATTATGCTGAACTCAGTATTGCAAATAGGCTGCTTTTTGTCTACTGTGATTTCCTCTATTTTACGATACTTGGGCTTTCTGGAGTAGACTTGCTGATGAACAGTCCTTGTAGGTTCTCAGAAATGTGGCATTTGATTTTTTAAGACTGGCTAGTTCGGTTGATTAGAGCATGCTGTTGAGGAGGGTAGAGTTAACAAGTTCTATCCCCACGTGGGCCAGTTAATCTCATTCTGCTCCCTCTTACAGATGGCCTCAGTTCCCCGTGCCAGGCATCTTGTTAACGAATTCTGTTGGTCATAATGGGGGGCCAAATGGTTGGATGGAGCTTAACACCAGCGCACAGTAGTGGAAAAACGGAGTATTCATCCCACTACGAGAACGGTGCCTTCCCTCCTTCCTGTCATTCCTGAGAGTAGGAACTAGGACCATAAAACAAAACAGCTGTTCCCTGCCTTCAGGGAGCTCAGACTTTGCAAGGCAGAGAAATATTTATTAAAGCTAGGCCTATAGTACAGCAACATAATAGAACGGACTGAAACAGCCCATGGAGTCGCAGAAGAAGGGGTGGCCGATTCTGCCTGTGCTAGAGACCAGGATGCTTTTCTGCATGTTCACATGGCAGCTCCTAAATTTATCAGTTACCTTAAATATGAAGGAGAATTTGGGGGCAGGGAAGGTTATTCCTGATTTTTCTGGACTAGACTGAGTGTCCTTGATTTGTGTCTTCAGAACACCTGTGCTTCCACAACCTGAGCCATGATCATTTACATTGTAATTGCCTGTTAACTTGTCTGCCTTTAGTGGGAGGAACATGTCTTTCTGGCTTCCTAGTGGGTCCCCAGCACCTACCACAGCACTGGCACAATTAACACGTGGTGAATAAATAAGCAGACCATCATACTTTGTGTACGTAGTAATCACAGTTCACTTTTTCTGAAAAACGATGATGCAAACTATAAAATATGCATAACTCTCTCTTGTTAAGGAGAGTTAGGCCGCCTTACCCCATTTTTTGAGAAATGCACATTATCCTGTGTCTAGCCATGTTAAGTGAGCAGATCAAGCTCGGTATTGCGATCAGCTGAATGAGAGAGGTTGGAAATTTCCGAGATGGTCATTAGTGTTTGCCCCCTGAGACTCAGGCAGTGGTTCTCAAAGGGTGATCTTGGGCCAGCACAGAGTCACCTGGAAACTTGTTGGGAATGCAGATTCTCACCTGAATCTAAAACTTGGGGGCGGGGCCCCAACGTGCCCCGTTTAACAAGCACTCCGGTGGGTCCGGTGCACGCACAAGTGAAAAAAACACTGAACTAAGGGGTTTAAGTTGTGTGTTAGCACCCGCTCTCTTCACATGCATCCAGAATAGAGGGTAATTATTTGTGGAACATATAAATGAGCGGGGATGTTCTGTGCCCGCACGGTGCCAAGTAGACTCTGAAAATCAATATTGAATCTTTGTGTTCTTATAACCCATACTATTATTTTTTAAATTATATGAAAATATTACACATTGTGTTGATTCAGCATAACTTTTTTCCCAGAAATATACTGGGTTTTTGTAGTTCATTCAGTCTTACCTCTTTTGTATTATCTGTATCTTGATTCATTCCCATTTACGTGGTATATATAGATCTTTACCTTGATAGAGAAGACACATTTGCCATTATGTTCTTTTTGCAGGTTTGTTGGGCGAATCAATATCTATAGTAATAGTCTTGAGGCGGTTGCCAGGTTAGTTTGTCCTTCCTTTCATCTGTCCTTTTCGGGAGGAGGCGGGTATATTTCTCTTTAAAGCCCCTTAAAATACCTGGGGTGCCTGGGTGACTCAGTGGGTTAAGCATCTGCCTTCGGCTCAGGTCATGATCCCTGGATCCTGGGATCGAGCCCCGCATTCCTCTCTCTGCTCAGCAGTGAGCCTGCTTCCCCCTCTGTTTCTGCTTGCCTCTCTGCCTACCTGTGATCTCTGTCTGTCAAATAAATAAGTAAAATCTTTTTTTTTTTTAAAAAAAGCCCTTTAAAATACCCAAATACTTCTCTGTATAGGAAAGGCTGGAGAGGTGAATAAACCTGGATTAACTAGCCGGCATCCCAGTAGGCGGGTGGTGTTGCAAATGATGCCGAGGGTGTCTGAATTTGCAGAGCTCCGGGCCCTGGGGGGCCCACATCTGTTCTGGTTGTGCAGTGGCAGACTGTATTGGGGGTACACCTGGAGAGTGGTGGCTAAGGGAGAGTAAATGAGGGATAAGGCAGTAGATGAAAAGCCGAGAGAATTACCTGGACTGAAAGAAAATGAAGGGCTAATCATTTATAATGAACCAATTCAAATAAAAAGGGCTGTTTTCTTCCCTCTTCTGTCATCCAGTTAATTACCTCAATTTTTCCACTTGGCCTTTATAGCCACGCTCAAAAGGAATTTAAACGCTGGCCGCCCAGTGATTGCCCCAAAGGCGGGTTTCCACTCTAAATATGTCAGTATGTCTTTCCACCTTGATGGCTGCTTTGCCAGTCTTCTGTCACCTTTTCTTTCTGTTGCTTGCTATCTGCCGCTCTGTACCGCTCTTGCTGTCTGTGAATCAGAATCCTTTTATCTGTGTGCCCCTCCCTTTACCTTTGCGTGTTGCTGGCGACTCTTACGCTCTGCTTCCAACTGTGCTGTACCCTCAAGGAGGTTCAGAGGGAAAGATCTTTTAGCTCATCCTGGGGTGTGAGCATATGATACAAGTGGAAAGATACATTCTGAACCCCTTGGAGATAGATGTGTGTTAGGGCAAAATATGTCCTCAGAGTTGATGATGCTGTATTTTGGGGGCTGTTTGCATAAGCTGTGTTCATTTTTCATTTAGGTCTCTGGGACCTGAGAATCTCTTGTTGAAAGGAGCGACACTAAAAAATACCAAGAAGATATATGGTGAACAGTTTTTAAGATCTCCTTATCAGAAATATGCTTCGTAAAGCCTGTGCATGAATAGGGCATGTTACAGATCGGACATGGCAGATACTTGCCGCTCAGTTTAAGCCTGTTTTAGGTGTTAGGACTTTATAAGATGGTAAATAAACTATAAATAGGACAATCAAGTACGTAGAATGAAAATTATAAATGATACGTCAGCTGGTGACTAGACTCAGGTTAAGATACAGCTTGGTGGGAAGTTGGCTGGCGGTCATACTTGTGACCTAGTTTTCACTGTCTTCTTTTATGCCTTAGGAGTTGCTGTTTACACTGGGATGGAAACCAAAATGGCTTTGAACTACCAAGGGAAATCTCAGAAGCGTTCTGCTGTTGAAAAGTTAGTGTGCACCACAATCTCTTTGATAGCGATTGAACTGTGATATAGTTAGTTTTTGGTAATTCCGAACAACAGCCGTTAACAAAGAAATAATGTCCATTACAATAGCAGCTACCACATTGAGCCCTTAGGTTCCAGAATTGTGCTTAGTGATTTGTATGTCTGATTTCGCTTAATCCTCTGAGCAGCAACGTGGCGGGACTCCTGTTAGCCTGTCTGCCTTGCACAGGAAGCAGTGATCTCCGAGCCGGGTGACTTACCTAAGCTCATATGTAGCTCTTCAAGGGCAAACTCTATTTGAATTAGAATTTTGCTCCCTTTTGCTGCTGGATAGTGATTTGCTGTATGTAAGGAAGTTCAACAATGTAGGTAATAGTCTCCTGCTAGAGCTTCAAGCCCGTTGTTCCAGCATGGACCTCACTGTCATTGCCACGGATATCCTGTGTATCAGTGGCACCCCCTCCGTCGCCCTACTTCAGATCCAAGGAGTCCACACTAAATATGAGGATTTCACACTGGCTCCCCCACCCTCTACTGCAAACCCTTAGAATTTAGGGAAATGGAAACAACCTACTCTTTCTTTAAGGGGTGAGTAGATACGGTCTATGCATGTGTGTGTCTCCTGTCACTTTTTAGGATCCTCCTTTTTTTTTTTTTTTTTTCCCGTAAGTGCATTAAGCTGGTCAGCCACTGCACTTGGGGAGCATTGGTGAGCAGCAAACAGATCAGGAGGTCAGGGCTGGCTTTTCCACTTTACCAGCTGAGCGTAAGGCTTCTGCAGTGATAACTGTGCTTACCCATCGTCCACAGGAGAGGCTTTAGGAAACTGAATGGCTTAATTTTTACATGGTTGATATCTTATATAGTTTTTAAATCCATAATATCTTCTTTTTCAGATCCATTAATGCCTTCCTGATTGTGTATTTATTTCTGTTACTGACCAAAGCTGCAGTATGCACTACTCTAAAGTACGTTTGGCAAAGTACCCCGTATAACGATGAACCTTGGTACAACCACAAGACTCAGAAAGAGCGGGAATCATTGAAGGTAATCAGTTTTATGCTGCAACTTTTTTTTTTTAAAGATTTTATTTATTTATTTGACAGAGAGAGATCACAAGCAGGCAGAGAGGCAGGCAGAGAGAGAGAGAAGGAAGCAGGCTCCCAGCTGAGCAGAGAGCCCGATGCGGGGCTCGATTCCAGGACCCTGGGATCATGACCTGAGCCGAAGGCAGCGGCTTAACCCACTGAGCCACCCAGGTGCCCCTATGCTGCAACTTTTAACTCTAGCTAAAAATTTTAACTCTCGCCCTTTGTGACCGAGCCACCCTTTATTGAAATGTTATTTTGATAATGATACCTTTTGTTGGCTTCCGAGTTTTCTCAGGTTGTATGCTAGCCCCAAGCTGTTAGACATTTAAGAAGTTTTATAGGATCTTTTTCTTTTACTTTAGGCATCTGTGCTTATTTTTAGCTCTTTAGTTAAAGAGTTTGAAACAGCTGATCAAGAATCTCAGGTTATATGTCTCTGGCTGTACCCAAGAATCTGTATGACTATACATGAGCTTGGAATATGTCATAAATAGATTCCTACCCAGAAACTTCGATCCTTTGTTTGTACTGGGAGGAAGGCAGAGAATTTAAGGAAGTGAAAAAGTGTTAAGAGGTACATTTACTTAAAAAAAAAAAAAAAAGAGGTACATTTACTGAAGTATAATGATAAAATTGGGGATGTTTTTCAAATGTTCTTTTCACATACTATGATGAGAACTTTGGCCAATGGGATAGTATCATTAGGAACTTTATAGCAACAGCAGTGCTTTTAGTATTGAAATAAAAAGAAAAGTTACCTGGTTCTTTATCTTGTACTTGTTGGCTAAAACTGTGTATCTGATCAGCGCGAACTCTTTCTTTTGTTTTAGGTTTTGAAGATGTTCACTGACTTCCTGTCATTTATGGTTCTGTTCAACTTTATCATACCTGTATCCATGTATGTCACGGTAGAAATGCAGAAATTCTTGGGCTCTTTCTTCATTTCATGGGATAAGGACTTTTATGATGAAGAAATTAATGAAGGAGCCCTGGTTAACACATCAGACCTTAATGAAGAACTTGGTCAGGTTAGAATGTATTTTTACTTGAAATAAGTTAATGTATTGGAAATATCTGTTCTTATACTCTAGCTTACCAATGTATGTGACCATTTCACGTTGGGAAATGTGATTCAGATATTCTTTTATCCAGGCATATAACAAAGACAAGCAGTGTTTTCATAGCTGTAGCATTCATTATCTTGTTGGCGAGGAGTAGCCCACTTGATATATTAAATTTAAATATGATGGAAATTTTCTTTACAACTCACCTGGCGATGTTGTTAGATTATGGGCTGTTGCTTTGGAACAGACACATGTAGTTGGTCTTCCTCAGCGTCTGTTACCAAGTGGGGATAGACTCTGGGGTGGTCAGTAAAGCTATTCTATGACTGTGTTTTGTCCCATAAGCAGCATTGCCTAGAGTTGTCCTGTTGATGTTGTCTTGGTACATTTCTGATCAGACAGAATACATTCCTAGCAAGCAGAGTTGTTAACTCCAGGGCAGGAATTTAAATGAAGTCAGAATGTGAGGGCATGTGCTCCTCAGAATGCTTTTTGCTTCGTATACCAGTGCGGCCCAGGCTGTGGCCTCATTTCTAAGGCAGGTGCGTTTGTTCCCAGTGTGGTATGGTCTAGCTATAATTCTTCAAAGGGTGACTTTGTAGGTGGTTTTCTCATCAGTATTGAGAAAGTTCTTCCCTTTGTCTGGATGTACTGTGTGTCACGTAATTCTCTTCACAGGCTGGGGGAATTTTTTGGCTTTCATTTAACTTTCATGATATTTAGAATGTCAAGGCTGTGGAAATGTCATTTCTATGACTGGGAGATGCAAATTCGGTTAATGGAACTGTGTGGCTGGAACAGGGCCTCACACTTGGTTTAAATGGTGCCAAGTTGCATCTACACCTCAAAACCCTCCTCCCGAATGTAGCCCCTCACGGCCCCCACTCTTTCTGTTCTTCACCCAGCCGTGCCTAGACCAAAGTACCATCTTAACAACTACAGGCACAAGGGGGAAAGGACACTCCAGATACCAGTTCTGTTGAGAGCTGACAACATGACTCCAGGATCCCAGACTGTGGAATCTGCATCCCACAGAGATACTGAGTCACCAAGGATAGAACAAGAATTGAATGAACAAATGCTTTTTTCCCTTAGATACTGTTCCCAGAAGATTCTTTTGAAGGTGACTTCAGCTGCCACAGCTGACCTTACTTAGCCTTTGTAAACCACTTTTCATCCAGGAACAGAGCTGTCTGAATAGAACTACTCTGGTCCCAATAAATAGCATTGATTACAGCATTACTGCATGAAAAAAAAACAAAAACTGAGTTACAAGCCACCTCTGGTGAACTTTCCCTCCCTGACAGGTGATTTAGTTGAGTAAATCTACCTCATCTAGATCCGGTGCTTGGTTCACCTACCCAAGGATGAATGTGGCCAGAGCCCCAGGACACCGCAAACAGAGCGGCCATCATGCTGCATGTGACTCCTAACGCTGTCTAGAGACAGGAAGGATATCCAAGCCACGTGCCACTCAAATGAGATTCTTTTTTTTTTTTTTAAAGATTTTATTTATTTATTTGACAGAGAAAGATCACAGGTAGCCAGAGAGGCAGGCAGAGAGAAAGGAAGGGAAGCAGGCTCCCTGCTGAGCAGAGAGCCCGACGCGGGACTCGATCCCAGGACCCTGAGATCATGACCTGAGCCGAAGGCAGCGGCTTAACCCACTGAGCCACCCAGGTGCCCCTCAAATGAGATTCTTAAATCTTCCAGACCCCCACCTCAGCAGATTCCAAGTGGAAAGTAATCTTACTCCTATCATTCAGGCTGTATTCACGCTGCAGAAAGCAAAGTAGAGCTTTGGGTAATGATCTGGTAAATTTGATCAGTGAAAAGAGACTAGAGTTTTCATTTCAGCCACCACTTCTTTCCCCTACCAAAACCTGCCTTTCTGGCTGGGACTGTCATTTAGTCAAAGCACTGAGTTAATAGCCAGACCACCACTTTCATTTATATGGTGTAAAAACAACTTGCCTTCATTATCAGCTTATACGTGTGGAAACTACCTGAATGAAAATGCAAAGAAGTCTCGAAATAGTTCCCTAGGCCATTTACTATTCAGTGGACCAGTACGTACAAAATTGAGTGTAACCAGCTTCCTCCTTGATGAGTCATAATTTCAGATCTGTATGACTTTTTGCGTTATAAAAAAGCAGTGTCAGTTAGGGCCCACTGATACCATTGCAAATACTTGCTTCCTCTCTTTTAAAATGACCCACATTGAGGGGTGCCTGGATGGCTTAGTCAGTTGAATGGCCAACTCTTGGTCTTGGCTCAGGTCTTGATCTTGGGATCATGGATTTGGGCCCCGCATTGGGCTCCGTGCTGGGCATGGAGCCTGCTTTTAAAAAAAAAAAGACCCACACTGATATTTTAAAAATGGGAAGGTACATTTAGGACAGTGTTTGACTTGAGAAACAAAAAGAAGAGCGAGCAGCTGGGTGGCACAGTCTGTTGAGCAACCGACTCTTGGTCTTGGCTCAGGTCGTGAACTCCAGGTTGTGAGATCCAGCCCCAAATCTCTCTCCCTCGCCTTCTGCCCCTGCCACTTGTGTACATGCTCTCGAGCTTGCTCTTTCTCTCCCGACCCCCAAAATAAGTAAACCTGTAGAAAAAAGGAAGTAGACTGTTCGGTTGGAAAAGAATGGAGTCTTTTAGGATCAGGCATCAGTCTTTTAGGCAACCAAATGGTTTCAATCCATCTTGAAAATATTTTGGGGTGGCCTCCTGCTTTACAGCCCCTTCAGGTCTTGCAGCGATGCCTAATGGTGTGTGTGGGTGTATACTCTGATTCCAGTAATTCAATTCTGCTGTTATGTATTAAACTTACGCTATATATCAAGAATATATTGATGGTACTGAGGTTACTATTACAGAATATACATGAAACCCTCAAGTTGTTCACCATTCAGTGAGGAAAACATACATATCATATGTAACTATAGCAATGTGACGATAATTGATCAGAAAAAATAAGGCATGTGAGGTGATGGAAAGAGTCCAGTACTGTGATTTTGGTCAAGGCAACAGCATCTATCTAATACCTTATAGTTTGTAAACATTTATTATTGTACTTTCTTTTCTAGTCTTTACAGCCTTGTGCGGCAGGCTTGGTTATTTCAGGTTAATGTTTAAAGTTTACAGACTTGAGAATTTTCCAAGGTCACAAAGTTAGTAGGTGGTGAAGCCAAGACGCCAGAGCGAATGTTCCATTAAGTTGAACGATACAAAATTTTTGACCTACAAAAGAGGCATTTCCATACGTTCGGGAACGTTAGTTCAGGGGGCTCTTTCCACCCTAGAACAGCTGTCTCGCTTTAGGCTTTGCGTCCATAAAATGATGAGTTGCAGCTTGCCTATAGGGAAGTGCCTTTCCAACAGCCTCAGACCTGCCACTAGAGAGGAAGAGGCTATCATGAGTTGGGCAAGCAGGCAGCGTCTCACTCTTTAGCCCTTTTTAGTAACAGCTGATCGTCTCCTCCCCCTTGGCCGAGTACAGGGCATGTATTAGAGCAGTGGTTCTCAAAGTACAATCCCTGGACAGGCAGCATCAGCATCACCTAGGAACTTCATTAGAAATGTCCATTACCTAGCGCTGCCCTAGAGCGCTGAATCAGAAGCTGGGGAAACAGAGGCCAGCAATCAGAGTTTTAACAAGCTTTCCCAGTGAGAGTGATGCACACTACAATTTGATATTGACCATGTCAGGGTATAGTTTGTTGACCTTATACCGGCGAGATCAGTTCTACACAGATCCATACTGCACAGAACATTCTGCGTAGGGAAACAGTTGCACAATTTTTTTTTTAAACTACCACCTTTGGCGCTTTCTAAGATTTCTAAGTGGTTTAATGCTGATCCAAATGTAAGAGGCGCAGTAACCTGGGAGAACCTTCAGGGGAAAATGACGGTAAATAATTTTGATCAGAAAAAAAGTCCCAAAGAGTTTTATTTGAACTGGAAAAATCTAGACGATACAGGAATAATAGCACTTGAATTAATTTAAAGGGAGAATTCAAACTTGGCTGGTTAACAGAGCAAAAAAGGGAAGATTGAAATGCTATATTTGTGCCACTGCTGCTACCGTGAAAGGCTTTGAAAAATAATTAGAAAGCAACTACTGCTGGAGTTCATCTCTTTCTCCCTTACATAATGAAAACCTTCATCTTGTGCTTATGCTTGTTCCTGTCAGCCCATAATTTTAACTATTTAAGCATAAATTGCCAAAAAGGAGGGTAAAATTGTGGGTTTCCAAAAGCCAGATGTTATAAATAGAAGAGATAAAAACTGAGATAAAATGGAAAAGCTCAAAATGGTTTATTTGGCATGGAAAATTTATTTCATCGCTTACTTTTTCCATTATGTATGAAAGAATGCTTATATTATACTTTTTTTTTGCTTATATTTCAACCTATTATTATAAACTGTTTTTTTTAACTTGGAAACTTTTTTCAGGAGTATCTAAAAATATACACAGTGTGTGGAAAGAAACTTCAATTACGTTTTTGAACATTAAAGACTTCCTGTGTCTCCTAATTAAGTAACTTGATATTATTATTTTCCCTAACCATCCATACTCTTTGATTCTATCTGCAGTGTATAACACAGTGCATTTTACTTCAATCTAGTATATTCATCAAAAATTTTACTTTTCAAGGAAAATCTTTGTTACATCGCAGTAAATTTAAGTTCCTCTCAAATATTTTTCTGTGTGTGTAAAAGGGATCAGTCTATTCTTACTTCCCACCTAGAAAATGGACTTTTATTTTAGAACTTCTTCTTTTTTTTTTTTTAGAATTTTTTTTTTTTGCTTTTGTTTTATTTATTTATTTATTTTTTATTTTATTTTTTGTTTTTTCCAATTTATTTATTTTCAGAAAAACAGTATTCATTATTTTTTCACCACACCCAGTGCTCCATGCAAGCTGTGTCCTCTATAATACCCACCACCTGGTACCCCAACCTCCCACCCCCCCACCACTTCAAACCCCTCAGACTGTTTTTCAGAGTCCATAGTCTCTCATGGTTCACCTCCCCTTCCAATTTACCCAAAAGCACATACCCTCCCCAATGTCCATAACCTTCCCCCCTTCTCCTAACCCCCCTCCCCCCAGCAACCCACAGTTTGTTTCGTGAGATTAAGAGTCACTTATGGTTTTATTTTAGAACTTCTTTACATCAAAATAGATAAGTAATAAACTGAAAGTTTCTTAGTTTGATAAAATAGCCACATTTTTCTTATTAATCTTCTGTATTTGAGCACATCTACCTTGGACATGTGATACTATTTCACTGCCTTTAAAAATACTTGTTGGAGGGCGTCTGGCTGGCTCAGTCAGTGGAGCCTGCGGCTCTTGAATTTGGCATTGTGAGTTTGAACCCCACATGTGGTATGGAGTTTACTTAAATTTTTTTTAAAGATTTTTATTTATTTATTTGACAGGCAGAGATCACAAGCAGGCAGAGAGGCAGGCAGGGGGCGGGGGAAGCAGGCTCCCTGCTTGAGCAGAGAGCCCGATGTGGGGCTGTATCCCAGGACTCTGAGATCATGACCTGAGTCGAAGGCAGAGGCTTTAACCCACTGAGCCACCCAGGCGCCCCTTAAATTTTTTTTTTTTAATTAAGAAAAAGTTCTTACTCATTTGCCGCTCTTTTTGTAATAGTGCTTTTGTAATTAACCTGACATTTGACGAGAAGTCTTAGAGACCTTGATAAGCTACGGATAGGAGAAGAGTCCCGCCTTACAGCCTAACGAAAACTTAATCACACTGAAGGAGGTTACACTGCCTCTGTTTATGTCCTTGTTTTTAGGTGGACTATATATTCACAGACAAGACTGGAACGCTCACTGAAAATAGCATGGAATTCATTGAGTGCTGCATAGATGGACACAAATACAAAGGTGCAGCGCAGGACACTGATGGTCTCTCGCAGACTGATGGACCCTTAACGTATTTTGACAAAGCAGATAAGGTGGCATTTTCCGAATTACATTTTCCCCGGAGAGATCCTTCTGTGTGTGCATGTGCTAACTTCGCGTAGTAGAAATAAGAGCTCAGAGTGCATGACACCGACTTTGGAATAACCCTTTGGTTTTTTGACTTCAGCTTCCCTGCTTCACTAACACCTCCGGAGATCGTTAATAAGCAGCATTTATAAATAGGGAGGGATGTGGAAAACGGCTTCGGGGCAAAAATTTTACTTGCCTGTCTGTCTAATCGTAATTCTTGATGCTTTGTCTTTAAAAATATGAGCTGCTCCGAGAGTGAAGTCTTTTTCAGTCATTCAGGTCCCAGGAGTGTCTAGACATTAAATGAACCCAAGTCTCCCTGCACCTGAGCTATCGCCAGATTGTGAATTGGATACTGAATGAACTCTTTCAGGCCATAAAGAATTCACCGATTTAGTATTCGGTGGCAGCGCGGTAGCCTGAATGAGCGAGCACAGCCCCTAGGGTATGTTAGCCGAGACCCGGGGATGCTGTCAGCTACAAGGGAGGATATAGAGCTCATCTGAGTGTTAGGGATTTAGAAATTTCGGCTACTCGGTTTGCTGGCGGTTATAACATTTTCTCACATTAATACCTTCTCTCTGTTCGCTGACTACCAGGTGATCAAAGGGAAAATAACGGAGTCATTTTTCTGTTACTGTTCAACAGAACCGAGAAGAGCTCTTTCTGCGTGCCTTGTGCCTATGTCACACTGTAGAAGTTAAAACCAACGATACTGTTGATGGGCCTACGGAGTCAGCTGCGTTAACTTACATGTCCTCCTCGCCAGATGAGATCGCTTTGGTCAAAGGAGCTAAAAAGTAAGCACTTCTGTTAGGTTGGGCGAATAAATTCTGGAGACGTGCCTACAGCGTTGTACCCGTCGTTAACAACACAGTGGCTTGCACTTCAGAGTCTGGTAAGAGGGGAGAGAGCTCATGTTAAGTGCGCCTTACCACAAACAACAGAACACCGCTGGGACCCACGGAAGCTTCGAGAGTGGTTGGATAGGTCTCTTACCTCGCTTGTGGTAATGATCTCACAGGTGTTTGCACGTGTCCAAACTTCTCAGATTCCTCACGTTAAACAGGTATAGTTCCTTGTATATCAGTCATACCTCAAGAAAGCTGTCTTAAAAACTCTGAGGTAAGTTGTAGAGAAGTACATGAGCAATTTTGAGGAGTTTAAAAAAAAAAAGGAGTAAGCACTGCTTGTACTTCTCCTGAGAACATGAAATCACAGGAGGACTAGAGTTGTTTTTTCCTCTGCTCCAGTAACCTTATCTTATAAATATTCTTTAATAAAAAGCCGAAATGCTTTCTCTGAAAGTTTGTGAAAAATTCCCCAAACCTAGCCAATTAAGACCTAAAAGAAAATAGCAATGTGTAGATATGACTTGCATTACTGTTGAAGTCCAAATGTTCATATTATATTCTGCAAATTCTGCAACAGTGGCCACTTTCTGTACAACACATGCTATTTCTGAAGCGCTCTCAGCCGTTTTGACGTCACTTTGTAACCGACAGTCCTGTATTACCCTTGAGGCCTGAGATGATTAAGTGGTTAAAAGGTCACCCGATGCGTCTGCTACAGAATTGGAATTACAAATTGCCTCTTGATTACAAGTCGTGACTGGGCTTTGACTTCCTCTTTCCTGTCGTCTCAGCCAGTAAAGGGAAGTATAGTTATAGGCTGTTTTGTGGTGGTGTTTGTTTGTTTTTTTTTCCACACAAGAGAGAAGAAAACAATAAGCAGGTGTGCCCCACTGCAAGGGAAAATTAATCATTCTTTAGAGATCCACAAAGGTCTTTTTGTTGCTTTTCGACAGGTATGGGTTCACATTTGTAGGAATTCGGAATGGCCATATGAGAGTAGAGAACCAAAGAAGAGAAATAGAAGAGTAAGTAGCGTGGCGTGTTTGATGTTTGTGACGTCTCAACCCCACAGTCAGCCTTGGGTGGATTTCGGAAGGGCCGCAAAGGAAACTTCTTTCATCTATAAATGGATAAGACTCTGCTTTCCGCGTTGGAGATTTATGTAAATGTAGCTGGATTGGAAGACCTTTTTCTAGAGTGGTAGTAAGTGGGACTTGAGGTGGAAATTACTCGTTTGCTTCACATGTGGGTCCAAGAGCCCGAATGAGGATCTGCCTGGACTTTCTTTCTGAAACACAGATGCTAATGTTAGGTCTCCAGCACACGCTGTAAGAAAAATCCATAAACTTATATGAAACCTTCTGCTGTCCAGAACCCAGCCAATCACTCTGGGATGGCAGGCTCAACCAGTCCTAGCAGCTTTGGTGGCAGAAGCTGTCTTATTCTCCCCCACTCAAATGTGAGCCCCACAGCAAGTACCCTGAGGCAGCAGTGTGTTGGATCTTTTTTTTTTTTCCCTCCTACAGAGCGCCCAATGAACAAAACCGCCTTGGCTTAATAGCAGATTTTAATTAGGGTCTGTGATTAATTTGAATTCCTTCATCTGAACTTGAAATGTAATTATCTTCTCTGACTTCTATTCTGGCCCCTAGCCTCTCAGGAGACCCAGCTCAGAAACCTGCAGTATGTGTAGATGTGTTTGGGGAGTGGACCCCTTAGGGAAATGATGTTCAAAAGCCAGGCAAAGGCTCTTTGGCCTGACTGCCAGGAACCCAGATCGTGATTAAATCGAGTCCAGATTCTAGCCAGTTCACAACAGTGCCCCCATCTGGTCGACACCAAATGATAGGTTCCCTGTAGATCCCCTTCACACCTGGCAGAAAGGGTGCCCTGCCCACTCCCATCAAAAACAGGCTTCATAGTAGATACTCTTAGGTCAACTACTTGCGTCCAAGTTGCTCATTTTCAAAAAATATTTCCCCATGTCTTTGTAATAATTAATCCTGTTTTCACTCTTCTGCCTTCTTTCATCCGATTTATTAGCCCAGTACAAATCTGATCATAGCATTCCACTGCTTGAACCCTACGGTGACTTCCTGTTGCTTGTAGGATAAAATTCCAAATCTCTGAAATGGACCACAATGTTCTCCGCTCCCTGCCCTTGCTTCCCACTCTGGCTGTGCCCCCACCAACTAGATTTCAAGCTTCAGTGAACTATTTCTGCACATGCCTTTTTCTCTACTCACTATGCCAAGCCACCCTTTTTTCGTCATGTCACTCCTACAGACCACAGCCGAGGCACTACCTCTTCCAGGAAGCCTTCCTTCAGATGTCTTCTTTCTGGGCTCTCACATCTCCCCTGTGAGTTCCTTTATTCCAGTGTGTGGCTGACTGAGACGCAGTCCTTTCATTACCCTCCGCCTCCCTTATCACACAATGAGCCTCTTGAGGGAAGGAACTCGGGCAGAGTCGTATCTGTTCCCCAGTACCTAGCATTGTGCTCGACCCATAGTAAGCACCCCATCAACGATTAAAGTAATTGGCAAGATGGGACTATTTCTAGACCCCTCCAGAAATGGCTTGTCTGGCCAGCTCTTTGTCTGCCAGTCCTGTGTCGTCACTCTGTCCTTATCATTTGTAGTAATCTAGTGGGAGGGCACAGATACCCCTTAACCAACGCTGGCATTTTCTGACACCACGTTCTAAGTGCAGAAAAATGTCAGCGTCCCAACGGAAAGCGACAGCTGTGACCTCAGCCAGCAACTCTTACCACAAGGGGAGAATTCTATTCAGGATGTTTCTGTGGTGGGTTATTTTTCCCCAGTGTGCCTTAGGTATTTTCTCTTTGTCATTTTTCTCCTCATAAAGGTATGAACTTCTTCACACCTTAAACTTTGATGCTGTCCGTCGTCGTATGAGTGTCATTGTGAAGACTCAAGCAGGTATACATTTTTAAATAAAAACTTGACTTTTTCTCTTTTTCCATTTGTATATTTGTATGTTGATCAGTTATTTTAAGGAAGGAAAACATCTCATGTAGTAATAGATGACTACCTTAAAGTCATGCAAAGCAGTAACTTTGCTGTGTACGCCTTAATGTACTTATATAAGCACGTATGTTCTGTTTGCCAAATTGTCAGAGACAGAGCCCTCATGTGACAGTATATGCATTTTCTTGGAAACTGAACTCTACTCTTCAGTCCTGAGTGTCCAGGCAGAAACTGAAAGGGTGACTTTTTTTTATAATTCATGGTACTGACCAATCACCAGCAATGTCTACATGCAGCAGCCCAGTCCAGCGGGATGGTTTGAGATTAACTAGCAGTAGAATTCTTGAGTATGGAGAGTTGCTGGCTCTCTGTGCTTCCCTTCCTCACTCCCCACTGCTTTATACTCCCAGGGAGCAGGCAGGCTAGGGATGACTAAGGACCAGATTGCTGGGAAAGGATGTGGTGGCTTCACTCCAGCATGCTGGGCTCTTTGTTTGATCAAGTGGGGAAGCTTGCCCTTGGCCCTGGAACCGGTACCATCATCCAGGGTTCCCCCGCATCCTTTGGAGGAGCCGTGGTAGCTGACATACCTTCTGCTTGGATAGAACAAGAGCCGTAGGGGAGCACTCCTGCCTTATTTGCGGGCTCCCAGATGCCTCTGTGTGTGTGTGCGCACGCACGTGTGTGTGTGTGTATATGTGTGTGAGAGAGAGACAGACAGACAGACACAGAGAGACTGTGACTATACGTGGTTTTTCAAATTTTCCTTGATTTATATCCTAGTTACTTGCCTTTTAGTGTTTTTTTTTTTAAACATTTCCACTTTTTTTTTTTAAAGATTTTATTTATTTATTTGTCAGAGAGAGAGGGAGAGAGAGTGAGCACAGGCAGGCAGAGAGGCAGGCAGAGAGAGAAGCAGGCTCCCTGCCGAGCAAGGAGCCCGATGTGGGACTCGATCCCAGGATGCTGGGATCATGACCTGAGCCGAAGGCAGCTGCTTAACCAACTGAGCTACCCAGGCGTCCCTAGTGTTTTTTGTTAAAGATTTTATTTATTTATTTGAAAGACAGAGATTACAAGTAGGCAGAGGCGGCGGGGGAGGGAGGAAGCAGGTTCCCCGCTGAGCAGAAAGCCCAATGTGGGACTCTATCTCAGGACCCCGAGGTCATGACCTGGGCCGAAGGCAGAGGCTTAACCCACTGAGCCATCCAGGAGCCCCACTTTTAGTGTTAAATCTATTCCAGATTCCTTAGTGTGAGAATGGGAAGATACAAACAGACCCTTGAGGGACCGTTTCCCACTTTATTCATACTTTGCAGTGTGACTGCCAGGTCATGAAATTGATTTCATTCTGTGAATGCCAAATTTGTTCTGTGGCTTTTAAACACACTGTGGATGTGTGAGAAAAAATTAAGAGAGAAAACCACTTAACATTTGAGATACTGGGTGCTCTTACCTGTCTGTATGTATGCACTTACACACTACTGCAAATGATGAGACATCTGGGGAAGTGGTCTGCCAAGGGCCTTGACCTCAGCTGCACTTCTTTTTAACTTCTTGAACTCAGCATTTTGCTTTATACGGGTAAAGTGTCTTTTTTTTTTTTTCTAAGATTTTTATTTATTTATTTGACCGAGATCACAAGTAGGCAGAGAGACAGGCAGAGAGGAGGAAGCAGGCTCCCCGCTGAGAGCAGAGCCCAGTGCGGGGCTCGATCCCAGGACCCTGGGATCCTGACCTGAGCCGAAGGCAGAGGCTTTAACACTGAGCCCGCCAGGCGCCCCGTCAAGTGTCTTTCCTGATGCTCAGCGGCGACCCCTTCGCTGGCTGCCTGGGCTGACACAAAGCCTCACGCACAGCAGCACTCCGCAGTGCTGTTTTCAAGTTTCCGGTACAAACTCCCAAGCCCCTGTTTTTAAAGCAGCGTCTGTAGTTCTTTCAAAATGATTTTTATTTTATTTGCGCTTGGGTTTGGTCTTGACATCAGTAGAATGCCATGTGTGCACTTTAAAACATGCTTGGCAACGTTTTCAAAGAGGATTCAGAAGGAGCTCCTTGACACAAGTACAGTCTCCCATGATTCCCTGAAAGGAAGGACACTTTAGCAGAGGAACTTGTTGTGCGCTCTTGAGTTCTCTGTGTCCATGCTGGTCTTCAGAGGTAATGGGCATTGTCTTGCGAGAGTGAAGTTCGAGATGGCTCATCCCAGGATCCACAGTAGCTGAGGGGGAGAGGCCACCTTAATAGTTCCTGTTATTAGGGGCGCCTGAGTGGCTCAGTGGGTTAAAGCCTCTGCCTCGGCTCAGGTCATGATCCCAGGGTTCTGGGATGGAGCCCCGCATCGGGCTCTCTGCTCAGTGGGGAGCCTGCTTCCTCCTCTCTCTCTCTGCCAGCCTCTCTGCCTACTTGTGATCCCTCTCTGTCAAATAAATAAATACAGTCTTTTAAAAAAGTAGTTCCTGTTCTTAAAATCCCAATACCAGTCTTAAAATTCTAAGTTGAGCCCTTGGTTTTTTTTGCTTATTTTAGGAGACATCCTTCTCTTTTGTAAAGGAGCAGACTCAGCAGTCTTCCCCAGGGTGCAAAATCATGAAATTGAGTTAACGAAAGCCCATGTGGAACGTAATGCCATGGTGAGCCTACATCCTTCTAGAAATGCTACAGATGACTGTTTGATGGGATTCTATTTAAATGTTTAAATGAATTTTAGCTTCTTTTTTATAGTCTATTTTTATATTGGGGGATTTAGTAATACTGTTTTCCTTACTATAATGTAAAATGTTATCCTGGAGCAAATCTCTGTGCAGAATTTGCAGACTTGAAGACTTTTCAAGAATCCTTCATTTATGTTCTGCTTTCTTTTCTTTAAGAGCTAGTATTTTGTTATTCTGAACCTAATTGAATGCTACCTGTTTACTTGCAATCTGTTAGTGTTTTTTTTTTAACTAAACATATATCAGGATTTCTTTGTACAGTGAAATGAGGATATTTAAAGGGACTGTGGAATTTTTCTCCCAATTCCTTGGATAACTAGAGATCTTCTTTCTTTCTAGGACGGATATCGGACACTTTGTGTAGCCTTCAAAGAAATCACTCCAGATGATTATGAAAGAATTAACAGACAGCTCATAGAGGCAAAAATGGCCCTACAAGACAGAGAAGAAAAAATGGAAAAAGTTTTTGATGATATTGAGACAAACATGAATTTAATTGGAGCCACCGCAGTGGAAGACAAGTAATTACAAAATGATATTCTTGTCCTTTTAATGACCAGTCATTTAGATTGGTTTCTGTCCAGATTGGTAATTTTATTCTCAAATTTTGAAATCTTCTATTCAGATCTGTTGCTAGACCAGACTTTGAACCGTCCGTGAGAATGATTTTTTTTTAAGTGAAATATTTGTGGCTTAGAAGAATGAATCTGTCATCTCGAGATCTTTTGCATGTTTACACCTTGAATATCCTATTTTACAAATATCTGCATAAGTTTCATGATGTATTGAGAGCTTTGTGCTAGAGGCATCCTTTGAGCTGGTGCCCGATAGAATTGATAAGGTTTTGGCAGACAGAAATGAACGGAAAGGAAATTCGAGTTAGAGCAAACAACGTGAGAGCTCATTCGAGCCTGGTTCAGCAGGCTAGAGCATGTTTTTGCATACTTTCAAATAATTTGTTTTAACTCTCCAGGCTTAGCTGCACTAGACAGGATTGGAGGGCTCTAGTGTTGATCTGTCTGAAAGAATACATTTTAGACTCTTAATATTTTAGGAGCTTTTAGGAAATTATAAATGCAAATTTATGAGACTTAGCCCAAAAAAAAAAGTTTTATCTATATACATTTTTTTTTCAGCCACATTGGAAGATTTTGAAATTTTAATGGGATTCATTTCGTCTAATATCTTTCTCATTCCCTGACCAAAGGGAGCTCAAAGAAAGTAGTATTCTCTCCGTGCCTTTTGGATTTATGCCTAAATTCTCTCTGGGGCTGGTTGGCTTTCCTGTTCTCAGAGCTGCTCAGCAAGGGGGATTCACTGACGTCCCTTGACACCGCACTAGAATGCCCTTTCCGTTTTGCCCCTTGTCAAGTATTTGTATGCTGAGATATAAAATTTAATGAAATAAAGTGACAGTGAATGAGAACATGCGGTGAGTTCATGAAATTTTAGCTAAGAGGGAAGAGTCTCCATTCTGCTATTGGATACCAGTTACCTAAAGAGAGGCCATTAACTTTTCCAAACCTCCCTGCTTGAAAGTCACGTTAGTCAGACCACGCCAGAGATGGCACTCCCAGAAAGAGTAGAGGGTGTGTGGGGAGGCCAGCTGATAACATGGCAGGACTCCAGAATTGCCGTGGGGTATGGGACTGCTCTCGCGGGCCTTCTTGCAGCATCTCTGGCAGGAGTTTTTGAGGATAACAAGGGCTCCTTTTGTGCCCAGGCTGCAAGATGAAGCAGCTGAGACCATCGAAGCTCTGCACTCGGCTGGTCTGAAAGTCTGGGTGCTCACCGGCGACAAGATGGAGACGGCCAAGTCCACTTGTTACGCCTGCCGCCTCTTCCAGACCAGCACCGAGCTCTTGGAACTGACCACCAAAACCATCGAAGAAAGTGAAAGGAAGGAAGATCGGTTACATGAATTGTTGATAGAATATCGTAAGAAGTTGCTGCATGATTTTCCTAAAAGTACTAGAAGCCTTAAAAAGTAAGAAAGTGCATCGGTTTCTTATACTTAGGCATGGGTAGAAATGTAACTCCTGGCTGTTCGTGCGGAAGGCTGTTTTCTGTGATTGATCATTCTTTGTTTGCAGGTGTTTTATCCTTGTAAGTTAAAACCTTCCCTGAGGACTTGGCCGATAGCTCATTTGAGGTTATTTGGCACTTTCTGTGTCTCTTTTAATGTAAAAGAAAATCGTGTATTTCTCGAGATTTACAAAAGTGGTTCAGTCCTTCGTATTTAGGGTTTGGGAATTTAGCACTGATACCCTGGCCTGGTCCGTGTCAAGAAAAAACACTCCTTCTTGTGGCCTCTTAAATTGAACGCAGGGAACCCGGTCTGTAACAGTCGCCCTGTCATATGAGGTCCTAGGGCCGTTTTCTCTTTAGATTTTCAAGTCCCAGAACTGCGAAGGGAACCAGATACCTGTTAATAACATGACTTCAACTCTGCTTTCAACGAGCTGCTTGGGAAGAAATTGTAGGACTTAAGGGTCTTGAGAAAAACCTCTCATGCATAATAATTCCATGCCCAGAGATCACTGACCAAGGCTTAGCCTTGTCTAAACCAGTTTCTAGAATTTACTATGGCCATCAGCAAATCAACTGCCTCTTCTGGAATGCCACAGGATGTCCCCACACTAAATCCAAAGACCTGTAGCTGAAAGTACTTCGCATTTTTTTGAGCATACCCTTTGTTTCAGGAACCGTATTTAGCACTTTATGTAATTATTCTCACTTGGTCTTCATCACAACCCAGTAAGGCTGTCTTATTTTCTTCACTTTACAGATAGTAAGTAAGGCTCAGAAAGATGCGGTAACTTACTCAAGATCACACAGCTAATAAGGGGGGGCGGGGAACGAGTCTGTCCGATTCCAGAGCCCAGGATTTCAACAACTATGCTCTCTCGGGACCCTCGTGTCTAGTGCATAAACAGGCTTTGCAAATGTCTTCCCCGCACTTATGAGGCTGTGGCCCATTCTGAACCAGCTCTTGTCCTCCTGGCACTTGGGCATCAGTGAGAGCAAACACGATCTTACGATTGCCGCTCATAAATGTTTCCTTCCTTTAGCCAAATGGTATGTAGAAAGGCAGTCCAAATTACATTTTATTCGTCCATATGTCTTAATCGGTTCCGGCGAACATAACAAACTGTTATGGGTGGCTCAAACAACAGAGACTTCCTTCTTCTATTTCTGGAGTCGAGTTCCGGTGAGGTCCCTCTCCCTGGCTTATAGAAAGCTACCTTCTCACTGCGTCTTTCCACGGCACAGAGAGATGAAGTCTTGGTGTCCCTTCTTACAAGGGCACTCATCTCGTGCCATGGGCTCCACCCTCGTGACCCCACCTCCCACAGGCCCCATCTCCAGACACCGCCCCGACTGGGGGTTCGAGCTTCAACATGGACTCGGAAAGGAGGGGAGACACGGAACACAGTATGGTCCATAGCACCATTGAGCGGCTCCGGGGCCCTTTTGTAAAGGCCAGGGCTTCTGAGAAACTGAACTCACCATCTCAGAGCATTCCTTCTTGTGGTTCATCTGTTTGGAGTTGGGCCCAGACTTCCCTCAAGTTCTATAAGTAAGCATCAGACCCAGAATCCCTTTTGTTGCTTCTGCTTCTTTTGAGCAGCTCGTGCCTTGAATTCCCAAGGCCCTCTGCCAGATGAGCGGTTCTCCATTACATCCAGAATGAGGTCGCAGCGAATGCCTCGAATGACCTTTGCACCTTGCTTTCCTAGTGCACCCCAGGACCCTTCTCTCCCCTCACCTCGTTCTGCCCAGTTCCGTTTCACTTTCGGTCCTTGGACTGTTAGCCATTTAGTATCTGGCTCGTTGTGTATATTCTCTCCCGTATACTTCTGTGCTCTCCCAGGGAAGATGAGTTAATGATTCTTCCCATTCTTCCTGTGTGTCCTACTTAGACTTGATGCTTATAAATATTGCTGGATTTGTTAGGGAGCCACTGTTCTCTGAGTAGAGGAGCAAAGGAGAACACATGATTGATACATCTTTAATTAGTGAATAAAACATGCTTCTAAAATTATGAAGCAGAATATGGACAAGTAGAAAATACTGCAGTGTCAGTATACACCAAGGGAACGTGGAATGAGGAAGGAGGAGGCCCACGAGGCTCTCACCCCTCAGATGTTTGGTCCATTGGACAGCAGCTCCCTGATCACTAGAAGCTTGTCGGAAACGCAGAATCTCCTGTCCCACCGCAAACCTAGTGAGTCCGAATCCACACTCGGACAAAAGTCTCAGAGGAGTTTTAACAAGATTCCCTTAAACCTTAAGCTTCAGGAAGCCTAAAATTAGACAACTGAACCGGTAATGAGATCGTGCTGTGTCTAATACTTCGACTGCACTGGTGCTCCAATGGCATCCAAGATTCCCCGAGAAAGATTGATTAATCGCTATTTTTTCCTAATTATGAAAAAATGAAATGTTAATTGGGAGAATTTTCTCAGTTGTAAGTTTTCCGCCCTATGGTTGTGTTTTTTTTTTTTCTTAAGATCGATTGATTGATTTTATTTTTTTATTTTTTTTAAAGATTTTATTTATTTATTTGACAGAGAGAGATCACAGGTAGACAGAGAGGCAGGCAGAGAGAGAGAAGGAAGCAGGCTCCCTGCTGAGCAGAGAGCCCAATGAGGGACTCGATCCCAGGACCCCGAGATCATGACCTGAGCCGAAGGCAGCGGCTTAACCCACTGAGCCTCCCAGGCGCCCCCGATTGATTGATTTTAGAGACAGAGAGAGGGCATGCACGCCAGGGCTGGGAGGGGGGTTGGAGAGGGAGAGCAGAGCCAGACATGGGGTTCAATCTCTGAGTTCATGACCTGAGCCGAAACCAAGAGTTGGTCACTTGATTCCTGGTCACTTGACCAGGAGCCCCTCCCATATTTTTTCTTAAGTAGTTGCACCTGTTTTATTTGTATTTCCTGGCACCTAGTATCTCTTAGTCATCCTGGCTATGCATGAGGATCACCTACAGAGCTTCCTAAAACATAAACCTATAAATTAACAAGCACTGGCAAAGATACTCTGATTTAATTCGTCTGGGAATGGACCTCAGGCATGGGCAATTTTTTAAAGCTGTCCAGATGATTCTACTGGGAATCATTACCAATCCAGTATAAAATGATACTGATTTAAGGAACATATATGATTATTGTATGGGAGTTTTTAATGAACACTGTGTCTCTTAGGCTCTCCATCATTTTTGAGAAGCCAGGTTTGTTGACAGGTTTTGTCATTCAGAAAAAAAATTTTCTGTGATTTGTATACCCAAAGGCATTTTGTCTTTTTTCTTATATATTAAGAAGTTTTCAGATTGGCGATTTGACTTCATATCAGAGTTTGACCGATTGATCTGTAATTTTCCACAGTTCGCCTTGAGTTTCTTACACAGAGACCAGCTGCTGAATGTCCATTATTTTTATACCTTTTAGAACTTAGAATCTATATGGGCGGCTCAAGTCTCAAAAGATGTCATGGAAAAGTCTCACTTGTGCCATTGTTAGAGACAGTTGCTTCTCTACTGTTCGTAGGTTTGGGAACCAGACTAATGATGGCCCTTATGCAGGACCCTCCTCTTTGTGGTTTTAAACAGAATCAGGCTTCTAATCTCCTATATAGGAGATTCAATTACAGCATTGTTTTTCTTTTCCAGAGCATGGACAGAACATCAGGAATACGGATTAATCATCGATGGCTCCACGTTGTCACTCATACTAAATTCTAGTCAAGACTCCAGTTCTAACAATTACAAAAGCATTTTCTTGCAGATCTGCATGAAGTGCACAGCTGTGCTCTGCTGCCGGATGGCGCCATTACAGAAAGCCCAGGTAACCGGATAGGAGTTCGTGGTCCATTCTGGAGCTTTCTGTACACGTGTGTGCAAATGTTCACTTCCCTTTTGTTCCTTCTAAGAGCCCTTTCTACCTTATTACATCTTCCCAGGCTGCTGCTTCTCTGCGGTCCAATTCAGAGGTCTGCCCGCCAGTATAAAGGGACCCCATGCTTCTTGTCCCCTCAAGCTGGCTGTCCAGTTCCTTCCTTGCCTTCCAGGCTTCTCTAATGAGTGCTTGGTGCGTGCTGCCTCCATCCCGCTGCCCTTTGCTCCCCTGGGACGTTAGCCCGTGTGTTCTGTCTTCCCATCACATCATCACGTCCGTTGGCTCACCTGGAGGGGAGCGCTGACTTCCTTGCCAAATCCATCGCACTGACTTTTGTTCTCCTCTTTGTTTCTCTGCCACAGTGAACACTGCCGGGCCTATCCTCCTTAAAACTTGCCTCCCTGAGTTTCTGTCTATAGTCCACAATCTTGACTTTTTTTTTTTTTTGTCCTACTTGGCAACCTAGTGTCTTTATATTTTGTGTCATCTTCTCACTTCTCACTAATTATCGTTTTTCGCTGGGGCTAAGTCTTCCTTCTGCTTTTCACTTACAGCCTGTCTCTCTAAACACGAATTTCTAGGGCTCTCTTTGGTAGTGTCTGGTACTGACTTTTCCTTTATGCGAAATCTCTAACCTCAAGCTGCCTGTTAGCTCCTATGGAATCCCCACTGTCATATTAAATTCCTGTGTCCAAGACAGATCTTAGAATTTTCTCCTTCAGCCCATGTTTTTGTCCCTTCTCTTCATTATTCTTGTCACTGGCACCACATTTTTTTGCTCCCTAAGTCACCAAATGACCTCTGACCCTTCTCTTCTCATTCGCTCTGTATCTCATCACTGTACCTTTTGCCATAGCTCTCATTCGGCTGCCGTCTTCTTAAACCTTCCATTCCATCCCAGTCCAAGTCCTGTGACTTCACATGGACTCTGATTTAGCCTCCTTGTCAGTCTCCTGGCTTTTGCCCTTCCCCCTTCAATCTCTTGCCATGCTCCCAATGCTCCCAAATGAGTCTTGTTAAAACACCACTTCTCCCGTTACATATTCTTACTCAGATATTTTCATGGTCTCCTAGTCCCTGAGGACGAAGGGCAGGTGACTCTGGCATTCAGGCTCACCCCTGTTGGCCTTATTGTGTGTCTCTGTGCTCTGTGTCCACTGTCCCTCCCGCACCCAGCTGCAATCGTCCGCTCCTCTTGCTTGTTCCCCTCTGTGTCACTCGCACTGACTGTGCCCACGCCAGCTTCCACGTCTGGAATTCTCTCTGAAATCCTCTAGGCCTTAAAGAAATTTTACTTGCAATTAAACCCGATTTAAGGGCCAGCCCCACATTGATCTGCCTCACCTTGCTTTTTGGCTCTTGGTGCAGAGAACCTTAGAGTGTCAGTTCCAGACTTAGTGTTGCTTCTTCGTGTTCCTCGGCTGCTCGCTCGAGACCAGGGAATGGCTGTGTCCTTGATTTGTCCTTTACACAAACTCTGCTCCCTGCCTCACACACGTGCACACGCAGCCCATCCTAATTTAGGGTATTGTCTCTGCTTTCCTGTCACTCTCACGCCCCACCACGATCACGTGCTCCTCCTCTTTTCTTTTTTTTTTTCCTTCAACCTTGGTTAGCCCCAGTTGAGGAAGTCGATCCTGCCAGAACCGTCTCCACAGAAATCTGTCCCTTTAGTCAGAGGCAGTCTCTCTTTTATTATCTGTTGCTCGAATTGCTCACTAGGATTCTGGTTACTCCGCGGCCCAGGAGTTACTTGAATTGCTGACCCCATACTGCTTCTCCGAGCTTCTCCTGGCCAGGATACAGAGCCTCCCTATAGCTCAGTCCTTGACCTGTTTTATCTCCTTCTCCGTAGTCCCATCTTCTAAGCTGTCACCTGCTCCCCTGTCAGGCCCACGTAGGTGATTTTCCAGTCCCTTCTGCAGTCCAAATGCTTGGGCTTCTACTTCACTTCTCCAGCTGTTTACTGAACGTGCCTTCCTGGGTGTTGTCGTAACCATCTCAACTCAACTTTCTTCAGAGCCCATCTTCTTTCTTGCCTCCTCCCGCATGGGTTACTGAGCTCACTGTACTTTTGGATTTCTAGATTCAGAGCCTTGAAATCTGTGGTGACTCCCCCATGCTTGACCCTTCCATGTGGTTTCAGTCACCAAATTCTGTCCATTTTCTGGTACATTGTCTTTTTTGTCTATTCTTTCCTGGCGGAGGCAGGCCTTTAACAGTTCATTGAACTCCACCTGTAACTCACCACCTAGCTTGGCTCTTTGCCCGCAATCTTGCTTTTTCTTCCTATTTCTCCTGCACCCTGCAACCACATTCATATTCTCGCTCCCTGTTGATCTGGACCCGGATGTAGCGGTCCATGCCCTGTGTATGAAAACTCATTGATCTGGTCTAGCCTGTCTGTCTGCTGAGCATAGATTGTACTTAACCTTGCTGTGCGCCTTAGGTCATGCCATTCCCTGTCTCTGGAATACTCCTCGGGTCCCCATTTCCCCTTCCACGCAGATCTTCACCATCGTTCATGATTTAGATAAAATTACTCTTCCTTCTGTGAAGTCATTCCTGATGACTCGAGCATGTTACCCCCTCCCTTCTCTGCCATCTTGGGCCTTTTTATGTGGACAACTGAGACGACAGTGTTACATACTCCCTTGGACAGGTACCTCACACGGTTAGTGTTTATCGTTAATCTGATTATCTAATATTCTTGTATTCATTCCCCGTGTCTGCTCATCTATTAGATGTTTCTTAAGGTGTGTGACCAGCCTTCTTTCTTGGATGTTTGCACATGACATTGCACATTGTATTGTGTGCAGTTGCAGCTGATCGATAAATAGGTTTTGGCACATTGATTCCTTTCGCATGAAGAGAAGTTCTTAATCCAGGTGACCTGGGCATGGTAAAACAAATAAATAAATAAAAATCAAAAAAGAAAACAATTAGCAAAACCATGTTTACCTATCTAAATCTTTCATGATTTTATAGTCCACGACTATATATCTTTTCATCTTTCTACAAAGACGACCTTTAATCTTCTTAATCTATATTTTCAGGCAGGAGCTGTCACCCTTGCTAATTTTATCGCCTTCCCTAGACCTTTCCTGGCTGCACTTTCTCTTCTTTGAGGTGCAAGTCATTGCTGCACAAGTTTCACAGGTGCAATTAGGTTAACCAGAACTGTAGCTCATCAAATACAAATTTAGTGTGGGTTCTTTAAGTTTGTCTTTGACTCATTTACAGATTGTTTCTGAGAGTCTCTAAAATTTTTTAAAAAGAACCAAGTTGTGGGGAGGGAATAGGGGAAATCTGGCATTTCACAGTAACAGCATTTTTGTGTTACATGGAATTGGATATGGGGGGTTTTGTACACTATTTAGTACAACTAAAACATAACTGGGTTTTGTTTAAAGAAAAGACTGTGGGGTGGCTTAGCCTTGTGTCCGTTATTTTTAATCAGTCATGTTGAACATGGATTTTATTTATGCTAACTGGTGAAAGCAATTCTGAGGACAGAATTTCTGCAAGGCATTAGTTAGCTTCTGCATTATATACACTTTTTTAAAGCTGCCAGATTGTAGACAGTTTTGAGGGGGAACGCATATCTAAAACGTGGGGTGGGAGGGCGGCTGCTTACCCAATACACCTCCACACGTGACTCCACCAGGAGATGATTTCTTTCATTCGCTACCTGCCACGAACACAGCAGTGAGCTGCATTGTGCCACCGACACATCTTGAAGAGACATTCCAGGAAGAGTGACGGGCTTTATACAGTATCTCAGAGAACTTTCTGCACATCTCACTGTCTTCAAGATGCCCGCATTTAAAAACGAAGCTACCTGTGGAAGAGATGAAATCAAAGTGGGCATTGGGAGATTTAGTAAAGTGTAGCTGGCAGCTGGAAGGGTATAAGACTACCATTGGGGAAGTCCCTGGGAATATGGGAATGCACCAAAGGGAGTGGTTGTATCTGTAGGGAGTAGAGATGGAAAGGTTCTAGAAGCATCGTTCTCTCATTTCCCACGCCTATTCCAGTAACCCTATACATGTTACTTCAGATCAGCTTTCTGGTCTCCACTGTCCCACTCAGCACGTCATCTAAAAGGACACGTGAAGCAATGACAAAAGAAGGAAACAGGTTGGCCTCTAGTATAGGTAGGAGACAAGGTTCTCAGACACTTCCTGTATGCATGGAGCCCAAAAAATGGTGGGCACTGGTGTTACATTTAAAATGCTTCGTTCTTTCGCCTCTGAGAATTGAATTAAAGGCTGTTGTATGTAAGATGCACCAAGCACCTTTCTGTTTGTTTGCAAGGCCTCCCTTTACAAGCGTGAGTGCGGCATATGCCCACAATGTGGTAGTTCCACATTCTGTTTGACCTTTTCTGTACCTCTTTTGTATTTAATGTGTAGATTGTCAGAATGGTGAAGAACCTAAAAGGCAGCCCAATAACATTGTCGATAGGCGACGGTGCCAATGATGTTAGTATGATCTTGGAATCCCATGTGGGAATAGGTAAGAACCCCCTAATGAAACGCTTATAGTTAACATGGTCTTCTATTCAAGAGAGAAGTGTTGCGGTTACTCATCTTGAATTTTAATTTGGGAAAGATAATTATTCATTGAATGAACATCCTCATCTAACCTGTCCATCCCAAAGTCCTATCCATGGTGGGAACGTAGCAATACCAAGTTAGAGGATATTTTTATATTAACCAGGTCAAGTGAATTTCCCAAACCTACTGGCAGTGTAAGTGATCATTTAGCTCTCACTTTGACAGCGGGCATGCAGTGTTACTGATTTTCTGCCCCTGGCCACATCGCCTACTTACATTGCTGCACTGTATCTTCTGAGATTCTTAATTGTTTGGGACTAAGAAATGACAGTTGGTTGGCTGGTTTTCCACATGGCAGTATTCATGGGTGCTTTGGGCTGTGGTGTCGAATTTATGTGTTGGTGTGCAACAACAGCTTTTTCTACTGCCTGTACCATTTTTCCCCCATGCCAGGGTGCTGATAGGCAGCAATCCTAACACCCCAGCCTTTTTTTTTTTTTTTGGAAGGGAAGACCTAATGGTATACAACTCTCAGGTGTACTCATTGGTTATTCAGTATGGAAGTGGCCTAAGGCTGCTTGAGCTCATGGAACACTTGGGCTACTACTCAGAGTTTCATTCAGTGAGAGGATTTCACCATCTCCTTGTAACTCTCCAGTTCTGAGCTCCTAAACCACAAACCCCAGGTCTCTGAGTTGCTTAAATATAGCTCCTTGTCTAGGGGCATGTACATGTACACACTTAACTAAATGCCTTTTTTCAGGTAAATATTCCTATTTAATTTTTTTCCTTAATTTGCCTTGTAATGATTAAAACAATGATTTTGTTTAATGGTCTTATTTTGTGTTATAAATAAGTAATTAGCAGCTAAATTTTACTTTTTACTAGTAAGATTCATTGTCACTGTTACAATACTTTTTGGTTAAAAGAATTTTAAACTATACAAGTGAACTGTGCCACATAAACAAGTTAAAAGTGTGAAAATAGCAAATGAGGAGGTTGTTTATTTTATGAAGTACTCATAGAGATGTTCTCATTTTCAGGTATTAAAGGCAAAGAAGGTCGCCAAGCAGCCAGGAATAGCGATTATGCTGTTCCGAAGTTTAAACATTTAAAGAAACTGCTCTTGGCTCACGGACACCTATATTATGTGAGAATAGCACACCTTGTACAGTATTTCTTCTATAAGGTATGAAACAAAATCATCTATAATTGGACTTATCACCATCTAACCCAGTAGTGGTTCAGCTCGGGCATAGGATTTTCCTCCCTTCTTTCACTGTTCCTTTGCGGTCTTAGTACTGAGATTTGTGGTCTCCAAAACACAGGTGATCTATCTAATGAATCAGAAACTAGAAATTCCTGGGGCTCCTTGATGGCTCAGTTGGTTAAACATCCAACTCCTGATTTCAGCTCAGATTCTGATCTCAGGGTCATGAGATCGAGCCTTGCTTTGGGCTCTGCACTCAGCAGGGAGACTGCTAGAGCGTCTCTCCCTCTCTCGCTGCCCCCCGCCCACACCCCTGCGTGTGCACTCTCAAATAGATAAAAATCTTTTTTAAAAAAAAAGAAACTAGAAATTCCTTTTAATGTGAGCAATTTAGGATGAAATTTTTAAGTCCGCTTTCTTGAAGTGGAGTTTAAATGCAATAAAATGTACCCATTTAAAGTGTATGGTTTCGTTTTGACAAATGTATACAACCACGTGACCATCATCCCAGAAAGTTCTCATGTGCTCCTTCCCAGTCTCCTCTACTTTGCACCAGTGACTAATCTGATTTATATTGCTATCCAATATATAGTGATACTTACAGCATACAACATATAAATTTGGTATAGTTAATGCAGTATGCACATTAGAGTTTCCTGTTTTAGAACTTCATATAGATAAAATCATATGTGCTCTTTTTTGTCTGGCCTGTTTCATTGGAGTAATGTTTTCAAGATTCAGGTTGTATCATATCAATAGTTGGTTCCCTTTTACCCTAAACAGTCTTCTGAACTACTCCTTTTAGTTACCGAGTCCTCTTTTCAGGTGCACTTGTACAGGCAAAGCAAATAGAAGCAAAATTGCATTCATTGAAGGGTGATGGGTCAAGGGCTGTTCCTTTTTCAATCTCCTTGTCTTGCCCAGAGATTGCACAGAGCACACTCTGAAGTCCCATGAATACAGTACAAGCCCCTCATTTTATGCCTAATGAACCTAACATATGTGAAGGGGAACTAACATCTAAAGTATGAAAACCATTTTGGGCCAGAACTTGATACCTTGTCCTGTGTTCTGTTCAGTATAGTTTGTTTTTAGTTGGGTTTTTTTTTCCACTTTTTGCATTGAAATAATTTCAGACTTCAAAAAAGTTGCAAAATTAGTGAAATAATTTTCAGATGCTCTTTGTCTACTGTTAACACCTCAGATAACAACATAGTTATCGATATCCGTAAATTGAAAGTAATTGGCACGTTATTAACTAGTCTACATTGTAGTATTGGAATTTTGCCAAAGGTCGCACTGGTAATCTCTCTGTGGTCCGTTTCAGGCTCGTGACTACATTTAGCTGTCATACCTCCTTAGTCTTCTTTACACTGGAATACTCCTATCTTCTTTGTCTCCGTGATCTTAACATTTTTGAAGAGCACTGGCCAGTTTGTAGAATGTCCCTCAATGCGGGTTTGTCTAATGGTTGCTTACCGTGAGAATCAGCACAAATACCATAGAAGTAATGTTACCTGCTGAGCACATCATATCAGGAGGCATGTGTTGTAACTATGTCTCACTCAGGATAATGTTGACTTGGATAACTTGATTCAGTTATCCAAAACACTTGATGGTGTTTTTGGGGTCTGAAGACCCTTCAACTGTAATCTGTGTAATTTCATTGGAAAAGAGCAGTCTGCTACTAAAATAGATACTTTATTCTATGAGTTAAAAATTTATTATTATTGTTACTTATTCTCTTACTCAAAATTGTCACAAATTTAGCCTATGTCCTTTCACCATGTCCCCACTGTTTTTTATTTTTTATTTTATAGTGATAAGAATGCCTCACATGAGCTCTGCCAGCTTAACAGATTTTGAAACGTACAATACAGTATTGTTAACTGTAGTTACAGCGGTGTACAGCAGAGCTGTAAAACTTATCGTGCAAAACTAAAACCTTTTATCTGCTGAGTGTCAACTCCCCATTCTCCTCTCCCCCACTCCCCAACCTTTTTTGAAGACTTATTTTCTGGTTCCATATGATATTCTAGGCTCATCTTGTAATTTTCCTGCTTTAGTCCTGGATTCAGACATTTCTCCAAGGAACACTGCTTCCTTTTATTTGCAAATGGCTTTTAGAAATCAAGGTCTTTGTGCCAATTGTGCTCATTGCTTCTGAGCTGCCCTTGGTTCTAGGCCTTGTCGGTGAACAGAGCTAGGAAATATGTATGAGGATATACACAGATGTGTTACATTTGTGAATATATGTGTGGTGCATACACACAACTTTGTTGGGCCAGAATCGTAGGTAGCAGTATGAACCCAGAATGTGATCTCAGTTTATACTAGTCCTTTGATGCCAGCCAGTACCACAAGGTTTCATTCTGCCCTTCCTCTTTTCCTAATTTGTAATCCCTTTCTCCATTGGTGAGAATCTCAGTTCTCATTATCCTCAGTGTTGTTTATTTACTTGCTCAATCCAAGAACACTAACTTGAGTGATATATTTGTTATGTACTTCTTTTTGTCTTTAGCCTTGGCATATATCGTCAAAATACTGTATGCAAAGTTATTTTTTTTCCTTTTCCACCATTTCAGTGTGGTTATGTTATTTATTAAGTATGTAAAACATTGGCATGGTATTCTCCTCAAGATGAGGTTCTCTGAGGGGCACCTGGGTGGCTCAGTGGGTTAAGCCTCTGCCTTCGGCTCAAGCCCCACATCGGGCTCTCTGCTCAGCAGTGAGCATGCTTCCCCCACTCTCTCTGCCTGCCTCTCTGCCTACTTGTGATCTCTCTCTGTCAAATAAATAAAATCTATTAAAAAAAAGATGAGGTTCTCTGAGAATCTTGCTTAGTGAGTTAATGCTCTAATCGAAAGGAAAATTGTGCAACAGTGATATTTCTCAAATCCCTCTTGCAAAAAACTCTTTTTCCAAAATGAAGGTTTTGAGGTCATCTGTAATTATAATCCTATCCACAGAGAGAACCAATGGGTGACATTTTTATGTGACATGTTCTATATAAATTAAATTGTGTTACCGTGTTTTTGGGTTTTGGGTTTTCTTTGGTGTTTTTTTCCCCCAAGTAATAATCTCTACACCCAGCCTGGGGCCCAAACTCACGACCCCAATATCAGTCACACGTTCCACCAACAAAGACAGCCAGGTGCCCCTATGTTGTTTTTATACACTACTGGAATTCTTTTTTTCAATTTTTATATGGAGATACACTTCACATAACAAAACTCACTATCATACACTTAAAGTGTACAGTATGGGTCTTTTAGTGTATTTGCTATGATGAGCAACCGTTGCCACTATATGTTTCAGAACATTTCCATCATCCCGTAGGAAGGTCCCATACTTACTAGCAGTCAGTCCCAAAACATACTGTTTTGCTCTTTGCCCTTTTCACCTAATAATATATTGTGAACAGTTTTCTCACCCAGTTAATCATTCACCGAAAGCATGATAATGGTGTGGGATCCCAAACCCCTGTGATTGGACATTGAGGTCCCCTCCCCAACAATACCCTGGTTCTCTTTTATCACCAAGCATTAGAGTTCACGTTAGACTGAGCCTGCCTACTCGACTTTGTCTACCGGGGGAAAGAATTAAGAACTTCCTTACCAAATTCTAGTTTGTAGGCACATTACCAAGTTCGTGTGCAAGTTAAATGATGCAGACCTTTATGGTGGTTAGATTTCATGCCGTGTATTTCACAGAAGGGAGAGCACAGCTACTGTTTCCGGGTGTCAGTTTCCTGTGATCAGTCCCTGGTCTTCCTGGCTTTCTGTTTCCTACGACACACATAACCGCGAGGGGCTCCTGACTGCTCCACCAGTACAGCATGCAACTCCTGACACAGGGTTGTGAGTTTGAGCCCTACGTTTAGCCCGGAGCCTACTTACAAAAATGTTTTTAAAAAAATGTGCTGGGTTGCCTGGCTGGCACCGTCAGTAGAGTGTGTGACTGTTGATCTTGGGATTGTGAGTTTGAGCCCCACATGGGGTGTAGAGACTACTTAAAAATAAAATCTTACGGGCACTTGGGAGGCTCAGTCTTTTAAGCATCTGCCTTCGGCTCAGGTCGTAATCCCAGCGTCCTGGGATTGAGCCCTGCATCAGGCTTCCTGCTGGGCGGGGAGCCCATTTCTCGTTCTCTCTCTCGCTGTGTCTCTGTCAAATAAATAAATAAAAGCTTTAAAAAATAAAGTAAAAAAACTTAAAAAAAAAAAAGATTTATTTATTTATTTGACAGAGATCACAAGTAGGCAGAGAGGCAGGCAGAAAGAGGGAAGGAAGCAGGCTCCCCACTGAACAGAGAGCCCGATGCGGGGCTCCATTCCAGGACCCGGGATCATGACCTGAGCTGAAGCAGAGGCTTTAACCTACTGAGCCACCCAAGTGCCCCTAAAGTAAAAAATCTTAAAAAATAAACAATATGTACATATTTAAGTGTGACCCCAGGTTTACAGATCTGCTAAGACCCCGTCATCCAGTATCAGCTGGTATCCAGGCCAAACATGAATGATGGTGATAACAATGATTAACCCAGTATGTGTGAGATACCTTGCTGGTTGACAAAAGCACTCTATTTTCTTAGTCCTCACAAATCTCCTATGAGCACTTAATATTATTTTCATTGAAACTATGTGCAAAGCAGAGCTCAGACAGTTTATGAAACTTGCGGGTCCCTCTTCAGCTCAGAGGTGGCAGAGCCGGATTCCCATAATAGGGTCATTTACTCTCAGTCCAGGACTCTTTGTACATCACAGTTAGGGTCTGTCAGGCCTCGGCCTCAGTCATTGAACAGCCCCACTTGAAGACAGGTGGTTGGTTCTCTTACCCGCCCCCCGCCCCCCACCCCACCCCCACCCCCACAGGCCAGCCCATGAAGATTTGTCCTGTGTATCTGCCTAGCTCTCTGGTTTCTGACGTCTGGTGTGCCTCAAGATTGTGGCCTGCAATTCACGCACCTACCACCAGATGGAAGGGATGCTCTGTTAACGAAAACAAAACAGGCATTAAAATGGCTGTTTACCAGTGGCCAGTGATTAACATATCCCTGTTCGCAGTGTAGGAGATTATTTGTGTAGGTGATGCCCTCTGTCTTCATAGGATCTCTGTGCCCATTATCATCTTAGTTACTGACTTAGCAGTCAGTATTGCTTTTCCACTGCCGCCTTTTATCCCAAGGTGGTTTCTAATACTTCGAACCCTCTTCCTTCCTCTGACCTTGCCATTGCTTCTTCAGATAACAATTACTAGTCACACACTCCTGAAGCGCTTCAGTGGTGGGTTTTCCTGTCTTCTGTTTCTCCATTCATGCACCTTGCATAATTTGGCCAAGTCAACCTTAGGAAGCTGCCACTCTTTAACCTGTCCTCTAGAAACTTCACTCTCCATTGTCTGAGGATTAGTCTGTCTTTTAAGGCACCCCGTGTTCTGACCTTGTCCTGCCTTACATGTTTAAAATACATGCACTTTGCCTTGGTTCCTGCTCTCAGCATATCCTATCCGTCTTTAACACCTTGTTCAAGTTCTAATTTCTTCATTTATTTAGTCAACAGACAAGTTCGAATGTGTTACCATGTGTCAAGCACCATTGTAAGACCTAAAGATTCATAGTGGAGTAAGACAGGCAAAACCTCTGTTGTCAGGGGACTTACATTCTCATGGCAGAGTCAGACCTCCCCTTCCCACAAAGCACCCCCATAATCCCCACTGAATACTGCCTCATCCAAAGTCTGAACACTTTTTCAATATGGTCCTGCATTCTCCCCAAATTGATGCGTACACATGTCACCCTTTCAAGAGATGACCTTGGGAGCTCTGGCACACCGATGCTGTAGGACTTAATTCAGTACATGTGTAGCCCTTTCCTTTAGGAACATTCCCCCAGAGCCTATAGTATATTCACTTAAATATCGTCGGCTATGGCAGATTTCATCCTTCAAGGATGCATTGGATTTTTAAAAACAGCTTCAAGTCTCCTAGCCTGGTAAATTAGCTAAGTGAGAATGTGTGACAGAAGGAAAGAGACTAGTTTACTGATACAGCCCAAAAATGGGCTCTTGAAGTGCTACCCAGAGACAAATCCAGAGACATCATGAACAAGTGACAGCAGCACTCAAGTAAGGACCCATCCTACCCTGACGGATGGCACGCGTTTGAAAAGACTGGTTCTTGGGATTTTGCCTAAAGATGTTAATTTTTTTTTAAGATTTATTTATTTATTTGACAGAGAGACAGTGAGAGAGGGAACATAAGCAGGGGGAGTGGGAGAGGGAGAAACAGGCTTCCCACTGGGCAGAGAGCCTGATGCTGGTCTCGATCCCAGGACCGCAGGATCACTACCCAAGCTGAAGGCAGCTGCTTAACAACTGAGCCACCCAAGCGCCCCATAATTTCAGTATTTATAGTCCTACCTAGTGGCTTTTACTGTCTTATGAATTCTCAGCTTTTATTTTTTTCCTGTTTGTTTTTAGTATTCTCCCAATTAAATAAGTCTCTTCGGAGTAAGAAGCTTTGTTCTGTTCTCCCTTTTTTTATTACCCACAATACCATCTTTGCATATAATTAGGTGATCAATAATAATATGCCAATTATTTGATGATGCAGTAATAAAGACAGTAAAGCATTAGTTGATACTGTTAGAGTCTGCAGACACCGTAGCCGTATCCTGGCTGTTCATTGGCACTAACTGACTTTACTTGTACACTTAGAGCTTTATGTCAGTCTACCTTGTGTTGATTTTGCAAATCAAATTGGCATTTAAGGGATAATACCTAAATGTTTGTATTTGTATGAGCTCTCTCTTCCCTCAAGAAAGAATGGCAAAAAAAAAAAAAAAAAAGAATGGCAAGAGGTTCTCATTAAGTGAGATCCTCTTTCTGCTTGGTAAGGCAGAAGTTGATATTAATATGAATTAATCATTTGTCTTTGAGTTGTTTGCTTGCAACTCTAATAGAGATTTATTGTGTTACGATATTAAAAGACCTGGGATTGACTGTAGACTATTTGGAGTACGATATCCTGTGTTAGTTAACAAAGTTCAAGTGAAAACATTAACCCTTCTTTACATTTTTTTCCAGAACCTTTGTTTCATTTTGCCACAGTTTTTGTACCAGTTCTTCTGTGGATTCTCACAACAGGTTTGTTTCCCTAATTATTTGTTATAATTTACTTTACATTGGCTATTAATAAATTACCTTTTTAATGCATTGGATTGTAGAGATGAGAGAAATATGTTCAAAGTAAAAGGATTTTTTTTTTTTAATTTTTTGGTTCAACCGTTGATCCTCTTGCCCTGGTTTTTGACAGTAGCAAATGTTTATGTCTCTGCTTGGGTGATGTTCTTATTATTACTTTCTTCTTGAAAGCTATTTGGTACCTCCTGTTGGAGTTGAGATAACCTTCAGAGTATTTCTTTTAATCAGTGTAAACCATGTTTTCCATTAATCCTAATATGGTGTATTTTAATATTTCATCGAATAAAATCATACCTTTGCAGTTTCTCAGGTTGATTTTCTAGAAAAATGTTGCTTTCTCAACAGGCTGGGAAGGTCTGATCCCTGGATAGATTCTCGAATTATTTGAGCAACTCTGCATTTCTTGTCTTTTATGGTTTTATGGTTTATTACATAAAGAACAGGCTATGTGTTATTTTGATACACAAGTGGTGGGACGGACATGCACATTTATAGCTTTAACAACTAAAGTGGACCTTGTGTAGCTTCTAGTGGAAGTACAGCCCAATACAGGAGCGGGAATGCTCAGTGATGGAGAAATTTTGTAGTTAATCTGTGAGCAGTTCAGTGATTGGGCCCTGCTGAGCTATTGGTAACATCAGCTCAGATATTAAAGACCGAGTTTCTAAATTTCAAGGCATGCTTCATTCCTCCTGCGAGCTGCGAGGAAGCGATTTTTTTCCCCCCTCACTTCTTGGTGGTTTTTTTTAAGACCGTGTGTTCTTCTGAATGGGAAGTGAGTGCTCTCTTTCCCTAGAACTTGCCTCCTCCTCTGGCTGTGCTCTCTCTTACGACAGTGCCGTGCCACTTCCGCAGGTTGCATTACGGGTGAATCATCCACCAGCTGTAGGAAGTGCCGTTAGCCTTCTTGAATGCAAAACTAACAGTCTCAGATGCAGAGAGTTTTCTGAATTCTGTCGAATCTGCTTTGTGTGAACATTCAGATTACTGCTGGTCAAATGCTTCAAATTCCTCACTTCCGTGGACGCGAGTACAAGTGTTAAAAGTCATTTCAGGGGCGCCTGGGTGGCTCAGTCGGTGAAGCATCTGCCCTTGTCTCAGGTCATGATCCCGGGGTCCTGGGACCGAGCCCCATATCAGGCTCCCTGCTCAGTGGGAAGTCTGCTTCTCCCTCTCCTGCTACCCCTGCTTATACTTTTTCTCTCTCTCTTTCTCTGTTTCTCTCTCTGTGTGTCAAATAAATAAAATCTTAAAAATAAGACATTTCAAATTTTGTAGCAAAGTGCTAAAGGGAAGTTGGTTTAATCTGGTTAAAATGTTTTTAATTTGAAAGGAATGTGTCTATAAGTTATATGAAGAAAGGACTTAACTCCTTCTAAAGCCAGCTGAGACTCAGACCCTAGTCTGTCTGGGGTCTGCTTAGGTTACCTTAGGTTACCTTAGCTGTTGAGGTTGAGGTTGAGCTGTTGAGGTTTCCATAGGAGTTGGTCTTTGGCTTCCTCAGTTGCTCAGATGGTGGGCTCATTCATTTAATGACTATCTCTTGAGTGCCTACTGTATGCCAGGCTAAGTGCCGGGGGTAAAACCGTGATCAAAACAAAGCCTTAGCCCACGGAGCTTGCCATATAGTGTTGGGGGACTGAGAGCAATCATACGAACGTCAGCTACTGATACAAGCTCTGAAGGAAGAAGTGAACGATTATCAACTGGTAGAGTATGAATGAAGAAGTCTGCTATTTTAGAGAATCTGGAAAGTTCTCTCTGACTTTGAGCAGAGATCTAAAGCAAAGGAGAGAGGAAGATGTCAGACATCTTAGAGAGAAAGTATATCAGGTAAAAAGAAGGTCTCTCTGAGGTGGTGGCTTGATGTACAATATCATTATTTTTTACTTTGGCCTTGTGCTAGTGCTAAATGTAGCGACCATTATTGCAAATATGTTTAGAGTACATAAGGTAGTCAGCCTTTTTCAGCTCAAGTCCATATCACGTGTTCTCTCCAACCCTGGAAACTGGAGGGCAAGCTATAGAGAATGTAGAAATGGAACCAGAATTCAGATTGTTTAAGCAAAAAGCAACTCTTTCTTTAGAAAAGCTAGGATAGTATTGGTCTTTTTCCATGTGAGAAGAAAACATTTGTAGCAGGTTTAATAAGAAACTATTATCAACTAAACCTGTTGTTTATTTTGAGGACATTCTGTCTCCTAATTATGCGTCTAAGAATTACAATTATCTCTCATGTAACATCGAAGTACCATAGCGGAACAAAAATAGATTGATCCTTCTTTTGTTTGACTGAAATTCAAGACTAAATTACTCACCAGGCAATCTTTGCGTTTGTTGTTTTCAATCTTCTCGTTAGTGAAAGTGGAGTAGTTTCCAATGAAAATACGGTATTGTGTGCCAACAAACCGTCTCCCTTGAAAAGTAAAAAGAACAAAACACCTATTTGGGGCCTCTTTTCAATTGTAGATAATTTTTGCTGAGTTTTAATCTTTGTGGAGGAGTTAGGCTGATGGAGGAGTAGGGGGACCGAAGCATGTCTTGTCTCTTGAACACAGCTACGTAGTTATCAAATCATTCTGAACACCTAGGAAATCAATCAGAGGTCTAACAGAACAGAAACTGCAAGTCTTCAGAGCAACCGACTTTTGGAAGGTAGGAAATGCAGAGAGTTGAATTGGGGGAGACAGCGCTGTGGTTACAGTGGTGGGGAGAGAGAGCCTGTTTACGGACGCTGCCGCAGATTATCATGAGCAAAGGAGTGCAAAAATCGGAACTTTTAGAAGTCTGCTACAGTGGGGGATGTGCCCAGGTTAAAGGTGCTCAGGTGGCAAAGCAGGGTTGAATCCTAGAAGTGACACTGTGGTCTGAGGATGTCCTGGGTAACGAGAACAGGTGACACTGTTCCCAGGCATAGGAACATGGGGCACCTGGGGGGCTCAGTCATTAGGCATCTGTCTTCTGGCTCAGGTCATGATCCCAGGGTGCTGGGATCAAGCCCCATGTCAGGCTCCCCGCTCAGCAGGAAATCTGCTTTTCTCTCTCCCACTCCCCCCTGCTTGTGTTCCTTCTCTCACTGAGTCTCTCTCTGTCAAATAAATAAAATGTAAAAAAAAAAAAAAGAAAGAAAAAGGAACATGGAAGACAGTTGAGAACAGTGAGTCTTGGTGCCGGCTTTCTGCTCTGTTTTGCCATAAACTACGAACCCCTGCATGGTCATGACCACTCTCCTGGCAGGGGCTGGCAAACCAGCAAAAGTGTGGCAAGATCCTCCCCCAGAACAGTGCTTGTCTGCGCTGTGGTAGTCCTTAAACTTCGGAGTTTTGAAACGCAGTCATGTAGCTGAGATTAAAGATTAAAAAGCTCGGACGCAGACCAGTTGAACGCAGGGTTCTGATGGAATTCAGGGACACAGGAGTGATTGACTGCTCTTCTCTGAGGGCTCACTGGGGGGGGGGCACTTCCAGCAGCGCTGGAGTTAGAGAGTGGGGCACCACCATATTCATCCCGCCCATCAGTGCTGATAGCCTTTGGGGGGCAAAACAGCACCACCTAGTGGACTCTGGAGCTGCTTACATCAAGCCCCACCCTCCCTGAGCCCCAGAGGTGCATTGCCGCTAGGACAAGTCCACCTGAGAAAATCATCCCGATAGACTGCTCCCCCAGAAGACCAGTGCAAACAATGTGCTCACACCAAGTTTACTGGTCCTAGAGTGCTGCAAGCTTCAGTTCTAGGGGAAAATGGGATCTAGCTTGCTTTTTACTTTTATTACTTTTTTATTTTTTCATTTATTGTCGTTTTTTTTTTCAATTCATTTTGTAAAACTCTTGATTAATTTAAAATTTGTGTTTATATATACTTTATGTTTTTGTATTTGTTTACTTTAATTATTTATTTATTTAATTTTGGGATCTAGGTTCTTTTAACCCAGCAGACCAAAACACACCCAGGCTTTAGGTTTTGGGTGGGGGGTATTTTTGGTTTCGGGGGGTTTTCCTTTTTGTTGTTGTTTTTTGTTTTCTTCTTTTCTGGACAAAATGATGAGATGGAGAAATTTACCCCAAAAGAAAGAACAGAAAGTGGAACGAAGGGCTAGGGATTTAATCAAGACAGATAAAAATAAGCTGTCTGAACTAGAATCTTAAGAAACGATTATAATATACTAGCTGGGCTTTAAAAACAGCATAGAAGAAACTAGAGAATCCCTTACTGTGGAGACAAAAGGACTAAAATCTAGTCAGGCTGAAATTTTAAAATGCTATAACTGAGATGCAGTCCCAAGTGGAGGCCATAAAAATGAGGATGGATGAAGCAGAGGAGCAAATCAGCGATAAAGAATATAAAATTATTAAAAATTAATGAAGCTGAAAAGAAGAGGGAAAGAAAGGTAATGAACCACAAAGATGGGCTTAGGAACTAAGTGATTTATTAAAACATAATATTCATATCATAGGAATCCCAGAAGATGAAGAGAGAGAAAAAGGGGTAGGAGGTTTATTCAAGTAAATTATAGCTGAAAACTTCCCTAATTTGGGGAAGGACACAGGCATCAAAATCCACGATGCACAGAGAACTCCCATTAAATTCAACAAAAGCTGACCATCACCAGGACATGTAATCAAATTCACAAAACAGACAAGGAAAGAATCCTGAAAACAGCGAGGGTAGGGGGCCACCCGTAAGGCAAGACAGATGAGGTTCACAGCAGATCTGTTCACAGAAACTTGACAGGCCAGAAAGGAGTGGCAGGATATATTCAACATGCTGAATGGGAAAAAATATGCAGCCAAGAATTCTTTATCCAGCAAGCCTGTCATTCAGAATAGAAGGAGAGAGAAATTATTTCCCAGACATACAAAAACTAAAGGAGTTTGTGACCACTAAATCAGTCTTGTAAGAAATTTTAAGGGTGATTCATTGAGTGGAGGAAAAAAATAAAAGACCAAAATCATCAAAGACTAGAAAGGAGCAGAGAACATCACCAGAAGCACCACCTCCACAGCTAACACAATGGCACTGAACTGATCTCTTTGAAGGTAAATGGACTAAATGATACAATCAGAACACAGGGTATCGGAATGGATAAAGAGATCCATCTATGTTCTGCCTACCAGATACTCATTTTAGATCTAAAGACACCCACAGATTGAAAGCAAAGGGATGGGGGCATCTGGGTGCCTCAGTTGGTTAAGCGTCCTGATTTCAGCCCAGGTCATGATTTCAGGGTCATGAGATTAAGCCCCATGTCTAGCTCTGCACTGGGCACGGAGCCAGCTTAAGATTTTCTCAAAAAAAAAAAAAAAAAAAAGAAGAAAAAGAAAAAAGATTCTCCCTCTCCTTATGCCCCAACCCCCCCTCCCCCATTTGCACATACTCTCTCAATAAAAGGGGGGGCAAGTGGAGGATGTCATGCTAATGGACATCAAAAGACAGCAAGAGTAGCCATAGTTATATCAGATAAACTAGTTTTTTTTTAAGATTTTAGTTATATATCTTAGCAAATGAGAGAGTGTGGCGGGGAGGGGCAGAGGAAAGAAAGTCCCAAGTGCACTCTGCTGATCACTGAGCCTAGCACAGGGCTCATTCTCACGACCCTGAGATCACAACCCAAGCCGAAACCAAGAGTCAGACATTTAACCAACTGCACCACCCAGGTGCCCCAGACAAACTAGATTTTATTTTTTTATTTTATTTTATTTTTTTACAAACTAGATTTGAAAACAAAGACTGTAACAAGAGATGGAAAAGGGCATTATATCAGAATTAAAGGGTCTATCCATCAAGAAGATATAGCAATTATAAATATGCCCCCAACTTGGGAACACCCAGATATATAAATCAATTAATAACAAACATAAAGAAACTCACTGCCAGTAATAATAGTAGAGGACTTAAACACCCAACTCAGAGCAATGGACAGATCAGCTAAGCAGAAGATCAACAAGGAAGCAATGGCTTTGAATGGCATTCTCGACCAGGTGGGCTTAACAGATATGCAGAACATTTTATCCTAAAGCAACAGAATACACAGCCTTTTCCAGCGCACATGGAACATTCTCCAGAATAAATCACATACTGGGTCACAAAACAGGCCTCAGAAAGTACAAAAAGATTGAGATCATACCATGCATATTTTCAGACCACGATGCTATGAAACTTGAAGTCAATCGCAAGAAAATATTTGGAAGGACCACAAATACATGGAGGTTAAAGAACACCCATTAAAGAATGAATGGGTCAACCAGGAAATTTAAAAAGAAATTTAAAAAAAATACAGGGAAGCAAAACCTTTGGGATGCAGCAAAGGCCATCATTAACAGGGAAGTATATTACCATACAGGCCCACCTCAAGAAGCAAGGAAAGTCTCAAATACGCAACCTAATTGTATACCTAAAGGAGTTGGAAAAGGAACAGCAAATAAAGCCTGAAGATGGCAAAAGAAGGGAAATAATAAAAGTTATACCAGAAATAAATGATACAGAAACAAACAAGCAAACAAATAAAAAACCAGAACAGATTAATGAAACTAACAGGAACAGTGGAGGCTCTCGGGAAGAGAGTATTGGAGAAACCTTGGATCTGGGCTTGGAACACCTAACTGGTACATCAGTAGAGTATGCAACTCTTAATCTCGAGGTTGTGAGTTCAGACCCCGTGTTGAGTATAGAGATTACTTAAAAATAAAATCCTTAAAAAAAAAAGATTTGGGCTTGAATTAGGTCATTTGGGAAAAAGTTTAAGATGATGGGGCTTGCTCTAGTTTGCTGTCAGTAAGTGAGGGGGTGATTTTATGACTAAGCATTTCAGTGTGTCTTACCAGGAGGCTTGAAAACTAGGAGGCTACCACTGTCATTTGTCAAGAAACAGCAGTCACCCCTAATTGCCAGAATAGGAATATTGGTTAATGAGATTTCGACAATATTCCTATTCTGTGTTCAGCGTGATTATGGAGGGATCATGTTTTCATCTTGATCTGTCATGTGACAGAATAGCCTTGTTTGATGATGATGTTCAATGAAAATGTTTGTGTTCGACAGGAGAACACCAGTGCCTAGCTTGTGAGTGCCCAGGACAGCTTCTAGATGTCAGGGGCTGCCTTGCTTTTTCTCAGGCTATGCCTGTCCATAAAATAAGTAAAAATCCCTGCCCGCTTAGAGCTTGAAATGTAGTGTGAAGAGAGACAGTAAAAATAATAAATGTATAACGTAAGATAAAAGGTGATTAGGGATGCCTGGGTGGCTCAGTAGGTTAAGCATCTGCCTTCAGCTCAGGTCATGATCTCCAGGTCCTGGGATCGAGCTCCCTATTGGGCTCCCTGCTCAGCGGGGTGTCTGCTTCTCCCTTTCCCCACCCCCAACTCATGCACGTGCACTCATTTTCTCTCTCAAATAAATAAAATGTTTATATAAAATAAAAGGTGATTAGTACTATAGGAAAATAAAAAAGATAACGGGAAATGTGTCCATGAGGAAGGGAGTGAGTGACAAGTTAAATTAAGGTTGGTCTCTCTGAGAAGGTGACATTTGAGCTGATGTTTGTGAGTGAGGGAGTAATCCATGAGGCTGTCTAATGCAAGTGCTCCAAGCAGGGCCAACAGCCAGTGTAAAGGAAGTCCTAGGGGCGCCTGGGTGGCTCAGTGGGTTAAAGTCTCTGCCTTCGGCTCAGGTCATGATCTCAAGGTCCTGGGATCAATCCCCGTATCGGGCTCTCTTCTCCGCAGGGAGCCTGCTTCCCTCTCTCTGTTCTGCCTGCTTCTCTGCCTACTCGTGATATCTCTCTCTCTCTCTCTCTCTCTCTCTCTCTCTCTCTCTGTCAAATAAATAAATAAAATACTAAAAAAAAAAAAAAGGAAGTCCTAAATCAGGAGTGCACCTGACATGTTGGAGGTCCAGTGAGGAAGGCATTGCTGCTGGAGTGCAGTGAGCAAGGACCAGGAGAGATCTAAGAGATTAGGCCAGACCGAAGAAGCCAGATGGGGTGGAACTGGAGAGCCACTCCTTTGTAGGAATGTTTTTTTCTTTTAACTTTCAGAGATAAAGGAATCCACTGCAAAGTCTGAACAAAACAGTGACTTGATTTCACTTTCTGACAGAACTACTGAGGCCATTGTGTGGACTGTAGATCAAGGGGAGAAGGAAGGAGCCATTTAGGAAGTTTGCAGGGTGGTGACTGGAGGTGCTGAGAAGTGATCTGGTCTGAGAAGTGATCTGGTTCTGGATGTATTTGAAGGTGGAGCCAGTAACCACTTCTTAACGGCCTGGGTGCAGGTGTGAAAGAGAGAAGAGTCGAGGATGAATCCAAGATTTTGGTTCCGCTTGATCACCAAGATTTAGTTGCCCTTTCCTGAGCTGAGGAACACTTCAAGAGGCGCTGGTTTGAGCGAAGGGTGGGTCAGGAGTTCAGTTCTGGATGTAGGTTTGTATTTCTAAAACATTAACAAGTGGGGAACTGGATACGTGGGGACAGGTCTGGACCAGAGATAAATGCTTGGGGGGGGGAATGTTCAGTGAATGGATGGAATTAAAACATGGCGCTGGTGAGATGACCTTGGGGGTGACTATGAAGTTTCAAACACCGAGTGCTGGAACGTTGCAACAGAGCGCTCGGGCAGAATAAGAGACTAAGAAGAAACGGCTAGTGAGGTGGGAGAATCACTAATTTCAAAATATTTCCTGAGCACCCAGGTGGTTCCAGGCACCAAAATAGATACTGGGGTTGCAACGGTGTGGGGGTTCTTCACTGAGGTAGAGAACATGGGATACAGCAGATTTAGGGGAAAGTTAACGAGTTTGGTTTTAGACATTTTGATTGCGGATGCCTGTGGGACAGCAGGAAGGTGGAAAGTTTGGGCAGGAGCCTAAGGAAGTCATGCCTGGGTACATAGTTTTAGCTTTGTTTGTGCAAAGACATTTATTTAATCCTTAGTAAACGGCCACATTCAAGATCATGAATAGAACCTCGAGAAGGTGATAGTGATACTTAAAACTATGTAAGATATTAACAACAAAGCCACTATGACACAGACAAGCCACTGCCTACGTGTAGTGTTCCTGGAGGGTTCCAGGCTTATATTTAATTGGTCTTTGTTCATCGAAAAGTCTTTTGAAAATCCGTTAGTATTTGTTAGAAATAACGTGTGTACATTCTGAATAAAATTCTTTGGAAAGGGAGGCCATATTGATACAATACATCACAATATGTTAATTTCTGTAGTTACCAGTGAGAGTGACCTCATTTCTAGACTTCTTTTGCTATGACAACAAATGTGAAAGGGAACGGTCTTGTTTCAGCTTGTGATTTTTCCAAACACAAAAATTTGTTCTTCTGTTGTTTGTCTTTTCAGCCACTGTATGATGCCGCTTACCTTACAATGTACAACATCTGCTTTACATCGTTGCCCATCCTGGCCTACAGTTTACTGGAACAGCACATCAACATTGACACTCTGACCTCAGATCCCCGATTGTATATGTAAGTAGCACATGTGGTTAAAAACCATTTCAGACTTTCCAAATCCTGGGTTTCATTTCGTTCATGGGTAGGAAGGACACAGTTGCCACCTGATTTGATTACATGGTTCTGTTCTGAATTTTTAGCTACTTAAACCATACCATTCAATAGGAAAATGGTGTATGTCCTAGATGTAGGACCTGTCCATGAATGCGTGTGAACCTTCTAGTTCAAAGTCACTAATTCCTAAAATGAGAATCTACATTGGCATAGAGTTCTCAAGTCTCATAGGAAGATACACTATTTTTTAAAGGTCTTACTTATTTATTCATGAGAGACAGAGAGAGGCAGAGGGAGATGCAGGCTCCCTGCTGAGCAGGGAGCCCCGATGTGGGACTTGATCCCAGGACCCCAATACCATGACCTGAGCTGAAGGCAGAAACTAAACCATCTGAGCCACCCAGGTGCCTGGAAGACACACTGTTATAACTACCCCCCCCCAAAAAAAAGCCACACACAAAGATTTATTGTGTTGATTCCTGCCTATAATGGGTTGAACTGATACTATGTTAGACTTTCTCTTTTTTTTGTTGTTTTTAAAATTTTTATTTTTTTTAAATTTTTTATTAACATATAATGTATTATTAGCCCCAGGGGTACAGGTCTGTGACTCGCCAGGTTTACACACTTCACAGCACTCACCATAGCACATCCCCTCCCCAGTGTCCATAACCCAACCACCCTCTCTCTACCCTCCTCCCCCCCGCAGCCCTGTTTGTTTTGTGAGATTAAGAGTCTCTTAGGATTTTAGACTTTTCTCTTTTTTTAAGATTTTTATTTATTTTAGAGAGTATGTGCACACGAGTGAGGGCAGGGGCGGAGGGAGAGGATCCGAAGCAGACTCAGCATGGAGCCCAATTTGGGGCTCGATCTCATGACCCCAAGATCACGACTTGAGCCCAAACCAAAAGTTCGTTGCATAATCAACGGAGCCACCCAAGTGCTCAGAGACTTCAGCCGCCCCAGAAGCATAGGCTCCTCTGCTCCCATACACCTGCCACTTCCTGCCACTTCCCATCTTAGGGAGGCGCACAGGCCTGTGTGGCGGGGTGACTGTACCCAAGTCTTCCTTTTCTCTCATGTTCTCCTTTGTGGAGACTCTCATACTCTTGAGTTTCCAACAGCTTTGTCATTCGTTTGAGTGCAGCTAGGAAGCCTCGCCTATCTCCCGACATACCATGACCCCCTGCCCTTCTTTCCACGGGTGGAAAGTAGCTCCCAGAGACAGTCTAGAAAGACAGAATCCACGCCTGCCTCGGCCCAAATTCAGTGACTCGCAAAAGCCTTACGGGCCTGTGGCTGCTGGGCTCTCACTGCAAGAATCTTTGGGAAGGGGCGCCTGGGTGGCTCAGTGGGTTAAAAAGCCTCTGCCTTCAGCTCAGGTCATGATCTCAGGGTCCTGGGATCGACCCCCACATCAGGCTCTCTGCTCGGCAGGGAGCCTGCTTCCCCTCTCTCTCTGCCTGCTTGTGATCTCTCTCTCCCTCTGTTAAATAAATAAATAAAATCTTTTAAAAAGAGAAAAAAAGAATCTTCAAGAAGGTGCTTTCCCTATGGCTCCCAGCTGTCTCAAGCTGGTACCTTACCATGTGGGGGAGTGCTTGCTTCTGAAAAGCAGGCACCTCTTTCCTTCTGCAGTTTTTCTAGGGCAAACAGCACGTGGCATTGTGCTGAATTTGTTCCCTGAATTTCCCTGAATTTCAAATTCCTTCCTGCTCCTGGAGATCCGAGTAGGTAAAAGTTACATAATGGCCATGTTTTCAGAAACCCCCACAGTGCTCAATACCAAGTGAACAAGAATCACTTGCATTGATGTTATAAAGGTGTTTCTTATACAGTCAAGCCAAGAGACAGACATCTTGTATAGTATTGGCAACGGTGTGCTGTGTGAGTGCTGGCCTGCCTTCCCATCAATGTTAAGAGCAACTTGAGGGGCGCCTGACAAGCCTGTTTAAGATTCTCTCTCTTGGGGCACCGGGGTGGCTCAATGGGTTAAACCTCTGCGTTCGGCTCAGTTCATGATCTCAGGGTCCTGGGATCGAGCCCTGAGTTGGGATCTCTGCTCGGCGGGGAGCCTGCTTCCCCCTCTCTCTCTGCCTGCCTCTCTGCCTACTTGTAATCTCTTTCTCTGTCAAATAAATAAATAAAATCTTTAAAAAAAATAAAAAGGATTCTCTCTCTCTCTCTCTCTCTCTCTCTCTCTCCCTCTTCCCCCCACCACACTTTCTTTAAAAAAAAAAAAAAAAAAGAGCAATTTGAAATAGAAGCCCAAAGAATTCCTAGCACAAACCCATCTTCTTTCTGCAGCTCTCGTCCATTCGAATGAAGTCGCCATATTTAATGCTCTGACTTGTGCCAAGAAGATTGTGTTATTTTCACAGATTTTGAAGTTTGGACCCACCTACCGTTTTTGAAAACATGACTATCCAGCTTGAAACATTATTTGACTCAGTTGAAAAACTATAAAGGGTACCCTGAGACCTAATAAAAGGTTATATTCCCAGGAAGAAATCTTGATTAAAAGAACTACCTTAGCAAACTGTAGTTGGAAAGGCTGTGGTAGGTTGGGTCCATATATGGCGTGCGCCGGCGCACCCCCTCACTAACGGATTGAACTCAGGCATGCTCCTACACTAGTGTTGCGAAGCTTACCGCACGTTACAGTTTCTGGGAAGCTTCCAGAACAACCCCAGTGCCCCACTTACACCTCATGCTGGTTAAATCAGAAGGAGGGTGGGAATCAGGCGTCCGTGTTTTTAAAGATCCCCAAGTGATTCCAGTGTGCACCATAGTCTGGGAACCATTATGATAAGTTTTGGGGGGCTCATTATTTATCAATGGGACTAACAAAGTCCCATTGGTTTTTATGTGGGTAGAAATGGACAATATAAATAAAACTCTCAGGCCAGCTTACTGACATATAAGAAGTACTCAGTATGCGGGAGCTGATGGTTTTTGATGATATTCTTGTTGTCGGTGGCCAGGATTTTAAACTTAGGGCTTTGACTGCTTACTCAATGCCTTACTTCCGAGGCAATTGCACGGAGACGAACGAGTGGCTGGGGATGGCCCTCCAGTCCTCGGGGACGCCTCGCTTCATTATAACAGGGTCACACCTGTGTGCACTTTGGGTATTTCACCGGGTCTTTAAATAGACAGCCTACAGAGATTCATTAACCTGTGGTTTCTTTTTCCATTTCTCAATAGGAAAATTTCTGGCAATGCCATGCTCCAGCTGGGACCCTTCTTATACTGGACGTTTCTAGCTGCATTTGAAGGGACAGTGTTCTTCTTTGGGACTTACTTTCTTTTTCAGACTTCATCCCTGGAAGAAAATGCAAAGGTAAAAAAAAAATACTTCATTACATCCTGGTATTGTAAGCATGGCTTGTTCTTTCTCTCTAGGCACTGGATTTATCATACACATAATCACGCTGTAATCATTTTGTAAACTTTTTCTTGAGGTACGGTATTTAGTTCTCAGAACTTTTTTAGAACAATAGAAGTACTGAAGTAAGAAACCACTTCCCGTGTGCATGGCTAACTAGAGAGCTTATGTGCAAACCTTCTAGAAGCTTAGCTTGGCTGTAATTTTTAATAGATGAACAGAGTTCTTAGGACTTCAGAATTTAGACCCCTATACTTTTTCCTTTTTTTTATTTTAAAGATTTTGTTTATTTATTTGATAGATATCACAAGTAGGCAGAGAGAGGGGGAAGCAGGCTGCCCGCTGAGCAGAGAGCCTGATGTGGGGCTCGATCCCAGAACCCAGGGATCATGACGTTGAACCCAAGGCAGAGGCTTTAACCCACTGAGCCACCCAGGTGCCCCTCCTTTTTTTTTTTAAAGTAAACTCTACCCTCCAACGTGGGGCTTGAATTGAGTACCCCAAGATCAAGAGTCGCATGGTCTACTGACTGAGCCAGTCAGGTGCCCCAAGACTTTTCCTGTTTTAGAAGTCTGGCCCCACTCACTTCCTATTAATAGTGGCCTCTCGTGCTTGGAGTTGAAGGGCGTAGCTACCATATCTTTGCAGTGTTTGCCTGATAGTTAAAGGGATGGAATTCCCTTCTCTTCCTCCTTCCCTTCCACATAGGAGCATAGTGTTTTCCAGAAACACTGCACTCGTCCTATCAGTGCCTTCTTAGCAAGCAACTGCCCAAGTCAGCACGTGCCGTGGGATGCTGTTTCCCCAGGCTGTGTCCTGGGAGAGCACCACTGTTGGGGCGAGGTCTTGCCACGGCCACATGGAGAGACTTGAGCCCGCCGCTTCACCCATGCTTTCACTGCATTCTTCACTATTTCTGGACTTCCTGTTTAATACTTACTCATTCTTTATCATTATAACATGAAGCAAAGCTAAGTTTCAAGAGTGATTTACTGAGTACAGTAACTCTGTCCAGAAGCAACACGGTTAACGTCTGCTACAGAAATAATAGGCCTGATGAATGTGAATACTTCAGAATTAGGTACTACAGTCCAAAACCTTTCTGATTTGGACAAACACAAGTCAGTTTAATATGAATACCTTAAAATTATTAATCGCTGGGCATGCCTGGTTGACTCAGTCAGTAGAGCATGTGACTCTTGATCTCGGGTTGTGAATTTGCGCCCCCTCGTTGGGCACTGGGCATAGAGGTTACTTTAAAAATCTCAAAGTATTAATCTCCGAGTAACTGTGGAGGAAACACAGCTGTGGTTTAGAGTAGGAGCACATCGCAGCGGACAAGGGGAGGACCCTGTTTAGTCTGCAGGCAGGCCCCTTCCGCCTCCCAAGTCAGCCTTGCCCGTCGGCAAGAAGGGATTAGATTCTGTGATTTCTTGGGTCCCTTTAGCTTTATGGCTGTTCCTTTGACTTTCACATTTTACTTTATTTTTATTTGGCACCTAAATGAGAAAGAACTGACGATTTCTTAACAAGAGTTTGCTGCAGCAAAAATGACAGAGCGGAAGGACTGTCAGCGATGAAATGTAACATCGTGTATGAGTTGATCAAATCCTTCTTTTCGCTTCTGTTAATTTTTTATTATTTTTTAAAGACTTTTTACATTTCATTTTCTGTTTTAATGTTACGCATTCAGATCTTGACAGCATTTGGTAAGCATGTGTGCCATTCATTGCCACAGTTACAGACTTGTACGTGCTCTCTGCTTTTCTCTGATGTGCACATGCTGACAGCTCTAATAGTCACCGCCAAAAAATTAGACTGTTTTTAAAATGTGAGTCCGTTTGTCTACAGATTAGTCCTCATTTGAGAGCTTTAGTTCTTTATTACTGAGGAAGCCCATATCAGAGTCTTGAGAGACATGAATCATTCAAATGACTTGTTTTGATGAACATTACTGTTAGGGAATCGGGGTTTTTTTCGGCCTTTATGACACCAGTGTGTTCCCTGTTTGCTACTACATGGAGTAATGGAAGTAAACCCTACGAACCGCAAGTGCATTGTAGCTATCCAAGAAAGTTGAGGGTCACGGTAAATAAAATCCAACATTTTGGCCTGATCTTTTGATCAGCTATTTCACTAAACATTTTATACCCAAATCTTCAGCGGTTACAGCCAAGATTAAATTTGCCTTTTTTATTTTCAGGCTTGTGTATTCATGGCGCATATAATTGTTGACTGTTTTTCAGGTATATGGAAACTGGACTTTTGGAACCATTGTTTTTACAGTCTTAGTATTCACTGTAACTCTGAAGGTTAGATTTTTATTTATTCAAATATATTTCACGCCATTTTTGTAATTCTTTCTGTTCTCTTTTTTGTCTTCTCTTGTATTGCAAGTTGTTATTCAAGTCTGAATACTTACTGAAATATGTATGATACTAGATATTTAGACATGTGTATGCTGTTCATGGTCCATTTCTTTCCAGAATATTGTCTGTCCTCTTTGTTTCCATTTTTAAAAAATTCGTACACTATAGTTATGTTGAAAATCTGTTCCTTTTTTCTTCAAGACAGTAAAAGTAGTAGATAAACAGGCTCTCACTGTGTGTGTGTTTCCATGTTAAATACTTGAATAGTTTTTAAGATGATCTGTTTAGAAACACCAGGCCTTAAAGGAATGGGAGTACTTAAGACAGTTGAATAGGTATCTATGAGCAAGATATACGTGCATAAGAGCTCAGTGGTGATGAAATTTTATATAATGTATTTATCACTGAAACTTACTCATTTTAGTGATGAAATGCATAACAACATACAGCAGGTAACATACATGAATCATTGGCCTTAGCACACAGCCATGTAATACACTCTGAAGCCTTGCTGAATTCTACCCTTGAGACTTACGAGTTGGGACTCTCTTATACTTGAAAGCATAATCAAATTCTTTTGATGATAATTGCAGTAATAAACACCTCACGTGGGATCCAAGAATGAGTAAATGAATTCCACAATGCCCAGTGGTCAAAACTAGAATTCCAGAAGTGTGCTTGACAAAGAGCCTCTAATCATTTCCCCCTCTCTTTCTCATACCAAATAGAACTAGCATATGTTTGCATTTTTCATCTACTATTTCAGTAATATTTTAGGGCTGCAAAATAAAATGTTACCATTCGTCTCCATTTAGCCACTTACTAGCTGCTATTTTTGGGCAAGTGACTTCACTTCTCAGTACCCTCGTTTCTTCTTCTGTGATGTGGAGATAAAAGTAGTACCTTCCTCTCTTAGATTTTTGGTGGGAAGTCAATTAGTGAATACCCATAAAGCATTCAGAGTGATGTCTGGCACATAGAAAGTTATCAGAACAACAGGATCATGATTTGAAACAGAAGCCTCCCCGCCTTTGTTTCTCCTGGTTTTGCATTCGGCCCTAGGGCTCCCAAGTGGCCTTCATAGTTAAAGTTGGCCTTACTGTAGCATCTTTCTGTGTCCCTCAAAACACATTCACTCTCTCATCTTTGGATGGGTATTATCGTGACCTTCTCCCTAGCAGCGCAGAGGTGGGAATTCAGGCCTGGTCTACATTAACAATGTTCTCAACATTCTGTTTATGAACACAGAAGTTAGAACAGGGGAGTCAAGGACCAGGGTGTCAGAACAAGCAAAAAAAAAAAAAAATGGAGACACCGCCTCCTCTTCAAAAATGAAATGCCCGTGGCCCCGAAATTTTAAACAAGCAGAACAGACTGTACTTTTTATTTTTAGATTGCATTTTAAAAATCCCAGGTACCACAGTCTAAAGAAACACTCAGCCTGGGCAGAAACATGGGGGGATTAAAATCTAAGGCAACTGAGAATGTTATTTATTTAATGGATTAGATAAGGGCTTTGCAGTTGAAGGACACACGACATAGCCAGGCCCATGATTCGTTGCTACATGGTGCCAGGCGTATGGAGCCCTTTGCCTTTGCATTTAATAATCCCCATCTGTTGTGTTTGAGCTGTCAACACTCCTTTGTGTAGTTCGTCTGTTCTTCCCAGCTAACCCTTCCCTCTCCTACTGCTTTTCAGTATACCTGCCTCCATCAGTTAGGCCTTGTCCTTTGATCATCCGCTTTCTGGCCACTGCCACCCAAGGACTTGGGGCTCCAGGCCGAGCCTGTTACAGTACCTGGATGCCTGCCCTTCCTTCAGCAGTGAGGCAGCACAGCCGCACACCTACCTGCTGCTTGCTTGACCAGACCTCCAAGCCTGTCCTTTTGGGTCTACAGGCCTTGGGGCAGAACCTCGCTCATTTCTTACCCTAGCCCTTTGAAAAGTCTCAATTCTGTTCTTCTTTTACTTTCCCTCTCTTCTAGTTGCCTGGCCCAAGTGAGGTCTCCCATAGGTACCATACTATATGCAGTTCTCAGTAGCATAGTGTGTTTACTCCTGGTGTAGCTGGTGCCCGTCATGAAATCTCCTGTGTTGTATCTTTTCAGCTCGCCTTGGATACTCGTTTCTGGACATGGATAAATCACTTTGTGATTTGGGGCTCTTTAGCCTTCTATGTATTTTTCTCATTCTTCTGGGGAGGAATTATTTGGTAAGCAGCTGTACGTGTGTGAGCAGTATGTGAAATAACAAAGTAGATGTCCGTATGTGTACATTGTCTATGCAAACATTCATTCAACTTTGATAGTGTTAATTGTACAAGACGGCAGGTCTTCAGTATTAATGGGCTGGAAGTTAATTTCAGGTAAGATTTCAAATGCAAGTATATCAAGTTACACGAGTTATTCAAAAGCCCTCCTTTCTGGTAGCCCCTGTCCAGATCTTTCCACTTGAAGGTATGTAAACCTCTGTCTGTACAGTGCTAGCATGCCCTTCCATGGAGTTTCCAGTGGAAATATCCTTTGAAGTTTCTAGAGGAGACCATGGCGGTAGATACACTATTAGCCATTTGGATTCCGTTCTCTCTTCATGGTATATCACTGTCAATCTCGTCACTATATTTGTACTCAAGGTTAAGAATATATACTACTTAATATTCAGAGGTTTATATCTTAAAATCCCATCTTATTGTTTTGGGTGGGGGTAAAGGCAGACTCTGCAGTGTGGCCTTAAAGTTGATGGAGTTTATCTTTGTTCAGATGTTTATCCAGAATCTGCCGTGTGTGAGGCACTCTGGGAAACCAAGATAATAGACAGTGAATAGACTGTACCCCTCCCTCCAGGAGATTAGGATACAGGGTGAGAGACACAGAGCTGTGATTGGGAGAGTTAAAAGGAATGAGAATAGGTTAGATGGTCATCTCCTTCTCTTATTCCCAGACGCCTGTATTTTGTTTTTGTTTGTTTGTTTTTTTAAGATTTTATTTATTTATTTGACAGACAGAGATCACAAGTAGGCAGAGAGGCAGGCAGAGAGAGAGAGAGAGGAGGAAGCAGGCTCCCCGCTGAGCAGAGAGCCCGATGCGGGACTCGATCCCAGGACCCTGCGACCATGACCTGAGCTGAAGGCAGCGGCTTAACCCACTGAGCCACCCAGGTGCCCCCGCCTGTATTTTGTTTTTAAAGATCATAGATGTTTTCGTGAATCAGTGGGTTCTCCTAACAAGAAAGCAAGCAGAAGAGAACATGGCTAGGGGAAGCCATAGGGTGAGATTCTGGGAGTGTTATTTTCTCACTGGTTTGAGCAACACACATACAAAACATTCCACATTATCTATGTTTGTTGTCCCTTGAGACCTAATTAGAAAAAATGCTTACTGTTTTGAAAAGCTTTTAAAATAAGCCTTCAGAAATAAAAATATGAAATGCCTCATCACTTAAGCAGTTCCAGAAAGTGTAATCACACATGTATTGGGCACCTACAGAGGTAATTACTGAAGCAGTGAGGCTGACAGAAGTCTCTGTTTTCTTAAATAATATGCAAGTTAATCAAAGTTGATTAACCAAATGTCATATATAGTTGTAACTCTGCCCAGAGCACCCTAGTTCTGTCTATAAATCTGTGTAATCAGCATCTGAACTCCTGCAAAATTTCCACAAGAATGTTTCTAGCAGACTAGTTTCTCTTAACCACTGACTATTCCTTATTGATTAAAATAAATGCTTCAAATGATTAGGACATCGTCACACCTGTTTCTAGTCATTAGTGATACTGACTAAAAATGAAATACATCTGTTTTTATTTTGTTGCCTGTAGTGCTATCCTTAAGTAGAGCTGAGTTGAGCTACTACATGAATAAGAAATTACAGAGCAGCCACCAAAATATGACCAGAAACGGTCTGAGACTTCGGCCAAATGCTGGTTTCAGCTAATATCTCTGGACACATTGAGCCCTGAGGCATTGTGACACACGCCTCTGGGGTTCAGCAGTGAGAATGATAATTTCTGAGCTCCAAACCCAATCCAAGAACACTATCTTGTGTTTTTTCCTTTTCCCCCTGTAAAGCACCGTAGGTGTCAGTATATGGAAAAATTGAGAGCTACAGAGCAGGGAAAACAAACAAACAAAAACAAAAAAGGAAAAGAAAAATCTAGAGCTGTTAATCACAGAGTATTGTGAGACTTTGTGGAGTAGTACTATTAGTTGTCTACTGAACCCTTATTATGGTCAATTAACTGCCTAGAAAATAAGTCAGGGCGCCCTTCATAATTAGAGTGAGGGTAGAGTTCCACAGAATTCTCTTTTCAGTGGTAGGGACCCTGAAAAACCTTTTTAGCCCAGGCCTGCTAGAATTCTCCATCTCACCGTTCTGCTCACTTCCTGTGCCACACTGCAGTCCCCATACACCTAGAGCCAAAAGCTTAATTCTATTATGTTATATAAGAGTGCACAAACATCAATTTTTTTTTAACGAGAAACCAGTTTATCGTCAGTGAGCCCAAGAGGTAATCTAATAAATGAGACAACCACTTATCTGCCTAGAGCTCCTGATCCAAGGAGAGCCTGTTGTGCGGCCCAACCCCAGTCCGTCACTTCGCACTTTCTCCCCCTCTGCTTCCAACAGCGTTGAACCTAGTTAGGCTCCCTGCGGCTCAGGGAGGCTGGCCGGGCCGCTCTGTGGCCACCAAACCGTTGAGTGGTTGACTTAGAATGAAATCCCACATCAGAACGAGGAGTCCTAGATTTCTGGACTCCAAGACTTAATGTCTTATTAGCATAACTCCTCTGCCAACCTACTTGGCACACACTGGATACCCAGTATATATTTTAGGATAAGAATGGTAGAGAGAGAAGCTCAACGGCCCTGTCTGTCTTGATGTAGAGTTTGGGGGGGCGTGTAGCATAGAAAATGTCTTTTAAATTTCTGAATGTAGAGCACAGTCCATTCTCATATGAACAAAACAGCTGAGGAAATAAAATGCTTATTAGCATAAAAATCAACCACTGCTCTTGACTGTCTTTGAAGCTCCAGTATTTTCTAACGCAAATACATATTCTCCCGTTGCCAGTTTGAAAGTTGATTGCTTGGTTGTTTTCAAGTGAGATGCGTTTTACTGTCCTTCTTCCCCTTTAATTATCATTCCTTTTCTCCCCTAAACATTTAGTAAATGGAATCTGTTCAGTACTTTTGGGATATTCTTAAAGAAAATTACTTCTATTGATGTGTGTCATTAGAAGAGTCTTTTAAATACAAAAGATAGTTTCAATGACACATCTGTGTCCTATGACAGGAACTAATTTCTTTTCCATTGTGTGTTTTCTTTCCACTCTAGGCCTTTTCTCAAACAACAGAGAATGTATTTCGTATTTGCTCAGATGCTATCTTCTGTATCTACATGGTTGGCCATGGTTCTTCTAATATTTATCAGCCTTTTCCCTGAGATTCTCCTGATAGTATTAAAGAATGTAAGAAGAAGAAGTGCCAGGGTAAGAACTAAGTTTATATTGTAAGTTGATGTTTGGAAGGGGCTTCAGTATCTGCCGTGGACTAAAAATTTTGTTTAGAGATTTGCGTTAGTTACAGCATGTTAAACCCCTCCTTACAGGTTCATCACTTAATTTCCTCTTCTGCATAAAAAGTATAGTAAAAACTTCGTTATCCAATGCAGGTGGTAAGTAGATTCCTTAATAGTGTTCTATGTGACCTGTAGCGATCCATATGGAGCATTTTATATGCTCCATATGGAGTTCTAAGTGGAAAAAATGGGGTGGTTTTTTTTTTTTAGCCTAGAATTTTCACACCAGGAATTTCCACACCAACATTCCAGCTTTAACCTTAGAAATTTCCCTGTGGGTTGTTTGCAGATACTTTTTTTTCAGTTGATAATCCCAATTTGCTTCTTTCAAACCTTTCCCCTTCCTTTAATTATAGTGCTGCTTAATCTCTGTGTTGCTTCTAGCCCTGTCTGTCCAGCAGTATATTTGAACCAAAGAGAATTCCCCAGATGTAATTTCTGCATCCTTAAGCTTCCTGAACACACTTGTAAAAATTAAGATAGTTTTATGAGTGTGTTTTTCTTTTTGCTGCTTAAATTGTAGATTTCTTGTGGGAATGAGAAGTTATTACCCTCTGCCAGCCTAATTGTCTGATACCTTTTAAACATTTCTAAAAAGTCTTTAAAGTGAAAGGGGTAGATTAGCTTGGAAGAGGGAACTTCTGGCAAATTTTAACCAACAGGTGAATTAAATATGTCCTGTCCCTGCCAACACTTAACTCATTTGCCAGACAGAACCCTTGTTTTTATCCTCTGGACACCAACTGATTGTATGGCCTGTCCGATGCAATATTTTCAGGAAATAGTCTCAGGTTTATCTGCCTGACCTATTTGATCAAATTTGCCAGCCAGTTTAGCCTCAAAGCTGGCTTGTCTGATTTTGGTTGTGGCCTGTTGATTTGATAGAATCCCGTGGTTGGCAGCATGTAGATGTAGGGCACTAAAATGGTTATAATGAGAAAATCTTTAGGGACCAGCTGTGTGAAAGAGGACCTTCACGATCCGTAAGGCAGTATGAGCCCCAGGCAAGAGCCGTAGATAACCAGTGGTATAAGCCACACTGAGTTGGGTGTGCAGAGCTGATTCCGTATGGTTAGGTGGTCAGAACGGCCTTCACTCACTGCTTCTGCATGTCTGGGGGGTGACAGTGCACCCAGTAACATGAGCCTGCTCTCTAATCCTTCTAGTAGACCCCTGACTAACTCCCTCCAGCCTGGCGTTTGGTCTTAGGATGGGCAAGTGGCATTTACTTGCCTGCATAGACCTTAACATAAGTTGAACGGGGGTAGAACAGGTCTGATATAACGGGTTTTTCCCAGAACGGCTCAAGTGGCCATTTATATCAAGCCAAATAAAAAATGTCCCTGGAAGAAGTGGCTTGGTACCTTGTCGTAATAGACAAGTTTGTGGGAAGGATCTCTGGGATGCTCTTCTGTTCCCCTTGTTTGGGAGTGTGCTCCGAAACGTTTTTCCTATTTGGGTTAATGGAGCTCATGCTAAGTAATGGCTCACACCCGGCTTCCTGCTCTAAAGATGGTACCAAAACCTCCAACATCAAAACCTTAAAACAAACCATCTTAGCCTCTTCCTGAGGCCCTTTCTTTTAGAACCAAAATTAGATACTGGCTGGAGGTGACCTGGACAGAAACTAAATGGAGGGTTGCTGCAGAACAGTCATGGACAAAGACATACAACATTTTCTTGCCATGCAGACAGGAGATTCCGAACTCGGGTCAAAAGCATGAGGTTCAGCATGAGATTTCTTTGCCATGGGTTATTATGTCCATGATAGGAGTTTAGCGTCTGTGCTATAGCTTGGCATGCTGGTGTGCTACAACAAATCAGGGAGATTTCCATGGTCACCGTCATTCATTCGATCATTCATTCATTTCTTCCTACCCTCATAGAACCAGAACATGTGTCGAACCGCCTACTGATGAACATCTCTCTTTACATCCAATGTCTGAAAGGCTGAATAGTTTTTCAGACTCTGTGGGATTTTTGAGAGTTGCAGATGAGACAAAAAGTTGTGGGCACTCAGCAGCACTGCCTCCCTTCCCCCCCACCCTTGTGAGAAATGCAAGAGCAAACCAGTCCATATGAATGCATAAAGGCCAATGGAGACATGCCATGTCACTTGTGTTTACACAAGGCCCTGCTGGGCCATATCAGAGAGGCAGAGGCCACTTTAAAGATGAAGAAGAAAGACTGTCTTCGTCATCAGCGGTCTGATGTCCAGGGCGACTTCCTACTTGGGTTAAATATCCCTTGCTAAGGCCTTGGCCTCCCTTTGAAAGGGAGGCAAAAAATTCTTTTACAGTGGGTCAGCCTTAAACCTGACAGGCTCCCCAGCGCGGGGAAGTATGTGTCCCTACCTAGAGGCGGAAGAGTCTCCCCCTTGACTTCACCCAGCTAGCATCTTGGATCCTTCGGGCACAAAGCCAGAAATACCTGTGGCAACTGGGCTGCCCGTGCTGTCCTCCTGTGGGCCTTGGCGGCTGCTTTCAAAGGGGAACTCAGCAGTGGGTAGTGAAAACGAAGCTAAGCCATTTACATTCAACAATTTTAGAAGCAGCCTTCTGTTAGGTTCCATTCAGTTCACACATTGCCTGAGGGTCCACTATAAGTTAGCTACTATACTAGGTCTCGGGAATTCAGGGATGAGTCAGATGTGGCTCCAGCTCACGGGGAGCTCTCTCCAGTTAAGTTATAAAAGGAATTTATACGGAGCTTTTCTATAAGCAGGTATAAAGCAATACACTCAATGGTACGGCGTGTTGCGTTGTAACACATCTGAGCCATTTCAGGTCACGACCTCTGAAGCTGCCGGTGGAAAGGCTGGTATGGCAGCTCCCCCCGCCCACCCTGCCCCAGCTGAGTTCTGTCATGACATCAACGTTTTTAAGAATTCTAGTTGCTTCGAAAATGGGCTCCCTCGATCATTGAATTCAAAGGTTACTTTCAGCTATCTGTTCCTCAGCTATCTTTTCAGCAGTGTGGTTAAGTTTTGAGCTAAAATCCCAGCATTAAGGATCATAAGGCTTTTCTTTAGCTTCTTAATTGACAAACTTACGTCACCATGCTGCTGACAGGATATGGTGAAACCGCCATTGAGCACCGCACAGTGGAACAGCAAGGTAACACTGGAAAGGAAATACGAAGCTTAGGATTTCTGGTTCTGGTGTTTTGAAAAGTTGTGTTGCCTCCTAGCCCAGTCGTGGGACTCTCCATAATCAGTCAAGTAACACCTGAACTTTCTGGCCAACCAGTGAAGACCACTTCCCGTTTCCAATGGAGGACTTTTCCTCGTAACTTCATGGAAGTTTTCCCACATAAACTACCTCTGTCAGAAGGGAGGCTTGACTTTGCCTCCTAGACCCGGGGATACCGTAGGCCAACGGGAAGGGGCCTAGCAGCGCGGCCATGCCTAGCATGGGCTGTCTGCACGAACAAGAAGGAATAATTCCATTCTGGAGGAAACTCTTTCAGAGTGGAAGACGGGCAAAGCGAGAGCATCAGCTGTCTGAGCAAAATTCCCAGAGAAAGCCCGTTGACGATTTTGGAGAATAGAGCCTTCCACCTTTAATAACAGTGGTGCCAGGCTGATGACTGTTGCGAATCTGACAGTGTCCCGTACAGCCGTGGGTTCTAAGGCTAAAAGCCCTGTTGACTGGATCAGACAAAAAGTTGAATCCTAACATCGTGGCTGTTGACATGGACCTTTATGCATTGGCCTCTTTGACATACTGCTCATGGAGCCTGAGCTGGTGTCAAAAGCTCTCTAGGTGACCGCAAAAGAATGTGGAAATTTCATCCTTCCTGTTCATTATCTCGCTTCCTTCTCTCCTCCCCCCTTCACCCCTGCCACCACCACTTGCTGGCTCTATCAGTTTTGGATGCTTCCGATGCTCTTTCCATGCTCTCCACTGCCTTCTGTGCTTTCATATTCCCTCTCTTTTTCCTTTATGAAGTAACCTAGTCTATGAACTCCTAAAATCTCTGCTTCCTAGAAGTACTTCTATCTCGGACGGTTGGATGGAAGGTTTTGAGTGCACCAAAATGTGCTTACAGCGGCAGTCTCAAATAATTAGGCTCGTATATCAAATGTGGGGGTGGGGGACTTGGTGCCACATTAATCTTGTTGTGAGACTTTTGCCCGCAAAATAGAAGGCAGAACAATTTAATTTTTTTTCTCAGAAACGATTTTGTTCTCTAGCTTTGTCAATTGGTCATTTGCCAACATGTCACCAACTTTATTTAAGGTAAAATATGAACAGGAAAAAATATATATAAAATATATATATATATATATATAAAATATATATAATTATGTTAAAACATAATGTGAGTAAGTGACAAAGTATTTGCCTTTAAAAGTTTTATTGTTTATTAGATTCTGCTAGATGCATATGATACTTTAGCTGGTTTCTTTTTTTTCACACCTATTTTCATTAGTCACTAAGTAGATAATATGGGTAATGGTAATTAGCAGAATTGTTAAACTCATCGCTGTGGTTGACCACTCATTTTCTGTTTTGCTTGGGCAATGCCAAAACCAAGTCTGCGAATCAGCTTAAAACTTCAGGCCTGGAGTAAGAAGGCAAAACGATAACCTGTTGGGTTTTCTGATTAAACTCTAAGTTGCCAATTTTTACCTTTTCTAGGCATTTTAAAGGAGAAATTTGTAGTTCTTTAGCCTACCCTTTTAAAAAGGGATCCATAAGAAAAGGGGGAAACCAACCAAATTATGTTAGAATAACGGAAGTCAAGTATGAGTCCAGCAGTAAATGGGACTAAACTGTGGTTTCACCAGAGGTTTCACCATTCTTCCCATGGTGCTGGTTTTGTTAGACTTTTAACCTGGAAGGCCCAAGAGCAGCCCCTTCGTATCGTGTCTGTGCAGTTGCATGGGAGAGAGAGTACTTCACGCTCAGATTAGCGATGGACCCTGGACGTAGCTCTCTGACCAGTGTCTTTTGGACAATGTAGGTTAGTGAATTAATGACTGGAAATAAGCCTTATCTTAATGAGAAGCATATTTTTAAATTATTTTTATTTAAAATAGTCAATCTTCCCATTAACAAAATGATTTGAAACTGGTGAACAAAACGAGTAGCTTGCACATAGAACGGAGACTGGTCCCAACGCTAACTCGACTGTTACAGAGAGTAATGCCTTCAAAACTAACATGCCATTTCGACTTCGAATTCTCAGGGTTTCTTTTTAAATGTCTTACATTTCAAAGAATATTTACTTTTTTTTTTTTTTTTTTGGTTTCTGCATTTCTCTTTCTTCTACTGCAATTTTCCACCCTTTGTGCAATTGTGAACAAGGTAACGAAACGCCTCCCTTCCTCAGGAACATCTACTATCTTCATGCTTTCTCAAACTTCCAGCAATCACAGTTTCTCTTGGAGTGAATAAGGTGATTTCCTTTCTTAATGTACCAACTTGCTTGCATTCTCATTTGCTTGACACCATTTTCTGACTCTTTATGAAAATTGACTTCTCATGACTCATTTTTGTATCCTCTATTGATGCTTAAGAGTATTTGGTCATTTTCCTTTAATCATTTGTTCACCTTCTCAAACCGTCACACTGGAGAGGAAGTGATTTTCAAACACTTGGACCGGACGCCTCTAGTCCCGTTGATCCCTGGTGCGCAGGAGACGGCACGGCTTGTCAGAGCTAGTCTGTTCACCAAGACAGGAGTAGTTTTGCACAAATTTCTCTCTATTCAGTACACTCACCAGCACAGCTGTCAGAGGTGTTCACCAAAAGGATGGTAAGGTTTACTAATCAAACCATATGGCCTCATCTACCACATAACCAACCTACCGGTGTCATTTCCAAAACCCCAGTTCGCCACCTACTACTAATACCTGCATACTTCTGCCGTGGGAAGACTTCAGTTCGAGTTGGAGACTCGCTTAGGTCTTAACTGGTACGCGTTTGCTATAGTGTAAACCATTTGTGCTTTAGGCCAAAAGAGTAGTCTGTAGGAAATGATTTTTTTTCTTCTACGTTTTTATCACCAGGTAGGTTAACCAGTCTTCAATTGCTTTAAGTATCTTTACCTCACTATTACAGAGAAATCTGAGCTGTAAAAGGGCATCTGACTCATTATCCACCAGACCTTCAGTCAGACCTCTTCTTTTACGAACATTCTCAGACGAATCTAATATATTGTAACAGGTACCTAGTGTTAAACAAGCGGGCTGGCTTTTAAAGAAACAGATTAACAGCATTATAAAGAAAAAAAATGAAAATACCACTCTCTAAATTTTCTCTGCTGTTGGTGTGGTGAACTTTCTACGATTCTTTACAAAAAATATAAAGATGCATTCCTTGGAATATGGGAAAATCTCTAGTTGAAATTTGTTAAGCCCCCAAATAAAATGCTAGGCATTTTGCAGAACTTGAAGGACAATAAAATCCTTTGAATTTGCAAGGGGCAAGTTGTCGTGGCGGCGCCATCGTCAATACTGATCAGGAAATACCATTTTGATTTTAAAAGAGCATTTAGAAAATTGAAAATAAATATTCCAAAATTGCATCTGTATAATAATCAAGTCGATTTAGCATTGCATGTCCTTTTGGGAAGTATGTGGAAATAATCCAGTGTGTTTGTACCTCTGTGTGCCGTGTCTGTGTGTTTGCAGGTATACACCTAATGTTCTCGTAAATGTCTGATCCCCAAAATTAATGAACCAATCTAATCACTTTTTTTAATGTCAAGTTTTATTCAAGCTCAATGTTTCTACTTTTCAGAGGTAAAGGTAAACTCTCTCCTAGCTATTCAGGGGGATGCTAGCGTAATTCTGTAGAATGCTTCAGGACCGATTTTTCCAAAAATGAGTCAATTCATTTTATAACCTATTGGTTCCATTACCCCACCACCACCACCACCCCCCCGCAAAATAGTCGGGAATGCCATGGGAGGAGTCCTTGAACTCAGAACGACTCCTCCGAGTGTATTTTGTTTCTCACTACAGGGCCCTCTGTCATCCCAGACTTTGAGAGGCCCTTTACCCACCCATAGGAATTCAGAGTAATTCATTTGTCTACAAGCTTACCAGCTTGGAAGAAACTCCGTACAGCTTAGGGCGGGGCCCTCTTTCATGCACACATAAAAATTAGTGATCATCAGGAATGAAACTGCAGTTCGCTTCTCTTTGGAGCTAACAAGTGTGAGTCCTCCTCGCAGGCCCATGTTTTCATCAGCTATCAACTCCCCCGCCCCCGAGCAAAGAGTAAAAACTAAGCTGATGGCATGAAAACATTGGTTCTTCTATCTCCTACGCTTCATCCGCGGCATTCTTTCCGAAGCAGACTTACTTTGCCCCCCAGTCAGCATCCTTTCCCCCCATTTTGAGCGACTCATCCTGCTTGTATCTTCCCTCAGTAATGATCCGCTTCCCGGTAGCTTTCAAAGTCTTTGACCCTTTTGTCCCAGATGGCCTTGTCCTAAGCTGTACGGTGCGTGTTAGCTATACTGTTTCCAGCTAATTCTGTATCCCCCTGGATTGCTTTCTTTAGCTTGGCCTGTGGTTTGGGAGACCAGGCTGGGTAGCAGACACTCCTTCTGCTTTTGGCCTCTCCAGGGCCTGAAATCCTACAATGACAAAGGATGAGGAACATGGAATTGAGGAAGTTTATTATTGACACAGTTGTGGTATTTTTAACGTAGTTATTTATTCCACAAATAACTTTTTGTGTAGCATTATTTTTCCTCTGAGGAAAATATTTGGCAAGTAGTTCAGCTACCGAGATAGTCGCTTGTTGAGAGAACTGTGTGACTCCTTTTATAAGTTAGTTCTCAGTGTGAACAGCAACCTGGTTTTGGTTAGGCTTCGTCATCATGACCCCGCTACTTGAAGAACTCTTGGGAAAATAGGGAACATGAAGGAAATGGAATGTGTTCTAGAGGACTTCTAGTCCAATCATGGCAAGGAAGGTGCACCAAAATGGGAGGAAAGCAGCATACCCCTTAAGGCCCTCCCCGACTCCTGTCTCACTCACAAGGTTGGATTTGAGAGTGGAGAATGGAAGTTAGGCTCCCTCCCAAGACCAGAGACTTCCACTTCTTAACATACCTGATTTATACTCTGTGATCATTTGGCCTACCACATCCTAGCCCTGTAATAGCATTTGATAATGTCCAGAGGACAGAGAAGAGTCTACAGATTTCGGGATGTTTCTGTGGTTGCTTTTCTAAAAAGATGATGAATGAGAAAAACAGAAGCATCCGCTGAGCCATAGATAACCTGATCTACCAAAAAGAAAATGAACTTCAGCATTACATGGGGGAAGGAACATGTTTCTTTCAGTAAAGGAAAAGTACTTCTACAACAGCCTTTCAGAACTGAGTGTGTCTTTAGACTTCCTCTGTCAAAAGTTACACATCCTCAAAACACCATAATCCATTCATTCATGCAACAGGCCCGAGTCCCTGCTGTGCTCCAGACACTAGTCTAGGAGCTGGAGATAGGAAAGTAGAATGACCCTGTTTTCAGGAAGCTCACAGACTAGAGCGTCCTTGTGGGAACAGTGACAAGAGAGCCCTGGAGCATGCCAAAAGCAAAAAGCAAGTCTGAATCTCTTCAGCTAACAAATGAAGAAAGGATTAAAAACTGGTCATTGTGTCACTTTTTTTTCCCCTGCATGTGAATAAAACTTGGCACTTTAAGATCGTTCCTTTACTTTCATAACAAAATTTACTACTTGATTTATTTTTGAAAATGCTAAACAGATGGTTTCACATTATCGTTAAAATAACCCTTTTAACTCTGTATATTTTAAATTTTTCAGAATCCGAATCTTGAGCTGCCTATGTTACTGTCCTACAAGCATATTGACAATGGTTACAGCTAAAAAAGAAAGCAGGAAGAAACAACTACAAAAAGTTATCATCTCAGGATACTCAATATGCAACAAATTAAACCACTCTCTTATGTCTAGGGTTCAGAATCAATGTCCATTAAAATACCAAATGACTCTCTTAAGCATTTACAGTTATTGTTAAGTAGCCGTTATGGCCAAAGCTCTAAGTTAAGAATCATGTGAAAGTTGAAAGCACGAATAATTAGAATATCTGGCTTTAGATAGAGTAACAGAACTACCAAGTGGGTGCTCCTTTAACCCATGAACTCCGTGAATGGATCTGAACATAATAGTATAAAGTAGAAGTCATACAACGGGAATGAATAGACTTTGCTAATCTTACTTTTTTTGCCTGACAGAAGAAATAGGCTGTTTGGATCACATTTCTTGTTCCTGCTGAATGATGATCTTAAATTATTTTTTCAAACACATGAAAGGAATACTTGAACATACGAGAAGACAAATGGTATCAGTGCATCAGAATAGTCAACCTTTGTGTTCACCCACGTGCTCACTTTGTCTCCATAGAATATCCTTGCCCCCCTCTCCCCCCGCAGAAAAAACCTTGAACCCTTACGTGGAAAGGATGTTCATCCTGGATATTTATGTGAGAATCCAAAGAATTGCTTATTTTATTTTTGTTCTTCTGAGTTAAATCCTATTTAATGGGTGTGTGGCTACTAGACTGGAAAATAAGACCTTTCCAGTTGCTTAGTAAGTAGCCCGTCCAGGCAGTTAAGAGGTAACCGATTTTTCCAGTATCGGTTTTACTGGTATTTGAGGTGAGATAGGCAAAACCATAATTACATTTAAAAAAGCCATCTGAACATCAGTCTTTTATAATTTTTTGTGGAGGGGGGGAATAGCTTATTTCAAACTGTTAATGGTTGTTTTTTGAAAGAGGCCCCCTTTGTGCATATATGCAGCACTTTTTTTTCTGTACCTTGCCAGCTTGGGAAAGAGGGATCCATCCCAGGATGATGGTGATTCAGCCTACAGAGCCGTGACCCTGAACGTGAATGTTTTCTCTCTCAGTGAACATGCTTCGGTGATGGTTTAACTTTAAACCGTGAGAGTCACCTTGGTAAAGTCCTCAACTTCCTGGAGTAGAGCAAGGCTTTAGCCTCCTAATGAGTTCACTTAAAACGTAAAATAAATGTGAAACGTCTTTACTAAATGTTAAAATTAAACATACATTTTGGGATATAAATGGCTACATTTGACTACTGGATTGAAATGGGCACTGAAATGTGTTTTCAGGGGCGCGTGGCTGGCTCAGTCAGTGAAGCATGCGTCCCTTGGACCTTGGGGTCATGAATTCGAGCCCCACACTGGGCATAGAGATTACATTTTTTTAAAAAAGTGTTTCAAACTGGTTTCCATTTTTGGTTGTCTTTCTGGCATGCCTGTACTATTATTAGTGTTTATATCGTACCTTGATTTAGAAAAGTATTGAATTCAATCTATATCTGTATTTATATGGCCCACGTGGCACATTTGATTCTTCCGTATATATTTTGTGTTAATGTTTAGGTGTAATTTTCTTAAATTCGAGGAAGGACATGATTTCAGGTATCGAAAACCAATCCATCCTTATGCCCTTTTTTCATTATTTCTTTTGTTCTCACCTATCAGTATTATTTTTGAGTATTTTGTTAGATGTCATTCACAGCTTACTCAAATGCGCTGTGTTCCGGTCGCCTGTATTTGAGGTAGCCTACTGAAAACAAAGTCTGTGTATTCTTTGCCTATTCCAAAGAGCTAAAAAAAAAAAAAAAATCAGACCCAGGAAAGCTTTTGATGTTTTCTGTTGTTCTTGTTCGCGTTACAGTCACTGCTGTGTCGTTACTGTTGTTTCACAGAAGTACTGTAGGGACTGTGAATGCACGATAGAGGCTCGTGTGCACACCGGCGGGGATTACCGTAATCAGAACATCGAGGGCTGTGGAAATCTAATTGGTAGCGTGTAAAATTGCTCGCAGCCAGGAAGAAAGGTGACTAAGGGGGCTTTAAAGTCGTGTCTGCAGCTCAAATTCGCGACGGTGAGAATCATGGCCTAGATCCTTGAGAGGGACCTGGCTTTCCTTTTTCAAAGCTATTTTATTAGTGAGCTGCAAAATGGCTAGCATGGGTTAGCAGATGTAATCGCTCAAAGTAAGCCATCCTACAGTATCTAGCGCTACAGCCTAACCACCTTATTTTGTGACCGAGAAAGGGGAGAAACAGAATATTAGGATGACATACCCATCATTTGAACAGCTTCAAACTATCAAGATGTCCTTGTAATTTTCACAACCGTTGTCCATTGTTTGAAGATGTAACCTACTAAGCGTAAAACATAGATTCCATATCTACAACATCTACACCAGCAACAGTATAAACGTAGGCCTAAATTTGCAAAATTCATAATAATTTAGTGATGGAATTTTTTAATAACATGCAGTATATAAATGTGCAGATTTTATGCAAGTGTTAACAAAATCATTTTTCAGCTTGCAAAATGGAACTGCAATACTACATTTTTCACTTAAGCAATTTTTTACATCTACGTCGTTGCTTTCTATAATGACTGTGAATGCCATCTTTTATGAATGCAACTTGCCTTTTTCATTACAGAAATTTTTGTTTGATGTATCAATAAACTTTGGTATGATATGATTGATATTTTAGCCTCTTTTTTTTTTTGAAAGGTCTCAGTTGGACATAAAAACACGGAAGCAATGTGGGGACAGGAAATAGTTTTTATCATTTGCTCTTCGCCTGTGTCTTGCAGGTGTTCAACTGGCATTTTAGGGCCGTGGCTGATTTGGGGAGGTTACAGGTTTTGTGGGAGTTTTGAATGAGACTGTCTGCACAGATAAAAGTGCAGCCAAATCAGTATATACATATTGAAAATCTACTAGTGTCTGCTTGGCAGTGTGCTTTCTGCTGCCCACACATTTGAGGGAGTGTGATATATGGTGTCTCCTTCTCATTGAAATCATTTTCTTAAGTATCCAAACATGCAGCAGTTCTACAGTCGCTTGAAATTTGGTCCAAAGGCGCGTGCACGTGTGTGTGTGTGTGTGTGTGTGTGTGTGTGTGTGTGTACGTGTACACCTCCCTCTCCCTGCCCCTCCTCCTCCCCTCCCCCGCCACATCTGCATCCCCTCCCTCTCGCCCTGCCTGCATCTAAGACCTTGTGAGAGCCGTGCTGTCCTGGACTGCTAATAAACTAAGATTTTTCCACCGTAGCTGGTTGCATGACATTTTTACACTTAAATCTCTCTGGTTTTGTAGCCTTCTGACCATGTTGAGTCTTTGACCTACATTTAGTGAATTTCCTTTTTATTTTTATTTTTTTAATGTTTTTCATTGTAACACCAGCAGAGTTAACATACAGTGTTATATTAGTTTCAGGTGTCTCCTTTTTATTCTTCAGTAAGCGGGAAATGTGCTGTATTTGGAGGTGAGACCTGAAGTTACAGTTTCCAGTGTTCTCACTTTGAGCCATTTTCCTCTCCGCCCTCCTCTTGCCTGTAAAATGGTGTCTTGGGGGTGAGGGGTGGTCCAGTGACCACCAAAAAACTGCTTCGTAAAATCTCATTTGTTATTCAGATGAAATCATTGCTGTTTTTTTATATTAAGGGGTATTTTATTGCTTTGATCTTTTTGATGAATAGTTGTCATTTACCAAATTTTTATAGACATAACTATGGCAGATTCTTTCTGCCTTCTTGGAATGAATTAGCCTGTGCAAGCTTCCTTCCCTTCCCCCATCCAGCTTTGTGGGGAGCTGCCTCACTGCCGAGTGTACCCGGGACTGGCCAATAGAGTAAGTATTGTGAGGGTCTGAGTGGCTTGGCCCCTTCAACAAGAAGCACATACAAAGGTTAGGAGCTGAGGTTATCACTATGGTTATTCCGAGGATGTGTCCATGGCTGACGTGCTGGGCGCATACTAATGAAGCTTGAGGGCCCGAGTTCTGGGGATGGTCAGAGAAACGGGGGATAATGATTTCACAACTCTGTAAAATTAATTTGACACATTTTTCCCAGCAACTTATGGGCGAGGAAACATGGGCTCAGTTCCTAGTGTGTGGACCTAGTGGACTAAAGAAATGTTGCTGGGGATCAAGCAAGTCCCATCTCCTGGGCCGCAGGAGCAGGTGTGAGGAGCAGGCCTCCGGCTGAAAGGAACAGCACACCTCTTGGTGGACAGGAGGGTCTCTGGCCCTGGCGCTCCGTGTGGAGAGGGGCAGAGGATGTTCATGGTTAAAATGCCTGCTGCTGCCTTGGTCTCGTCAGTTTGCCAGGACACATTTCCTGCCGGTAAAGCCACTAGAATCAACTACTCCAGTTTACAGTTAAACCGCACGTACTGGGCGCCAGGCGCCGTTCCAGTGACCTCCGGTGTATAGTCCTGCCCCTTTCATAATTCAGTCTGGTGAAGCATGTATTTATGCTCCTCCGCTCGACAGATAAAGAAACTGAGTCACAAATAAAGGTCACGCTGTCTGGTAGAGCCAGATTTTTTTTTCTTTTTGCAACACAAATACTGTCCTGTAATTCCGGAAGCCGTAAAGTCAAGGTGTGTTTTTCCTGGAAGCTCTCGAGGAGATACCTGCTCCCTTACCTTTTCCAGCTTTCAGAAGGTTTTGTGATGAGGCGCCTGGGTGGCTCGGTTGAGCCTCTGCCTTCGGCTCGGGTCATGATCTCGGGATCCTGGGATCAGGCCCCACATCGGGCTCCCTGCTCAGGGGGAGTCTGCCTCCCCCTCTCTCTGCCCCTCCTACCCAGCCCCCCACCCACACCCCGAGCTTGTGTTTTCTCTCTCAAATAAAATCTTCTAAAAAAAATAATGTGATTCCTTGTCTCAAGATCTCTTCCCGGTCCATCTTCAAATGTCTCTGCTCCCATTGTCCCATCTCTGAGTCTGACCCTCCTGACTTCCCTCTGTGATTACATCAGCTCCATGTGGATAATCCAGGATAATCTTTCCATCTTGAGTTCTTTAAGTCGCATCTGCACTGACCCTTTTTCCATGGTATGTTGACACAGTGACAAGTTCCAGGAATTAGGAAGGACCCGGACATCTTTGGAGGGCTGGTACTCTGCATACCACACCATCTCAGCTGAGGACTGAAAGGTCTTCCGGGTCATGGAACTTTCAAATGGTGACGTTAGGAAAAGTTCCAGGCAAGCCTGGAAGGTTGGTTGCCCTTAGCAAGGGGCCCTTGTTCCAGGAAGATTTTTCTACAGACTCTTGTGGAAGCGGAGAGAAAAGATGGATACAAGTAAGAGAGCCGTGAAGAAAATGTTTTTCCAATAACAGTACTTAGGAGAAAAGCAACCTTTGACCTTTAAGAAGTCCCACCCTGCTCTACCTGGTAGAGCCAGATTTTTTTTTAATTTATTTATTTTAGAGTACGCACAAATGCACACACGAGTGGCACGAGGGTAGGAGGGAAAGAATCTCAACCAGACTCCGTGCTGAAAGCAGAGCCCGACCTGCGGCTCGATCTCCCAACCCTGAGGGCCTGACCTGAGCGGAAATCAAGAGTTGGATGCTTAACCCACCCAGCCACCCAGCCGCCCCAGATTTTTTTCTTAAGTGATGTACACCCAACATGGGGCTCGAACTCACTACATGCTCCACCAGCTGAGCCAACCAGGCATCCCTCATAGAGCCAGATTTTGAAACTAGGGATTCTGACTAGTTCATACACATAACCAGAATGCTGTATTTCCATCATTATAGCACCCTGATGGCATGAATAAACAAGTCATCGCAAGATTAATGCTAATAATAGTAACCAGAAGAATGCATGACAGACCAAAACTGAGGGATAATTCCACAAAGTAACTGACCAGTAACCTTCAAAATAATAGAGATCATAGGGGCTCGTGGCTGGCTCAATTGGTAGGACATGCAACTTGATCTTGCTCTCGTGAGTTCAAGCCCCCCCTCCCAATTAGGCATAGAGCTTACTTGAAAAAATAAATGAGCAGATTTTAAAAACAAAATTTAATGGGGCACCTGGGTGGCTCAGTCAGGTGTCTGACTTTGGCTCAGGTCATGATCTTGGGGTCCTGGGATCAAGCCCTCCACAGGGCTCTGTGCTCAGTGAGGGGGGCGTTGCTTAGGATTCTCCCCTCTCTCAAATAGAATCTTTAGAGATAAAATTTAAAAGAAAAACATGTACAAATATAGGGATACCTAGGTGGCTCATTTGGTAGAGAGTGCGACCCTCGATTTCAGGGTCATGAGTTCAAGCCCCGTGTTGGTCGTGGAGCCTACTTTAAAAAAAAATGTATTTAAAGATGATGAAAGACCAAGACTAAGGAACATCCAGATAAAGAAAACGAAGAGGACATAAATAAGTGCAGCATGTGGTCCTCAGTTCAATCCTGGACCAGAAGTCGGACATGAGCAGGCTAATCGGTGAGTTTTACTGAGGTATATAGGCTATATACTATCACAGGTTATATCAGCGTTAAATGGTTTTTGATATTGTGACTGTGTTCTATTTTGTGGAATCTGAGTAGAGAGTATATGGGAATTTTTTTTGTACTATTCTGCAACTTACATCTGAATTTATTTCTAAATTATAATTTGAGAAATGAAATAAAACACAACAATGCAGAAGTATTAATGAGAGAGGACATTAAATTGAGCTGACTGTAGAACACTAAACTCAACTCTTGTTAGCTATTATCTGCCTAATACTTCATGGAATGCTTTTACATACCTCATTTAATCTCCACAGCAGCTCAATGTGGAGATCATTAAACTCCAGATTCTTACAGATAAACTGAGGCTCAGGGAGCCTGGGCGGCTCAGTCGGGTTAAGCGTCTGCCTTCAGCTCAGGTCATGATTCCAGGGTCCTGGGATGGAGCCCCACATTGGGGGGGCGGGGGTCATTGCTCAGCGGGGACTCTGCTTCTCCCTCTGCCCTTCACCCCAACTCATGTGCTCACTCTGTGTATGCTTTCTCTCTCAAATAAAAAATCTTCAGGGGCGCCTGGGTGGCTCAGTGGGTTGAGCCGCTGCCTTCGGCTCAGGTCATGATCTCAGGGTCCTGGGATCAAGTCCCGCATTGGGCTCTCTGCTCAGCAGGGAGCCTGCTTCCTCCTCTCTCTCTGCCTGCCTCTCTGCCTACTTGTGACCTCTCTCTGTCAAATAAATAAAATCTAAAAAAAAAAATCTTCAAACAAACAAACAAACAAAAAAATCCCAGAGTCTCAGAAGACCTAATTTTTGCCCTGGACTCTCAGGACTGAGCCCAGGTCTGACCCAGTGTGTGTCTTGCTTTGCCACACGGAGCAGTTGGTTCAGAACCCCACGAGCATGTCCTGCAGAGGTAGGAGGATCAAAAAGCAAATCTTTCTGCAATCATTTTCCCGTGGCCCACAAGCCACGGTACCCCAAATGAAACCATGAGTGGGTCATGCTGATGTTCTTAAAGTGGGGAGCCTCAAATTGCCGCAGGCCCTGGGGCGCCTGGCTGGCTTAGTGGGTGGAACAAGGTGGCTCTTGATCTCAGAGTTGTGGGTTTGAACCCCAAGTTGGATGTAGAGATAACTTAAGAATAGAACCAAAAAAAAAAAAAGGAAGGAAGGGAAGGGAAAGGAAAGGAGGAAGAAAAAAAGGGAAGGAAAGGAAGGAAGGAAGAAAATGCCCCAGGCCTGAGTTTTCCCTTTCATCAAAGTTGAGGCTATTGAACTGCGTTTCCCTCCAGTACTACCGAATCAGGTGTTTCCCCAGGTAAGTTTTATCCTCCTACCCATGTCTCCTGCCGTCTGAGAATACAAGCACGCTCCTACAGTTTTTAATAATGAGGCATCAGGTTAGCCACATACACCAGGTATTGAAAAGTACATACATCACTGGGGCGCCGGGTGGCTCAGTCAGTTAAGCAACCAGCTGGTGATTTCAGCTCAGGTCCTGATCTCAGGGTTGTGAGATCAAGCCCTGCGCCAGGCTCCCCGCTCAGTGGGGAGTATGTTCGAGATTCTCCTTCTCCCTCTGCCCCTCTCCCCACTTGTGCAGATTTTGAAACTAGGGATTCTCTCTCTCAAGTAAATAAATCTTAAAAAAAAAAAAACCACGGTAAAGTATGTCTATCACTTAAACAAGAACATGGAAACATGGCCAACACCATTGATCTGAAATGATTCTACCCCACTTCTATCAAAAGCCCAGCTAAGATTATTGTGATTCAGTGTTTTCCAAACCGGTTGTACAGAACACTAGAGTCCTGGGAAATGTTACTAGGTGTTCCTTGAAAAAGTGGGTTCCCTGGCTAAATAACTTTAGGAATTTCCATGTATGATTGTACCCTGTTGGACAAATTACAAAGCATTCTAGAACAGTAAAGTCTACGGAAGATCTGCTATCAATGAAACCCATATGACTTTGTGGAACCCACTGTGTTCCAAACCAAGGATCACTTTTGGCATAACCATCTAACAAGAAAACACTGGACACCCGTTTTTCATGGAACACCTTTCAGAAATAAAGCCGCAGCTAAGTCTTTACCCTGGTTATGGTCTGACTCACACTCCTCCCCACTCACTTGGTGGAGTTAGTCTTCATGATCTAAAGATAGTTTTCAAGCCAAAAGCAGAAGTCAAGATTCAAACGAGAAAACAGACCATTACATGTGTTCAAAATAAATGGAATGTAATACAGGGAATTGATTGCACACATGTTGGCTGACCTAAAAAGCCAGCTGGGGCTTTATGCAAAGCAACCCAGAGATTAGAGTAGGAGGCCCGAACCAGGGGCACCTGGGTGGCTCAGTGGGTTGAGCCTCTGCCTTCAGCTCAGGTCATGATCTCAGGGTCCTGGGATCGAGTTCCACATCGGGCTCTCTGCTCAGCAGGGAGCCTGCTTCCTCCTCTCTCTCTGCCTGTCTCTCTGCCTACTTATGATCTCTCTCTGTGTCAAAATAAATAAATAAAAATTAAAAACAGAAAATAGGAGACCAGTGGGGTGCCTGGGTGGCTCAGTGGTTTAAAGCCTCTCCCTTCGGCTCAGGTCATGATCCCAGGGTCCTGGGATTGAGTCCCGTATCAGGCTCTCTGCTCAGCAGGGAGTCTGCTTCCCCCACTCTCTCTATGTCTGTCAAATAAATAAATAAAATCTTAAAAAAAAAAAAAAGGGAGACCAGAACCACTCTTAGGCTTGAGGGGTCACAGAGGAGGTGAAGATCCTGCAGCCACTGGCCTGGTCTTTGGGAGGGACTGGGAATCGGGTGGTGGGCGTGTCTGGAGCAGCCGGGACCACAGCCAGGCTCCTACTTGCCCCGGCCCCCCAGCCTCCAGCTAGTGCTTTCCCTTGGCTGGACCCAGCTGGAAACCAGCTAGCGTGGGAGGCTGGGAAACAGCTTGAGGGGTTCATTCTCTCAGAAAATAGGCTCAGACCCAGCGTATCAAGGATTGCAGGAGCCAAGTTCCAATTTCATATAATTACATGTACATAAACATAAGAGATAAAACCTTAAGGAGCTAGATTTCAGCCACCCCTTGATAAACGTCACCCCTTGTTTCCCATCTGAAGAAAATAAATGTGGAGAAACTAAAGGAAACTCACTCCTGTACTATATTTAATGTGATACAGATAATGTTTTATGGGAGCACAGATGCATGGAGGTAGACGGCCCTCGTGTTATACAGCTTTCTCAATTAGTAACAGCAGAGACACTTGGGCATTTAAAAAAAAAAAGTGAGCTTAAAAGCTAGAGCTAAATGAAGAGGAAGCGTATCTAGGTAAATTCACCCACATCTTCATCAAGAGTCAAGAACAATTCATTAAGGTCTGGGTAAAAAGCTGCAATATTAATTGCAAAGGGAATAATTTTCTTTATGTTCCTACCTCCACTCATAAAACAGAAACTCGCCCTTTGTGAAGTCTGTAGAGCAGAGTTTCTTTATCCATTCATCTGTTGAAGGGCATCTTGGTTCTTTCCACAGTTTGGTGACTGTGGACATTGCTGCTATGAACATTGGGGTGCATATGGCCCTTCTTTTCACAACATCTCTATCTTTGGGGTAAATACCTCCTGTGTAATTGCTTGGTCCTAGGGTAGCTCTATTTTCAACTATTTGAGGAACGTCCATGCTGTTTTCCAGAGTGGTTGCACCAGCTTGCACTCCCACCAACGTGTAGGAGGGTTCCCCTTTCTCCACATCCTCTCCAGCATCTGTCATTTCCTGACTTGTTAATTTTAGCCATTCTGACTATTGTGAGGTGGTATATCATTGTGGTTTTGATTTGTATTTCCCTGATGCCAAGTGGTGTGGAGCATTTTCTTCTATCTGTTGGCCATTTGGGTGTCTTCTTTGGAGAAATGCTGTTCATGTCTTCTGCCCATTTCTTGACTGGATTATTTGGCTTTGGGGTGTTGAGTTTGATAAATTCTTTGTAGATCTTGGATAACAGCCCTTTTCTGATATGTCATTTGCAATCAATGGGGGAAAAAACAGAGCTTTTCCCCTAAGGTCAGGAACATGACACGGATGCCCCCTCTCACCACGGTTGTTCAACATAGTGCTAGAAGTCCTAGCCTCAGCAATCAGACAACAAAAAGAGATAAAATGCATTCAAATAGGCAAAGAAGTCAAACTCTCACTCTTTGCTGATGACATGATACTTTATGTGGAAAACCCAAAAGACTCCACCCCAAAATTCCTAAACTTCATACAGGAATTCAGCAACGTGGCAGGATACAAAATCAATGCACAGAAATCAGTTGCATTTCTATACACTAACAGTGAGACAGAAGAAAGAGAAATTAAGGAGTCGCTCTCCTTTACAATTGCACCAAAAACCATAAGATACCTAGGAATAAATCTAACAAACAGGCAAAGAATCTGTACTCGAAAAACTATAGAATATTCATGAAAGAAATTAAGGAAAACAAAAAGAAATGGAAAGACGTTCCACGCTCGTGGATTGGAAGAACAAATATTGTGAAAATGTCTATGCTACCTAGAGCAATCTATACATTTAATGCAATCCTTATCAAAATACCATCAACTTTTTTCAAAGAATTGGAACATATAATCCTAAAATTTTTATGGAACCAGAAAAGACCCCTCATAGCCAAAACAATCCTGAAAAAGAAAACCAAAGCTGGTGGCATCACAATTCCGGACTTCAAGCTCTATTACAAAGCTGCCATCATCAAGACAGTATGGTGCTGGCACAAAAACAGACACACAGATCAGTGGAACAGAATAGAGAGCCCAGAAATAGACCCTCAACTCTATGGTCAACTAATCTTTGACAAAGCAGGAAAGAATGCCCAGTGGAATAAGGGCAGTCTCTTCAATGGTGCTGGGAAAATTGGACAGCCACGTGCAGAAGAATGAAACTGGAGCATTCTCTTACACCATACGCAAATTGAAAATGGATAAAAGACCTCAATGTGAGACGGAAATCCATCAAAATCCTTGAAGAAAACACAGGCAGCAACCTCTTTGAACTCGGCCTCAGCAACTTCTTGCTAAACACGGCTCCAAAGGCAAGGGAAACAATAGCAAAAATAACTATTGGGACTTCATCAGGATAAAGGTCATGATCAGCAGGTCCTGATATCGAGCCCCGCCTCGAGCCCCGCCTCAAGCACCGCATCAAGCTCTCTCCTCAGCGGACAGCGTGTTCTCCCTGTCCCTCTGCCTCTCCCCTTGCTTGTGCTCACTCTCTCTCTCTCAAAGAAATAAATGTAATCTTTTTAAAAAAAAAAAAAGATAAAAAGCTTAGTCCTGCAAAGGAAACAGCCAAGGTTTCATTCAGTCTTTCAGCCACTTAAGTCTCTGAGTAAATGGACAAATTCAATGGAGGAAAGGTCATTTTAACCTCAGCGTAGGTCAAGTTTCAAAATGCAACCTTGGCAAAAAAAAAATTATAATAATAATAAAAAATAATTGGAAAGAAATGTGACTTTGCAAAACCCAGCTGGCTTTTTCATCTGCCTTGGGAGCTGATGTATTCTTCAGTGCCTCGGGCCACGCTGGGATGGTAGATGGTATTTAACAAGTTTGTGTGGAATGAGTACATTTTATCTCTGATTGATGCCTGAGCCTGTTTCTCAACTGGCTTTGAACTCAGAAGGGAGAGAGAAATGACAATATATGCGGAGAATGTTCTTCACTTCCCCCCTTTACCTTCCCCGAACTCAAACAGAGAGCCAGCCCCAGCTCGTTACCTGAAAAAGATACAGCACCGGAGAAACAAAATGACCCCCATAGCTTACCTTTGGCTTTAGGAATGTAGAAGGTTTGCAGAGGACAGAGAAAAGGGGTATCGTGGGCATCCAGTGCCTTGGGAAATGATGGCCTTGGGAAAGGACACGATGGCCGAAGGCTTCCCGCGGAATGCTGGGAGGAGAAATGAGGAAGGGGGTCTCTGAGAGCAGAGTGCAGGCAGGACTTCCTCTGTCATGTTGAGAAGCAGCGCTTTCTGGGAAAGAGCAGAAACAGAGGACAAGGGCAGGGTGCCTCCAGGCAGACAGGATCCCTGCCAGCCAACCTTGGAGAAGACTGCCAAGCCTCAACGTGCCAAGAGCCAGGAGACCTTCTGGCTGTAGGAGACGCCATGTCGATTGGGGACGGACCTCTCGGGTGGTAAACTGTGGATGAAAACTGAGGCCCAGACGAGTACCCTTCCCTGTCTCCAGCTCCTTGACACTGCATTAGCTCCAAGAGCCACAAGAATACCCCCTAAGGGGAGGGCGACCCAAGGAAGGACACTTTCACTCACGCATTTGTTTTAGGCAGCCCAGGAGGATGCAGGCCAGACATGGTCAGAGACTGATTTTTGAGTGTGTTTAAGCATTTCCTTGACAGCTGCCTTTCCTATAATTTTTTTAAAGGTTTTTATTTATTTTGCCAGAGAGATGGAGAGAGAGAGGCAGAGGGCCAGAGGGAGAGAAGCAGTCTCACTACAGAACACAGGGCCCGGGACGCCTGGGTGGCTCAGTTGGTTAAGCGGCTGCCTTCGGCTCAGGTCATGATCCCAGCGTCCTGGGATCGAGTCCCACATCGGGCTCCTTGCTCGGCAGGGATCCTGCTTCTCCCTCTGCCTCTGCCTGCCACTCTGTCTGCCTGTGCTCACTCTCTCCCCCTCTCTCTCTGACAAACAAATAAATAAAATCTTTAAAAAAAAAAATTAAAAAAAAAAAATAAAAGAACACAGGGCCCAGTCCAGGGCTCGATCCCACCACCCTGAGATCATGACCTGAGCTGAAACCACGAGTCGGACACTAAGCTGACGGAGCCCCCCGGGGGGCCCACAGCAAGGAAGAGTTCTTATGGCGCCTTCCGAGTGATCGTTGCTCAGTCAACACCTTGATTTCAGACTTCCGGCCTCCACAACCACAGAAGCATACATTTCTACTGTTTCTGTTTTTTGTTTTTCTTTAAGTAGTCTCCACGCTCGCCGTGATGCCCAGTGCGGGGCTTGGATTCATGATGCTGAGATCAAGACCGGAGCCACGGTCAAGAGCCACAGTCAAGAGTCGGTCACTTAACCAACGGAGCCAGCCAAGTGCCCCACATTTCTACTGCATCAAGCCCCGACATCTGTCGTATTTGCTGCACCAGCCCTAGGAAAGTAATGGAAGGACACATGGCTTGGCAACAGTCCACGTGAAACTATGTGGCCGATAAAGGGAGTGAATGCAGGCTTCAGCCCCAGCAATGGAAACAGAGTTAATAGACCAAAGGAAGTAACTGTTCTACCACAGAGCTGGAATATTTCTCTCTGTCCTTAGTGCCAAGTTTAAGGAGGGACCTTGATCAATGGGAGCCTTGTCAGAGACAAGTTCTGGAAGGCTTGTCATACAAAAGATGAGACACGTGAAAGGCTGTCTTGTCAGAGGGAGCCATCTCGTGCGTGCCCGCTCTCTTGCTCTCTCTCTGTTTCTCTCTCTAAAATAAATACCCAAGTCTTTTTTTAAAAGGATTTTATTTATTCATTTGACAGACAGAGATCACAAGTAGGCAGAGAGAGAGGGGGAAGCAGGTTCCCGCTGAGCAGAGAGCCCGATGCAGGGCCTGATCCCAGGACCCTGGGATCATGACCTGAGCTGAAGGCAGAGACTTGAACCCACTGAGCCACCCAGGCCCCCCTAAATAAGTCTTTTTTAAAAAGTATTCTGCCTTACCTCTTCCAGCTTTCAGGGGTTCCAAAAGGTGCTTGGTTAGTGGCTGCATCACTCTAATTTCCGCCTCGATTTTCGCATGGTTTTCTCTTCTCCCTACGACTCTCCTTTGAATCTCTCTTATAAGAAGGCTTGTCACTGAATTTAGAGCCCACAGGGATAATCCAGGATGATCTCAGCCTGAGATCCTTAATTTCATCTGCAAAAACTCTCTTACCAAATAAGGTCACATTCACAGGTGCCAGGGATTAGGGCGCAGACACCATTCAACATGCTACAACCTCCATCCCATAACTGGACAATTGTTTTTGGAGCATAAATGCGGGGGCTCTTTAATTTACCCATGTTTTACTTATTGTTGGTCGTCCTAGGTCACAGCAACCAGGCTGGTGGCTGGCTTGGTCGGTAGAGCACATGAACCTCTATCTCGGGATTGTGACTTCGAACCCCACCTTGTGTGTAGAGATTACTTAAAAAAAAACCACAAAAAACTAACTTTGCTTGCTGGCAATCTATTATGTAACTCTACATATTGAAAATTATGTGCGGGCAAATATATATTCATTAAAATAACAGGTCAACAATCATGAATGGGAAAATTCTAGAAATAATAACTGCTTAATGAATATATGATAAGATACATGAGTATAAAAGGTGACAGGCACCCATGACGTATACTATGGACAAATGGTGAACTCAAGAGTGTAATTTCCTGGTCAGGTGCAAGTCAAAGCTCATGTTTTCAGTATAGCTGAGCAGGATACGCATTTGTGGGAGAAATTCCACTTAGACTTCTCCAATAATTAAACTCATGGGAGCCATCACAGGACAGATGGCTGTGCTATTTAAAACAAATTATAACCTTTAAGGATGAACATGTACTATTGAAATCTAAATATAAATTTGCTTTGAATTTTAATTGAATAGTACTATTGTTTAACAGGTAATACTGGTATAAAGACTTCAGAGTTTTTTTCCATAAAGTAAGAATATGTCTTAAATGACAAAAATATTAGTCAACCAAAGGTTATTTATGCAATTTGTCAATATTTCTGGAAGCTTTTGAAAAACCTTCTCCTGATATTTTTTTTCCTGACATTTAAATTATCTGTTCTATTGAATAATTTTGGAACTAGAATGGGATGACAGATTTTTATCTTGCTTTCTTTTCATGTCTTAAAATTGGCCTATATAAAAAATTTAAATAGCGATTTTAACTTTCTTGCCAATCACTGAAATGTCATCAAAAGGTGTAACATTTTGTTCACTGGTCACATATTTCACACTCCCCCTTCCCCCCAAAGACCCTCCTTTTGATTATTAGAAGTCTTCTGACCATTTGACTGAAAGTACTACTTGGGTGCCTGGTTGGTTCAGTTGGTTAAGTGTCCGACACTTGATTTCGGCTCAGGTCATGATCTCAAGGACGTGAGATCGAGCCCCGACTCAGGCTCTGTGCTGGGCATTGAGCCTGCTTAAGATTCTTTCTCTTCCTCTGCCCATCCCCTCTCTAAAAGAAAGAAAGGGGGTGAAGGAAGGAAGGAAGGAGGGAAGGAAGGAAGAGCTTCATAATCCAATGTTTGGATTCCAGCATCATTTTTTTTAACCTTGATTATCCTTGTGGTATGGAAAATGTAATTTTTGTCTACGTGAAATTTTTAACAACAGAAGTAGGAAAGAACACATTGTACACATGCAATCTGTTAACCTAATTTCATCACAAGTTTGCTATCGAAAGCCTAGACATGGTTTTCTTCACACTTATTAAGATGCTATTGCCATTGGGAAAAGAGTCCACTTTAATACTTAGTAAAAAAAAATCAAAATTATAAACAGTATGATCTTAAAATGACTGGGGAAAAACGCCAGAGTATGAACCATGGTGGTCGCTGAATAACACAATGGAGGCTGGATTTTGCTTTTCTGTTTCTTTTTACTCTTCCATGGTTTGCAAATCTTTTACAAGCAACATGTGTGAGTCTCATAACCCAAAAAATGCAAACACAAAAATAAATCAGTTAGTCTCAAAGAATAAAAGTGTAGTAAGTTTGCACAGTTTAGCACTTCCACTTCTTGGGTAAGAGCTTTACTGGGAAGTCCTGTTATAACTTTGTCAGTGAACCCTTTTTATCTGAATACTGAAATACCCAGTCTTCATCCATAAAAGCTGATCCTGTGTGGGAAACACGGTGCAAGTGAAGGGAGACGGAGAGTCCCAAGCAGACCATGCACCGAGCGCGGAGCCGCACACTGGGCCCCATTCCAGGACCCTGAGATCATATCCTGAGCTGACACCAAGAGCTGGAAGCTTAGCTGGCTGAGCCACCCAGGCGCCCAGAGAGAGAGAGAATCTTAAGTAGGACCCACACCCAGCGTGGAGCCTGACATGGGGCTCGATCTCATGACCCTGAGATCATGACCTGAGCCGAAACTAACATGAGTTGGTCGCTTAACCCACTGGGCCGCCCAGGACCCTCTATGTGTTCATTTTTAAAAGGGGCAAGCTTGGGATGCCTGGGTGGCTCAGTCGGTTAGGACGCTGCCTTCGGCTCAGGTCATGATCCCGGGGTCCTGGGATCAAGTCCTGCCTCGGGCTTCTTGTCCAGCAGGGAGCCTGCTTCTCTCTCTGCCTCTGCCTGCCACTCTGCCTGCTTGTGCTCTCTCTCTGACAAATAAATAAATAAAATCTGAAAAAAAAAAACAAAAACGTGGCAAGCTTGCAGGATGGGGTAACTGAACACTGCTCGGCTGCAAATGACAGACAGATACAAGTTCCCAGGGCACTTTCTACAGTGGTCAGTGCCCTGAGTCTCGTTAGGTCTCTGCTCTGTGCCCTGGGTTTGAGAATATCATGGTACCATGATGCCAGTTTGATTGTTCACAGAGAGTTTGAGGAAAGGGGTAGCAGAAATTAAAATGCATGATCCTAGATTAGCTAAAAGAGTATTCATAAGATGACAAGTAACTTCTTACTGTTAGTACAGGAAACAAACTAACAGGAAACAAACCAAAGAGCAAATAAAACCCATAAAGGTATTTGCTCAAAATACCTACCATTATCGTATTGTAAGAATAATTTCAGAAGGACTAGTTTATTTTATTATTTTTGAGGGCGGGAGGGGCCGAGGAGGAGGGAGAGGGAGAATCTCAAGCAAAGAGAGAATCTTGAGCAGGCCTCATGCCCAGCATGGAGCCCAATGCAGGGCTTGATCTCACGACCCTGAGATCATGACCTGAGCCAAAATTAAAAATCTGCTTAATAGACTGAACCACCCTTGTGCCCCCAGAAGGATAATTTTAGAAAATTATTGCATTTCACACAGAAATGCATTTCAGTTGATGGGGAGTTTTTCTAATTTAATGAGTTTTATTTTATTTTTAAAAATATTTTATTTATTTATTTGAGAGAAAGACAGATATAGTGAGAGAGAGAGAGAAAGAGAGAACAGCACGGAGGAGAGGGAGAAGCAGGCTTCCCACTGAGCAGGGAGCTTGACCAGGACCCTGCGATCATGACCTGAGCCAAAGGCAGCCACTAAACCGACTGAACCACCCATGTGCCCTGAGTGTTTTTTTTTAATTAAAATTATGATACCTACTTAAGAATCAAGCAATACCTAATACTATAAATGAATCACTTAATGTCCCAACCCCCCAGCTAACCATATCCCTCATAAATATCGCTATATGCATCTATATGTGTAACTTCAATATATACATACATATGTATAATTTTATATGAACTGAATAATGTTTTATAGGTTATTTTATGTGATCTCTCTCTATATATATATTTCTTTTTTTTTTAAGATTTTATTTATTTATTTGACAGAGAGAAATCACAAGTAGACAGAGAGGCAGGCAGAGAGAGTGAGGGAAGCAGGCTCCCTGCTGAGCAGAGAGCCCAATGCGGGACTCCATCCCAGGACCCTGAGATCATGACCTGAGCCGAAGGCAGCGGCTTAACCCACTGAGCCACCCAGGCGCCCTCTATATATATTTCTAACCAAGAAAAGCCATGAAGACCTTCCTATGTCTGAATTAATTAATTCAGATATATAGCACCCTTTGAAATCATTGTGTGGTATTTTACTGATTTCATGTATAGTTGACTTTTTAAATTATTATTTTTTAAGGATTTTATTTATTTATTTGAGAGAGAGAAAGAATGAGAGAGAGAGAGCACAAGCAGGAGGAACAGCAGGCAGAGGGAGAGGGAAACGCAGGCTCTTTGCTGAGCAGGGAGCCCTACTCGGGGTTGGATCCCAGGACCCCGGCATCATGACCTGAGCCGAGGGACTGAGCCCCCCAAGCCGTCCAGGCAGCTGACTCTCCAACAGGGCAAGGGTTAGAGGCACTAAGTGCCCCACACATTTGAAAATACACACATAGGGGCGCCTGGGTGGCTCAGTGGGTTAAGCCTCTGCCTTCCTGTTGGGTTGTAGTCCTGGGGTCCTGGGATCGAGCCCCGCATTGGGCTCTCTGCTCAGCCGGGAGCCTGCTTCCTCCTCTCTCTCTGCCTACTTGTGATCTCTCTCTCTCTCTCTCTCTCTCTCTGTCAAATAAATCAATATAATCTTAAAAAAAGGAAAATACACATATAATTTTGACTTCTCCCCCAAAACGTAATTGCTAATAGTCTACTTGCGACTGGAAGCCTTGCTGACAACAGAGGGAGTCGGTCAGCGCGTATTTTGTGTCTGCTACGTCACATACTGTATTCTTGCAATAAAGTAAGGCGGAAAACAAAGGCTGTTAAGACACTCCTAAGGAAGAGGAAATACACTGACCGAGCTGTACCGGAAAAGATCTGTACACCCGGGGACCCCGCACGTGTTGCTCCAAGGTCAAGTGTACATGGATTACTTCACGGTTCCCCTGCTGAGGGCTCCGAAGTGTTCTCCGCCTCCTCCCCGCGCCTGCGCGGTGAGTGCCGGGGTAGTGCACTGTGTACCAGCATCTCCGTGTACTTCTCCGATTAGCTTCTGGTAGAAAACCGAAGGGAAGAATTCCTGGGGCAAAGGGTGAGCACATTTAAAATTCTGATCCGGGGGCGCCTGGGTGGCTCAGTCAGTTAAGCAATCCAGTTCTTGGTTTCAGCTCGGGTCATGATGTCCGGGTTGTGAGATGGAGCCCTGGGTCATGCTCTGTGCTCAGTGCAGTCCCCGCTCTGATCGCTTTCTCTCTCGCTCTCATAAATAGATAAAATATTTTTTAAAAACTAAAAAAAATTTACAATTCTGAGGCAGAGGCTCCTGGTTGCCTCATTTGGTAGAGCATGTGACTCGAGCTCAGGGTCCCAAGTTCAAGCCCCACATTGGAACGTGGAGCCTACTTAAATAAATATAAATATAAAAAATAAAATTCTGATACATATTGACACAGCATCCCTCAGAAAGCTTTACCGATCTATATCCCCAACAATGAGCCCATTTATCCTCATCGTTATTTATTACCCATTTTTATCATTCCCAATAGATCAGGGGTCTGCAAACTAAGACTTGTGGGCCAAATACAGCAAAGCAACCCTATTTGCTTTTAAATGGTTGTTAAAAACAAAAAAGAGGGAGTGAGACAGGGATGCCTCACTGGCTCATTCGGTTGAGTATCTGCGTTTGGCTCAGGTCATGATCCCAGGGTCCTAGAATCAAGTCCCCTATCAGGCTCCTTGCTTGGCAAGGATGCTGCTTCTCCTTCTGTCTGCCTCTCCCCCTGCTTGAGCTCTCTTTCTTTCTCTCTCTCTGACAAGCAAAATGATAAAATTAAAAAATAATAATAAAATTTCTAAAATGACAATGGAGAATGTGTGGCAAAGACTGTATGTGGCCCACAAAATGGAAATTTCTACTCTCTAGATCTTTACAGAAAAAATTTGCCACCCACTGGTTTAGAGGAAAAAGCAGTGTCTTGCTGTTGGTGGTATTTGCTTTACTTGGCTTATTTGTGAATTTTAAAATATTTATAAATAAATATAAACATTAATTTTACTAAGTATTTAAAACATTTTAAACATGTAGGTGTTTGCGTTTCTTCTTTTGTCAATGACATTTCCTTGGCCCATTCTCTTAATAGAGTGCTCATCCTTAAAACACTTGCAAAATATAGGACCAAATGTACATATTAAGAAAATACACATTTTTAAAAAAAATTTATTTTTTTAAGATTTATTTATTTGAGAGAGACACAGAGACCACAGGTGCGAGCGGGCGGAGGGAGAGGGAGAGACTCTCTCGCAGACTCCTTGCTGAGTGAAGCACTCAGTTTCACAACCCTGAGATCAATGACCTGAACCGAAACCAAGAGTTGGACGCTTAACTGACTAATTTAAACATTACTTTTTTAAAGTAATCTCTATACCCAATGCGGGTTCGAACTCACAACCCCGAGATCAAGAGTGACATGGTCTACCAGCTGAGGCAGCCAAGCACCCCAGAAAACACACATCTTTTCATATTTTTTGCAACTGGTTTTGTCAAATTATCGTTATGTATGGCATATTTTTACGTGACAAAGGAAGTTTTAAGGAGTATGTAATCAATGCAAATGTTTAGAAAGTGATAGCAGGTGCTGTTTTATTTTATTTTTGTAAGTAATCTCTATGCCCAAGATGGGGCTCCACTCACGAACCCAAGATTGAGAGCCACATGCTCTGTGGACTGGGCCAGCCAGGGGCCCGAGCTGCTGTTTTAGATGTGGTAGTGGAAGAAATTCTCTCTGACAATGTAACACTTGAACAGAGAATGGAAATAAGCAAGAGAGGGAGCCCTTTGGATACAGGGATGGAGGGGAATTCCGGTGGCGGGGACAGCGAATGCACAGACCCTGAGACAGAGCTTGTGTGACTCATTGGACATACTGCGAGGAACATGATGTGACCAGAAAGAAAAGAGAGTGGTCAGAGTTGACATTACAGAGGTAGAGAAGGTTGAGAACCCGTGGAACCTCAGTAAGGACTTCATGAACATTTGGAGCATTAGAAACAGAGGGTCATGACCTGACTTTAAGTTGAGTTGAGTCTCAGCTCAACTTGACTTGAGTCTTATTGACTTGAGTCTAATTTTGTTGTCTATCTTTAAAGACGTTTTATATTTCCTTCTTATAAACTAAATCTATGCCCACTTTCAAATATGCAGATAATACAGAAAAGTATAAAGAACCAAGCGAAGGCAATAATATTTTAATAAGCCTTTAGGGAGAGGAGGCATCTGAGAGGATCGGTTGGTTAAGCGTCTGCCTTGGGCTCAGGTCATGATCCCAGGATCCTGGGATCAAGCCCCGCTCAGTGGGGAGCCTGCTTCTCCCTCCTCTCTGCCCCTCCCCTCACTTATGCTTGCTCACTCTCTCTCTTGCTCACTCTCTCTAAAAATAAAAGAAAATATTTTAAAAAATAAACATTTAGGGATATATACATATATGTGTATAATTGTAAGTTTAGGAGCTACGTTAAAGGCCTTCTGTTACAGCCCTTTATACACTTTGAGCAAAAGTAGTTCACTTTGAACCTGGCAGGCTAACTCTTTTTAATGGATGCTCCAGTTCTCCAGTATTGTCCTTATAAATAAAACAATTGTAGGTTCCCTTCCTTTACCGTGACATAGTATATGGTTTACAAAATTGTTTTGAGTTCTACTTCAGGTCAAGGCTTTTCGTTGCTGAGAGCACGTCGGTTTTGAAACATTTTTCCAAATCTTCATGTTTAATTTCAAGAGCAAGAATGGGTCGGCTCTCAGAGGAGGCGGAGTAGCAGGCTCTGGTGGACTGTGGGTCCCGTCGGCTGAGGAAACAGAAAATGAGCGGCAGCTGTCTTAAGGACACACATCGGTGGTAAGGATTTCTTTGCCTTAGGCTAAGATAAGAAATGGATTATAGGCAAGAGTGGGTCAGGTCTGGAATATTCTACCCACCGTGGATAGAATTCTGGTCGCTTCCATTGCTTGCAGTCGTCTTGCCTGTCCCCCAGAATCACACAGTTCGAGGGCCACTGCTTCGTCGGACTCTGTACACTTCTTGTGCAAGTGTATCCCCGTGTGCAGACTGTCGTAAGCCGCTCCAACTTTCTTTGCCAGTTCTTTGCTCTTCTGGTGTCTTCTATAGTAGTTTGCAACCTCAAGGAAAGGCAGGCAGGGGTTTCCCAATTCCGGATTATGGCTTTGCCAGTAGTAAAGCCGGGGTTGCTAGTGGATCTGCTCAGCTGGCTCTTCGCTGCTGGGCTTTATGGGAGACCTGCACCATGGTGGCGTCCCCAGGGAATCCGAGGGTCTCACACTCTGAGCCCTCTAGTGATTAGAATGTGACAAACTGCTTCATGCTGCCTGAGCTTAGCCCAGATTGGCTTGCATATTTGGACACCAAATGATTCATTTTCAGTGGGAAAGAGGCCTTTTCACTCATTCAGCCTAGTTCATTTTCTTTTCTTTTTTTTTTTAAGATTTTATTTATTTATTTGACAGAGAGAAATCACAAGTAGATGGAGAGGCAGGCAGAGAGAGAGAGGGGAAGCAGGCTCCCTGCTGAGCAGAGAGCCCGATGTGGGACTCTATCCCAGGACCCTGAGATCATGACCTGAGCCGAAGGCAGCGGCTTAACCCACTGAGCCACCCAGGCGCCCCCAGCCTAGTTCATTTTCAACACAACATTTTTCCAGAACTGCAATGCCTGGAAACCACTTTGGTCCCTACAAGGTGGCTGGGAAGCACAGCCTCGGAGAGCAAAGAGAAACAGAAAGTCTTGGGGCCCCTGGGTGGCTCAGTGGGTTAAACCCTCTGCCTTCGGCTCAGGTCATGATCCCAGGGTCCTGGGATCGAGCCCTACATCGGGCTCTCTGCTCAGCGGGGAGCCTGCCTCTCTCTGCCTGCCTCTCTGCCTACTTGTGATCTCGATCTGTCAAATAAATAAGTAAAATCTTAAAAAAAAAAAAAAACACCCAGAAAGTCTTGAGGACAGTCTTCTAGAAGGATATGATGACACTTATCACATTTTTATGACACCATTGTTTTCATTTATTTGAATATGAAAGCTAGAACTATACGATTCATTCCTAGCAGTATTTTCTACAGGAATTGATATCCCTAAAATTTAAAGCTCATGAAAAATGTAACAGAGTAGCTTTCTAAATAGTCTCTCACTGTTTTTTTTTGTTGTTGTTGTTGCTATTGTTGTTGTTAGATTTTATTTATTTATTTGAGACAGAGTGCACAAGCGGGGAGGATGATCAGAAGGAGAAGCAGGCGCCCCACTGAGCAGGGAGCCCTACGTGCGGCTGGACCCCAGGACCCTGGGATCATAACCAGAGCCAAAGGCAGACGCTTACCTGACTGAGTTACCCAGGTGTCCCAAGATTTTCTTATGGAAGAAAAAAAAAAACCAGATCGTCCCCCCATCATGATGAAACCAAGGTTTTTGATACATCTGCAGGATTTAATATATGGACTACATTGGATGTAGCTAACTAGAATGTAACTAGAATTTTCCTGGATTCCCCCCCCCCCTTTTTTTTGAGCAGAGGGTCTAGTGAGACAAAGGTTTACATTTTATTTTTGCTCTACATTGATGGGGGAGGGAGAAAGTTTCTGGGATGGAAGTGGGCACATTATTTAAGGAGTCTAGATGTCTTCTAAGAATGAAGGGTTGGAAACTCCAATTTTTCTTTTTCTGATACACAAAGTTCTCAAAGGCTGTTTAGGTGGACCAAAAAGACCCTAACCGGGGCTCACCAAACTTGGCAGAAAGAGGAGGAAAGAGTTGGGAACAGTGCCTTCTCCTATCTGAGCCAGGTGTCCTCCAGGCTTGCTGGAATTCTAGCAAATTCTAGAATTTCCTTTGTCTCAGCTCCTGGACTGGATCATTATTTCCTAGATTCCTTGTCTTCCTCTTTACTGATTTACTTCATTTTGGGGGAATACATTCTGTAGTAACTTCCTACAACAGGTTTATGAAAGATGAGCTTTTGCTGTAGTATTATTTGTATGTCTGAAAACGTCTTTCGTCTACCTTCATATTTGTTTGAGATTTTGGCTTAGTAAAGAATTCCGAGTTGAAAAATGTTTCCCTCGTATTTTTGAATGGATTTTTTCATCGGTTTCTAAAATCCAGTATTGTTACTGAGAAGTTCAATGCCATTTTGATTCTTATTCTTTAGCAAGGGATTTTTTTTTTCCTCTCTGCAAATATTTAGGTTTTTCCCCATACCCCTGATGTCCTTAAAAATTCATAAGGGTGACTTCCAGTGTACTTTTTTTTTTCTTTAAAGATTTATTTATTTATTTTTGTTTGTGTGAGAGAGCATGTCTGTGAGGGCATGAGCAGAAGGAAGGGCAGAGGAAGAGGGAGAGAGAGAATCCTCAAGCAGACTCCCCACTGAGCACAGAGTCCAACATGGGGCTCGATCCCACGACCCTAAGATCTTAGACGCTTAAGCAACTGAGACACCCAGCTGCCCCCAGTGTACTTCTTTTTCAAAATCATCTACTTTGGGGGCACCTGGGTGGCTCAGTAATTAAGTGTCTGCCTTCGGCTCAGGTCATGATCCCAGGGTCCTGGGATCGAGTCCCGCATCGGGCTCCCGGCTCAGCGGGGAGTCTGCTTCTCCCTCTCTCAATCTCCCTGCTTGTGTTCTGTCTCTCATGGTGTCTCTCTTTCTCTGTCTCTGTGTGTGTGTATGTGGTTGTGTGTGTGTGTGTGTGTCAAATAAATAAATAAAATCATTTTTTTAAAAAATCATCTAATTTTTTTTAATTTTAAGAATGCAGGGCTCGAACCCACAACCCTGAAATCAAGAGCCAGTGTCTCTCATCTCATTTTCCTTTTGATGAGCCCCTTTAATACAAATATTCATGTTCTTCAGTTCTAGAAATTTTTCTTTTATTTCTTCTGTTTTTTTTTTTTTTAAATACCTTGCCTCAGCTTTTCTGGGTTTTTTTTGGGGGGGTTCCTTGGTGACAGTGGGACTCCAGAACTGATTCCCCGTGTCTCTTTTCTGTCAACACTGTCAGATAATCCCACCACACTCTTAGAAACTCAGTTTTCCACTCCAAAACAACCATCTCACCTCTCGCCTCTCCCTTCGTGCTTCCAAGCTCCTACACCTGCTCCGCGTTCTCCTTGCTGAAGTTGGGTGACTTCAATTCATGCCATCAGCAGGAAAATAGACACAGGAGGTGTATTCAGAGGAGAATGATGACTGGCCCAAGGAAGATGTCAAACTGTAAAGTCTCCTCATCCAACCCGACGAGAAGTTTGGGTCATTTGTCAGGACGGTCCCTATTTAGGGCAAGGGAGCTGGACCTTAATACCCCGTGTTGTTCACTCATTGAATATGGGTTGCCCCGGGCAGGACCTTGGGTTAGGTGGCTCTTTTCTGCTGAGGCAACCCCTCCAGGGGGCTGAAACCTGGAGACATTTATCTCGCTGCATTTTCAACAGATGGGATAATAAATCCTTCTTTCCTGAAGGGCAGTCTGATTGGCACATGACAGCTTCTAACACATCAGCTCAAACCACCTGAATGAGCACCCATTCTGCTCCTTTCTTCCCAACGAGCGTGCAGTAACATCAAGTTGGCAGCTTAAGATTAGCCCTTCCGGGGGCGCCTGGGTGGCTCAGTGGGTTAGGCCGCTGCCTTCGGCTCGGGTCATGATCTCAGGGTCCTGGGATCGTAGTCCCACATCGGGCTCTATGCTCAGCAGGGAGCCTGCTTCCTCCTCTCTCTCTCTCTGCCTGCCTCTCTGCCTACTTGTGATCTCTCTCTGTCAAATAAATAAATGGAATCTTTTAAAAAAAAAAGATTGGCCCTTCCTTGGAATTTTTAAAAAATTTTTATTTATTTATTTGACAGAGAGTGAGGGAGAAAGCACAAGCAGTGGAAGTGGCAGGCAGAGGGAGAAGGAGAAGCATGCTGCCCTCCGAGCAGGGAGCCTGATGCGGGATTCGATCTTGGACCCTGGGATCATGACCTGAGCCGAAGGCAGCTGCTTAACCTACTGAGCCACCCAGAGCCCCTTTTCCATGGAATTTTTATAAAGGTTTGCCAATCATTTTCAGCTCTAAGAGCTTTCCGTCCTTCCTTTCTCTTTCTCTTTCTCTCTCCCTTCCTTCCTGCCTTCCTCCCTCCCTCCCTTTCTTTTCTTTCTTTCAAGATCTCTACCCCTAGTATGGGGCTCTAACTTGTAACCTGGATATAGCCGCGGGCTCCGCCCACTGAGCCCTCCAGGTGCCTTCCTTACAGCTCTTTGCTGTGCTCTGATTTTTCCCTTTTTCTAGTATCCCGTTATTGTTTACAGATTGTAATAATGACTTGAATCTTTTAGTACAGAAGCAATGAGTGGGTTGGCTTTTTAATTGGAGTTGTTTTTTTTTTTTTTAGATTTTATTTATTTGGCAGAGAGAGAGAAATCATAAGTAGGCAGAGAGGCAGGCAGAGAGAGAGAGGGGGGAGGAAGCAGGCTCCCCACGGAGCAGAGAGTCCGATGTGGGGCTCGATCCCAGGACCCTGGGATCATGACCTGAGCCGAAGGCAGAGGCTTTAACCCACTGAGCCACCCAGGCGCCCTAATTGGAGTTGTTTTTAAAGTTCTCTGTTCCACAGAGTTTTTCACTTACCATCCATCCAAATATGAACTCTTCCTATCAAGCACCCAGCGCTGTTTTAGGGGGTAGTGAGACACCAGTGACCCAGACACAGAGGGTCCCTGCGCTGGCGCTTCCAGCTCGTGGATCAGATGATCAACTAATCAGTGTGCAAATATGTCATTTCAGGACGTCGTCTTTGCCACGAGTGAAAACACATCAGCGTCACAGATGGAGCCTGCGGGAGAGGGGCGGGGGTGCCGGGTTGAAATTAGAGCGTTCGGGAAGGTGTCCGCGACCCGGAACGATAGAGCAGAGATGCGGGTGCGCTGTGGGAGGCCAGGTAAGCCTTTGCAGTGGGAGGCGGACGCAGGAGGCCTGGGCCCTGGGAAGCCAGGGATGCTGTGTCCCGGGAACAGCAAGAAGGCTCCTGTGGCTGGAGCCCAGTGGCCCGGGAGGCTCCGCGGTGGGAGAGGAGTCTGGTGAGGTCCGGGGCTGGCTAGATCGTTCTCGCCCTTTAGCTTGGTCTCTCTTTGCGTTTGGTGACTTTGACTCTCTTCTTTGTGTTTGGTGAGAAACCAGCAGGCTGTGCGTGTGTGTGATAAATTACCGCCTTCCCATACGGGGAGACCTAGAGACAGATGCTGAAACCGGGAGGTTTATTTCAAGGAATTGGCTTAGGCGATGGTAACTGGGGGGGTTTTCTAGGCGGGTGTGAAATCAGAGCGAGCCTGCGGGCCGGGAAGTCTCAGGCAGGCACTGAGGCTATGGACTTGAGGCAGATTCCTCCTTCCTGGGGACACCTGTGCTCCCTTTCGGCTGATGGGCCAAGGGCCCCCAGGTTGTGAAGGGTAATTGACTTTGCTTAAGGTCGGCTGAGGACGGCGTTAAGCACTTTTTTTTCCCCCCAATTTATTTATTTTCCGAAAAACAGTATTCATTATTTTTTCACCACACCCAGTGCTCCATGCAAGCCGTGCCCTCTATAATACCCACCACCTGGTACCCCAACCTCCCAGCCCCCGGCCACTTCAAACCCCTCAGACTGTTTTTCAGAGTCCATAGTCTTTCATGGTTCACCTCCCCTTCCAATTTACCCAAATTCCCTACTCCTCTCTAACGCCCCTTGTCCTCCATGCTATTGGTTATGCTCCACAAATGAGTGAAACCATATGATAATTGACTCTCTCTGCTTGACTGATTTCACTCAGCATAATCTCTTCCAGTCCCGTCCATGTTGCTACAAAAGTTGGGTATTCGTCCTTTCTGATGGAGGCATAGTACTCCATAGTGTATATGGACAACATCTTCCTTATCCATTCATCCGTTGAAGGGCATCTTGGTTCTTTCCATAGTTTGGCGACTGTGACCATTGCTGCTATAAACATTGGGGTACAGATGGCCCTTCTTTTCACGACATCTTTTGCAAAAATAACCCGCAGCGCCCCCCAGATCAGTGTTTGATGGAACCATGCCCGGCCAAAGTCATGCACAGAAGCAACCGTCACGGTCACTTGCCTCAACAGTGAATAACTATTGCCGGCCTGCTTAATATTTAAAAATGAGGCCCAGGTTTATGGGAGCTTCTTAGAGGGGCTGCCAATGGACTGGGGCTTGCTGGAGGGACTGGGAAACTGAAGCCTTTGCTTCGGGCTGAGAAACGTGAGAGAGTCCTATCCTAGGGGACCCCTAAAAAGCCAAATTTGCAATTTTTTTAAGGCCCTTCGGTGGTCCCCCAGAAGTCTATGCTGTCGGTGAGTGAGGAGTGCCGTGCGGATGAGCCGCTGGGGAGACAGTAGAGACGCTTCCCGTGTCTGCGGCTCTGACCTTTAATCGTGTCTTTCAAAGTTAGACTTTTTCAAATTGTACTAAAGTCTCTTCTCCTTTCGAAGACCCTTTTCTGTTCTCTTCATCTTTGTGCACTATAAATTAGTGAACAAAAAGAGCGTGGCCCCTTAGAACAGAAGAGAAATAAGTAGGGTCATTTCATAGGCGATTTCAAACCACTCAGCTAATTGTTGCATGAAATAGCCTTGGTTGAACACTGGGAAGGCGGTGAGGAAAGGACGGTCATCAGCATCCTAAGAACCACAGGGACCCGCGAGGGGTCTGCGATAGAAAGAGCCAGAAACTGACGTGGGACAGGTGTCTGAAATCCAGCCCAGTGCTCCTGACTGTCCGAGCTTCCATGGTCATCGCAGGCCTCTGGTTCCATGGCTTTTTAGCGGTGGTGGAATTCTCCCCCAGCGGCAAAGTTATTGCAAGTCACACCTAAATATCAGTATTTTATTAAAAATCGAGACATGGTCATCTTCTTTGCTGTATTAAAACATGCTCTTCCTCCTGGGGGAGGCTCGGGTGAGTGAGGCTGTTCTGACCTTCTGGGTTGATGGCCTCCAGCTAGGATGACTGAGAAAGAAGGTCCTGAGTAGAATATTCTTTTAAAGATTTTATTTATTTATTTTGAAAGCGAGAGAGTGTGAGAGCACGAAGAGGGGGAGGGGCACAGGGTGCGGGAGAACCTCAAGCAGACACCACTCAGGGCTCGATCTCACAACCCTGCGATCGTGATCTGAGCCAAAACCGAGTCAGAAACTTAACGCAACTGGGCCAGCCAGGTGCCCCTGAGTAGAATAAAGTATCACAGAAGAGGAGGGACAGGATCCTAAGAAAAGCGATTTGATTTGGGTGAAAAGCTTGAAGGGAAACAGAGGGAACCTGAATCAGGGAAAAGGAGGTGGTCAAGTTCAAAGGGAAAAGCTGGGAATTGGGCCTAAGAACCACCCAGGCACTCATCTTTGCCTCTCATAACCACCCATCATAAATTTCCTCTCCCCCAACCCTTTTCTTTCTTTCTTTTTTAAAGACTTATTTGAGAGCGAGAGAGTGTGTGTGTGAGTGGGAGGAGGGGCAGATGGAAAAGGAGAGACTCTCAAGCAGAGCCCCCACTGAGTGTGAAGCCCTACTCTGGGCTTGATCCCAGGACCCCGAGACCATGACCTGAGCCACAGTCAAGGGTTGGTTGCTTAGGGGCACCTGGGTGGCTCGGTCGGTTAAGCATCTGCCTTCGGCTCAGGTCATGATCTCAGGGTCCTGGGATCAAGCCCCTCATTGGGCTCTCTGCTCAGCGGGGAGCCTGCTTCCCTCTCTCCCCTCTGCTCATGTTCTCTCTTTCAAATAAATAAATACAACTTTTAAAAAAAGTTCATTGCTTAACCAACTGAGCCACCCAGGGCCCCTTTTCTTTTCTTTCTTTCTTTCGTTTTTTTTTTTTAAAAGATTTTATTTATTTATTTGACAGAGATCACAAGTAGGCAGAGAGGCAGGCAGAGAAAAAGAGGAAGGGAAGCAAGCTCCCCGCTGAGCAGAGAGCCCGAAGCGACTCGGGGCTCCATCCCAGGACCCTGGGACCATGACCTAAGCCGAAGGCAGTGGCTTTAACTCACTGAGCCACCCAGGCACCCACAACCCTTTTCTAAACGTATGCACCCCATTCTAAGTTTCCTCCACCCCATTCTAAGAAACCTCTGGAAGCTGACCAAGAGTATGAACAGATTCTGAGAGAACAGATGATTAGGAAACAGAAAAAGATGCTCAACTTCCCAAGTAACCCAGAATTAGTCATTTCAACAACAGCAAGAAACCTTGGAGGGTTGGGGCGCCTGGGTGGCTCAGTGGGTTAAGCCGCTGCCTTCGGCTCAGGTCATGATCTCAGGGTCCTGGGATCGAGTCCCACATCGGGCTCTCTGCTCAGCAGGCAGCCTGCTTCCTCCTCTCTCTCTGCCTACTTGTGATCTCTCTCTGTCAAATAAATAAATAAAATCTAAAAAAAAAAAAAAAAGAAACCTTGGAGGGTTTACACAGAGGAAAGAGGTTATTGAAATACTTTGAAAAGGAATGTGTCTCAGGTTTGAAATTTTAAGGCAGGATACACTTCTCTGTGAGCATCTCAAGATTAGATTTTTTAAAAGATTTTCTTTTAGATTTTATTTATTTATTTGACAGAGAAAGACACTGCGAGAGAGGGAACACAAGCAGGGGGAGTGGAAGAGGGAGAAGCAGGCTTCCTGCCAAGCAGGGAGCCCAATGCGGGGCTTGATCCCAGGGCCCTGGGATCATGACCTGAGCCGAAGGAAGCCACTTAACAACTGAGCCACCCAGGTGCCCAAGATTAGATTTTTAAAATGATTTAAATTTTAAAAAATTTTTAAGTTTTTCTAAGGAGAAAAGTACTTAGTGCAAAAATATCAAGGTTTCAATATTTATGCACTAAAAAAGTATAGTATCCATCAACTGATGAATGCATAAGCAAAATGTGGGCTACCCGTACAAGAGGGTATTATTCATCATAAAAGCAGTGAAGTACTGGGGCACCTGGCTGGCTTCTGGTTGGAGGAGCATGTGACTCTCCATCTCAGATCCTGAGTTTAAGCCCCACGGTGAGTATAGAGATTACTTAAACAAATACTTAAAAATATTTTTTAAAAAAGAATAAAGTACTGGGGCGCCTGGGTGGCTCAGTGGGTTAAGCCTCTGCCTTTGGCTCAGGTCATGATCTCAGGGTCCTGGGATCGAGCCCCCGCATCGGGCTCTCTGCTCAGCGGGGAGCCTGCTTCCTCCTCTCTCTCTGCCTGCCTCTCTGCCTACTTGTGATCTCTGTCAAATAAATAAACAAAATCTTAAAAAAAAAAGGAATAAAGTACTGACATATTCTGTAATGTGGATGAACCTGAAAACATGGTGCTAAGTGAAAGAAGGCAGTCACAAAAGGCCACATGTCGTATGATTCCCCTTACAGAGAAATATCCAGAAGAGGAAAATCCATCAAGATAGAAAGTAGATGAGTATTTGCTTGGGGCTGGTGGTGATGGGAGACTTGGGAAGTGATGACTAAAAAGGGTAGGGTTTTCTCTTTGGAGTGATGAAATATTTGTGTAGTTTTTTAAAGATTTATTTATTTATTTGAGAGAGAGAAAGGGAGAGAGTTCGGAGGGGCAGAGGGAGAGAACCTTTCAAACAGACTCGCCACTGAGAAAGGAGGCCATCGTGGGGCTCAGTCCCACAACCCAAGATCTCACAACCTGAGCTGAAACCAAGAGTCAGGCATCTACCACCTGAGCCACCCAGGCATCCCTGGAGTGATGAAATCTTCTAAAATTAAATTATTATGGGGCATCTGGCTGGCTCAGTCGGTAGAGCTATGGACTCTTGATCTCCAGGTCGTGAGTTTGAACCCCATACTAGGAGTAGAGTTTACTATAAAGAAAAAATGTATGTATGTAGGTATGTATGTGCTGATTGAACATCTCTGTGACTATGCTAAAAACCATTGATCCTCTGCCATGAAACTTCAGGTTTTTTTTAAAAGATCTTATTTTTTTAAGTAATGTGTATACCCAGTGTGGGGCTTGGACTTTTGTATACCCAGTGTGGGGCTTGAACTTAAAATCCTGAGATCAAGAGTTGTATGTTCTACTGGCTGGGCCGCCAGGCCCCTCCCATGAGCCTTCTTAATAAAATGTGGTCTCAAAAACAAAACAAAACAAAACAAAAACAGAACATTGAATTATATACTTTAAGTGGGAGGGCTGGCTTGTAGCTGAGTTGTATCTCAATAAAACTGTCATCCCCCCCCAAAAAAGCGCAGTATTCTAGAATACTAGAATATTTAACACTGATGTTGCAATCACTAGCAGGTGAATTTCTTCATGGATTGGGAAGCAAGACTTTTTTTTAAAGATTTTCTTTTTTAAGTCATCTCAACACTCAAGTGGGGCTCAAACTCAGAACCCCAAGTTCAAGAGCCATACCCTCCTCCAACTGAGCCAGCCAGGTGGTCTGGGAGACAAGATTTTGTAGGTACTAACATTCCTTTAAGAGAGAGGAAGCCTGAGAAATGTGGAATTTTTTCTGGAATAATATTTTCAAGCTCCAGATTTGAAAAACCACAATTCATTTATATGATTGTTTTCATTTAAGAAATGCTAACATTTGGGATATCTGGCTGCCTAAGTCAGTAGAACATGGACTCTTGATCTTGGGGTCAAGAGTGTGAGCCCCACCTTGGGTATGGAGATTAATTTTAAAAAATAAAATCTAGGGGCACCTGGGTGGCTCAATCGGTTAAGTGTCTGCTCTCAGCTCAGGTCATGATCTCCAGATCCTGGGATGGAGCCCCACATCGGGATCCCTGCTCAGCGAGGAGTCTGCTTCTCCTTTTCTCTCTGCCCCACCCCCAGCACATGCATGTACATGTTCTCTCTCTCTCAAATAAAATCTTTAAAAAATAAAATAAAATAAAGGGGCTCTTGGGTGGCTGAGTCAGTTAAACATCTGACTTTGGCTCAGGGCATGATCGCAGGGGCCAGTGATTGAGCCCTGCATGGGGCGCCCTGCTCAGCGGGAAGTCTGCTTCTCCCTCTCCCTCTGCTCCTGCTTTCTCTTTCTCTTTCTTCAATAAATAAATAAATACATACATACATACATACATACAATCTTCCTAAAAACAAATAATTAAATAAAATAATCTTTAAAAATGCCAAGATTTAGTCAGCCGACTTATAGTCTAGTTCTAGTTACGCTAGAGAGTAACAGTATGAACTTGGGCAACTCTCAGTCTCTCAAAACCTGTTTCCTCCCCTAGAAAGTGGGGATAAATAAACCGCATCTTTCTCACAGATTTGTTGGGAGGATCAAAAGAGATGACATGAAGAAGTACTTGCAAGTGTGAATAAAGGTGAGGTATGAGGGGGCACCTGGCTGGCCCAATTGGGACAGCATGAGACTCTTAACCTCAGGGTCAAGCTCCCCATTGGGTGTGGAGCCTACAAAAAAAAAAAGAAAAGATGAAGTGTGGAAGTGAAGATGGTACATTTATTAATGTTATTATTGTTAATAACAGCAACTCCACTTAGATTCAGACGGTGACCTGCTGGGGCATCTGGCTGGCTCAGCTGGCGGAGGCACAACTCTTGATCTTGGGGTTATGAATTCAAGCCCCACGCTGGGTGTAGAAATCACTTAGAAATAAAATCTTTATTTTTAAAATTTTTTAAAGATTTATTTATATATTTTAGAGAGGGGGAGGGGCAGAGGGAGAGGGAGAGAAAGTCTTAAGTGGACTCTGTGCTGAGCGTGAGGCTGGGGCAGGATCTGATCTCACGATCGAAGCCGAAATGAAGAGTCTGTCATCCAGCTGAGCCACCCAGGTACCCGAGAAGTATAAGCTCTAAAAAAAAAAAAAAAAAAAAAAAAAAAGATGATGACCTACTAATCTTGTAGGCTTTGATCTTTACATTTGGCATTATATAAAGTAAATAACATGTCTTGTATTTTTCATTGGTCATTGTTACCAAATGATTATATATGTATTTTTAACATATTTTATTTATTGATTTGAGAGAGAGACAGTGAGAGAGAGCATGAGAGGGGAGAAGGTCAGAGGGAGAAGCAGACTCCCCAGGGAGCTGGGAGCCTGATGTGGGACTCGATCTCAGGACTCCGGGATCATGAGCCGAAGGCAGTTGCTTAACCAACCGAGCCACCCAGGTGCCCCAGATGATATATATTTTTGAGAAAAAGATAGGTAATATGTATAATTATGGACCTTAACTTGGGTTTATTACTTCTTTTATCCTCATGTGAGCTATATAACCACTCTGGTGAAAGTGGTTTCCTTAAAATCAGGCTGTTTAACTTGATCATCTTTTTAGATACTAATTTTGAGTTCTAATCCACCTTAATAAATAAGTAAATATTAATAAATATTTGTACAGTATAGAAATTCTGCAGAAAACAATCTATTTCTAATTCACTGTTAGTGACTGAGACTCATCATGGCTGATGTGGAAAGAGGCAGTCCTGATTAGAAATTAAAGACCTCAGAGGTAATGATTCCAAATTTCTACTTCTTTTTTTTTTTTCAAAGATTTTATTTATTTGACAGACGGAGATCACAAGCAGGCAGAGAGGCAGGCTGAGAGAGAGGAGGAAGCAGGCTCCCTGCTGAGCAGAGAGCCTGATGCGGGACTCCATCCCAGAACTCTGAGATCATGACCTGAGCTGAAGGCAGCGGCTTAACCCACTGAGCCACCCAGGCACCCCCAAATTTCTACTTCTGACTCGAATTTTGTCCCAAGTACTTAACACCTACATTCCAGTATATTCTCATAGTCTGAGAAAGTACCAGAGCATTTCATAAAAGGACTGCCAACAATTACAGGAGCAGTTGCTGTACAGAAGCATAACTACATCTGAAATACTCTGAAAGCCTTTCAGAAGCATTTGAAAGGCTTATTTGTCAAATATACCTCAAAGCTGGCAGGGGGGCGCGGGGAGAAAAAGCATTAGGCAGTCAGAATAGAGCAAAGTTAGAAACAGTCACTTCTTTTAACAAACAACAGAAATTAAAATATCTTCCTCTGAAACAATGTTTTCCTTGGGAAGCAAAATTTTGGCTTTTAAAATGGCAACTACTGAAACATTTTAAAAAATAACAAATGAAAAGATTTCTGTGGAGTTTCCTGAGAAGGGGTGAATTTTAAGTCAATGTCAAGGACCTAGCTCAGACCAAACAATCTTTTTGAATTTACTTAGCCCAGGGTGTCAAAGAGGCGCCTCTGGATTTAACATGCTATTCTGGGTTTATAAACACATCTAGGTTTCACGATGCCAATCCTGAATTAAATGAGATTATATGTTGCCTTAACCATGTAAGATAGTTGGGGTTCTTTTGGTTGCAAGTGATAGAAACCCAACTGCAAATAGGTTTAAGCATAAAAGAAAATGTATTGATCTATGTAACTGAAAAATCCAGAGGGTGGATATGGTTTCAGGCACGGCTGGGTCCAGATGTTCCAGTAACTGCACTCATGACGCCGGCTTCATTCTCCCACAAGCCCCACACTTACCTCACCCTGGAACGGACAACCCCAGCGAAGAGGTATTCTCCCATTCAGTGGTTCCCAGTAGCTCTGGGATGGTATCTCGTTGGTTTAAGCCTATTACAGTGGCCAAGAGACAGAACACACTGATTTACTAGACTTGGGTCACCTTCCTAAGGGTGTGTGTGTGTGTGTGTGTGTGTGTGTGTGTGTGTGTGTGTTACTGGCAGTCTTGTCTGCAACACATGGATTTAGAGTGGGGCAGGGACGAGGGCCTGGGCTGGCTTAGTCAGGAGAGCATACAGCTCTTGATGTCAAGGTCATAGGTCTGAGTTCCACGTTGAGTATAGAGAAGACTTAAATAAACTCTATATATGTAATGGGGTGGGGAAGATTCTCCACAGGAACATTGAAATACATAAATGCTAGGCAGGCAAACATGACAGATGCCCTCCGTGTGCATGGCAAAGAATGTAGCACAACGTGGAACTTGACACAGCCCTTTAAATATAGAACCATATTTAATCTATACAAATTGTGAGGTTGCTATTATTTCTATCCTCCGAATGGGCTTTCATTTGGTAATCCTGTCCCATGTCAATAGACTTCCTGAATTCAGCAGAACCTTCTCAAAATCAAAGGTAATAAGGAGCAAATAAGGATACCTTTTAATTCTACTGTCCCCTTCTGCTTTCGGCATTTCAGAGATTCGAATGTCTCAAAAACCTATGTCTTATTTGCTGTAATAAAATAGGATTCCCGGGGTGCCTGGGTGGCTCAGTGGGTTAAGCTTCTGCCTTCGGCTCAGGTCATGATCCCAGGGTCCTGGGATCGAGCCCTGCATTGGGTTCTCTGCTCCATAGGGAGCCTGCTTCCTCCTCTCTCTCTCTCTCTCTCTGCCTGCCTCTCTGCCTACTTGTGATCTCTGTCTGTCAAATAAATAAAATTAAAAAATAAAATAAAATAGGATTCCCTGTTACTCAAATTCCCCCTGTTCTGCCTGGGAGGGATGAGATCTATGGATTCAGGTAAATGGGATGAAATTATTTCAAATCACGCTTATAGAGAAAGGAATTTTTTGTGAGTCGAGTTCAGCCTTGACTTTCATCCAAGGACATTAATGAAATCTCAAAAGGACCCTATTTCCAAAGATGTTAGTTACAGCAAGGGCTGCTCCGTAGGACAGCTCAGTGTAGGGTAAGCCATCCTATAAAAACTGGGGAAGACGGAGTCGGCCCGCAGTCTGCATTTTCTTCTTCAGCCCTGGGAACCCCCGAGGTCGCTGTTCTTCTGAATAAGGGTGTGCAGTATAATTGAGGACCGTTCATCCGTTATTGCTTTATTCACCCATCTTGATTAACCCACATTTGGAGTGCTTACTGTGTGCCAGGCCCTGGAAGACAGGGGTCAGTGAGACCTTTCCCAGGTCCTCGGGAACCTCAGAACCTGTCTAAACGACTGACCTGTGAGCAGTTACGCCTGATGGGAACCAGGGGGAGGGAGACAGGACAAGGACACCAGAGGGAAGGTGTCAGGCTCAGACAATGGGACAAAGCTTCAAGGAGGAGAGAATTTTTTTTTATGATTTTATGTATTTATTTGACAGACAGAGATCACAAGTAGGCAGAGAGGCAGGCAGAGAGAGAGGGGGAAGCAGGCCCGCCAAGCAGAGAGCCCGATGCGGGGCTCCATCCCAGGACCCTGGGATCATGACCTGAGCCGAAGGCAGACGCTTTAACCCACTGAGCCACCCAGGCGCCCCGAGGAGGTAATTTCTAATGATGGGATAATTAACTGTCCTGTGGGTGACATGGAAGGAGCTAATGTAAGCCCAGTCTTTGCATTCTCAATCAATTTGCTTATGTATTTATCTATCACCTGTGTCTGTCTATCTCTCCACTCAGTGTTTCTTCCAACATTTTTTTCAGTGCTTATAGATGGCATGAAGCTGTGATCATGCTTCACGTTCATGCTGCAGACAATCTAACCAATAACAGAGCATGAATACTTGCTCATGTTCTTAAAAATTCTTCAGTAATGTCATTTAAAAAAACGTTATTTATTTATTTATTTAGAGAGGGAGCAGGCAAACGGGGGGAGCAGAGGGGCAGAAGGAGAAGGTGAGAATCCCAAGCGGACCGTGCTGAATGCAGAGCCCACCTCGGGGCTGGATCTCACGACCCTGAGATCACGACCTCAGCTGAAACCAAGAGTCATATGCTCAACTGATTGAGCCACCCAGGTGCCCCTAGATTTTGTATTTTCAGATAATTGTACATTTAGAAGCAGTTGTAAGGAAGAATAGAGAGCTGTCATATGCCCATTGCCCAGCTTCCCCCAATGGCATCACTTTGCAAAACTGTAATACAGTACCATGATCAGTATATTGATATTGATACAGTCAAGATACAGAACAATTCCATCACCACGGGGGAATGTCATTTTTATTAACTGCCTAATAATCCAATTTATAAATGTATCAGAACTTATTAATCCTGCTCTTTGTTGACATGTAGATTGCTTCCCATCTGGGACTATGATAATGTTGTAGAAAACATCCCTGTATATAAATCTTTGCCAAAATAGTTGATCATTTTCATAGAGGAAATTCCTTGAAGGAGATTTGCTGAGTCAAAGCATATGTACAGTTTAAGGTTCTTAATACTGATTGCCAAATTGCTTTCCAGAAGGGTCATACCAACTTATACTCCTGCAGTACATGAAAGTTCCTGGCTCACCACGTTAACCAGTGTTGAGTATTAAAAGTCTTTGCCAATTTGATGAGTGAAAAATGGTATCTTGGGATTTTTTTTTTTTGCTATCTTGGGATTTTTAAAGTTGATTTTTGCTATCATCAAGGGTAAACATTAACACATATACATATATATGTATATTAGATTTAAAAAATTTTTCTCCTGAGGGTTATCTGTTTTTATTTTTTGACCATTTCCATTACATTTTCTTATTAATTTATCAATACTCTTTACATGTTAAGAATATCACTTGGCACCTTTATTAAGGTAAAATTAAAATACCATATGTTTTATAATTTATATTTAAATTATACACAATTTAATGACTTTTAGTATACTTACAGAGTTGAGCATTCATCAGCACAATCAATTTCAGAACAGTTCACTACCCTAAAAAGGAACTCTAATATCCTTAGCTGTTACTCCCAATCCCTCCATCCTCCCCATTTCCTGGCAACCACTATTCTACTTTCTGTCTCTACATATGTATTTATTCTGGACACTTCATGCAAACAGGATCCAAAATATGCCGTCTTTTGTGGCTGACGTCTTTCACTTTTAGTCTGTTGTTTTCAAAGCTCATACATATTGCAGCATGTAACAGAATTTCATTCTTTTTTTATTCTTATTTTTATATTTTTTAGAAATTTTATTTATTTGTTTGACAGAGAGGAGAGACAGTGAGAGAGGGAACACAAGCAGGGGGAGCAGAAGAGGGAGAAGCAGGTTTCCCACAGAGCAGAGCAGGGGAGCCCCATGCGGGGCTCGATCCCAGGAAACTGGGATCATGACCTGAGCCAAAGGCAGACGCTTAATGACTGAGTCACCCTGGCGCCTCTCATTCTGGTTTTTTTTTTTTTTAAGCCAAATAATATTTTTTAAAGCCAAATAATATTCCACTATACCACATTTTGTTTATCCATTCATCTGTTGATGGACATTCAAGTTGTTTCAACCTTTTGGTTATTATCAATAATGCTGCTTTGAATATTTGTGCACAAGTCTCTGTGTAGACATGTTTTCATTCCTCTTCGGTAGCTACCTGTGAGTGGAACAGCTGGGGTTATGCACTAACTATATATTTAACTTTTTGAGGAACTGCCAGACTGTTTCCCACGGTGACTGAAATATTTTACTCTTATCAACAATGAACAAGGGTTCCATTTTCTCTACGTTACCAACCCTTGTTACTGTCTGTCTTTTTGATTATAACCATTCTAGTGAGCATGAAGTGGTATTACATTGTAATCGTTTTTTTTTTTTAAAGAAGATTTTATTTTTAAGTAATCTCTACATTCAGTGTAGGGCTTGAACTCATAATCCAGAGAGCAAGAATGTCCTGCTCCGGGTGACTGGCATGCAACTCTTGATCTTGGGGTTGTATATTTGAGCCTCGTGGTGGGTGTGGAGATTATTTAAAAATAAAATCTTACCAAAAAGAAAGAAAGAAAGAAAGAGAGAAAGAAAAGGGTTTCATGCTCTACTGACTGAGCCAGCCAGGCCCCCCTGGTATTGCACTGTAGTTCTGACTTGCATTTACCTGATGGCTAATGATACTGAGTATCTTTCCATATACTTTTTCTTTTTTTTTTTTTTTTTAAGTAGGCACCACAGTGCATGGAGCGCAATGCGTCATTCAAACTCCAGATTCTGAGATCAAGATCTGAACTGAGATCAAGAGTCCGGCACTTAACCAAGTGAGCCACCCAGGCGCCCCTCCTTCTATATACTTCTTGACCATTTATACATCTTCTTTGAAGAAATGTCCATTCAAATCCTTCACCCATTTTTAAATTGGTTTGTCTTTTTATCTTAGAGTTGTAAGAGTTCTTTATATATTCTGGACACTAGACTCTTGTCAGCTATATGATCTCTAAAGATTTTGTCCCATTCTGTGAGCTCTCTTTTCACTCTATTGATAGTGTTCTTTGAAGCGCAATTTAAAATTCTTTTTATGATACCTAGTTTTTCCAGTTTGTTTTTTGTTGCCTGTGCTTTTGGTGGGATAGCTAATAAACCATTGCCTAATTCAAGGTTCTAAGATTAATTCCTTATTCAAGGTCATGAATAGTTTTGTCATTTTAACACTTACATTTAGATCATTAATCTACTTTGAATAATTTTTGTTTATGACATAAGCTACGGGTCCAACTTCATTCTTTGAAATATGGATACCCAGTTGTCCCAGTACTGTTTGTTGGAAAGAAAATGCTTTCTCCATTGAATTGTCTTGGTACTCTGGTAAAAAAAAAATTGACTCTAGATGTAAAAGTTTATTTCTGGACTCTCAATTATCTTAAGGTAATCTGTAAGTATATTCTCACTTTGGTCTCACACTGTTTGGATTCCTGAAGCTTTGTAGCAAGTTTTGGAATCAGGAAGTTTGAGTCCTCCAACTTTGCTTTTTTTCAAGATTGCTTTGGCTATTCTGGGTCCCTTGAAGGATATTCTTCTTTATTTTATTTTTAAAAATAATTTTTATGCCCACCGTGGGGCTGAAACTCACCACCCCCAGATCAAGGGTCACATGTTCTACTAACAGCCAGCCAGGAACCCCAAGGATATTATTTTTTTTTAGATTTTATTTATTCATTTGACAGACAAAGATTACAAGTAGACAGAGAGAGGAAGGGAAGCAGGCTCCCTGCTGAGCAGAGAGCTCAATTCTGGATCCCAGGACCCTGGGATCATGACCTGAGCCAAAGGCAGAGGCTTTAACCCACTGAGCCACCCAGGCGCCCCAAGGATATTATTCTTTTGATTGCTATATTGCTTTGCAAATAACTTTCCATTTGTGGTTTAACTCTATGAGTTTTAATCATACAGAAGCTGAACATTTTCGTCAATTCATTGATCTTTTCCTTTTTGATTTTTCTATTGCTTTTATATTTACAAAATTCATTTTCATAATTAATTTTTAATAGATTTCTGAAGCTAAACTTAGTTTTTGTATTTATTTTCTTTACTTAAAAAATGAGTTGCAGGGCTGTTAAGCATCTGCCTTCGGCTGAGGTCATAATCCCAGGGTTCTGGGATCCAGCCCCACATGGAGCCCTGCATGGAGTCCCCCCATCGAGCCCCCTATCAAGCTCCACATTGAGCCCCGCATCCAGCCTGGCATGGGGCTCCCTGCTCAGCAGGAAACCTGCTTCTCCCTCTCCCACTCCCCCTGCTTGTGTTCCCTCTCTCGCTGTGTTTCTCTGTCAAATAACTTAAAACAACTTAAAAAAATAAGATCTTTTAAAAAAATGAGTCACGCTCCCCCCCCAACAACTGGCCATTGCAAAAAGTTTAGCATAATTATTTACAAAGCAAAAAGCAAGAGTTGCCCCACGACCAAGTGATTCCTGGTTGCACCCTCCAGAGACCACCACTGTTAGCTGGTATAGCCTTCCCAACCAATTTCCATGCATATCCACGTGCAGTGTTTAACAAAGTGCGATCCAACTACAAAAGCTGTTTTGCACTTTTTTCACTTGACAATATAGCAGGCATCTCTCCATATGCGGATCACATACTTTTTTATTATGCTAAGTAAAGCCTTCCCCACCCCATGATTATAAAAATATACTCCTGTAGAGTCATCCAGTACTTTTATAGACTGCTTATTTATTTTTAACTTAAAGTTGTAAAAGATCAACAAGTGTAGCACTGGTGGAATGCTTACTGTCATCTTAGCTACTACAGAGGGGACAATTAAGAGCCTTTGCTCCTCTCCCCTCTACACATTCAGGAGAGGGGCTGGAAAACAATCCTGTTGCCGCATTCGGACAGAGCTTAAACCGGCTGGAGGAAGAGGTGCTTGCGCATTTCCTTGCTTGCTCTTGCCTTTTGTGCAAAAAGCTTTTGCTTTTTGTGCACTTGCCTGCACCCATTTTCCGCAGGTAATAAATCGGTGATTCCCCAAGAGTGTTTAAAAGATCCATCCGCGATGATTGGCTTATACAACATCAGACCACTCTTCCTGACAGAAAACATCCAAAAGGCGGAGGTTTAAAGAAAGAACTGGCACCTGCAGTTCCCCAAAAGAAGCAAAATTGGGGCGAATCCCTATGGCGTTGACTGGGCTTCAGACGTGCACAGCAGGCTGTGGGGTCTGGGGAGGGCTCCCGCAGGCCCTGCTCACGCCTTTTCTTCCAGGCACTGTAGAACCCCATCTTTCCTCTGTCCCGTTTTGGGGTTTGGGGGGAAAGGAAAAAGCTCTGGTTCCTTAGACTTCCCACTTGGCTCCTTTAAGGAGTTGCCGCCTCTTGCCAGTTTCTTGTGCTCTCTCGGCGCTTGGGCTCTAAGACGTGTTAAGATTCCCAAGTCCCTGAGGGATGGCAGCCCAGGTGTGTGTGCCGGGTGCTTCCTAGGACCCCAGCGTTTTGGGGTCAGGGATCCGGACCGCAAGGGCGTGTGCGCGCGCGCGCGCGCGCGCGTGCGTTCGCCCTGGGGGTGGGGAGCGCGTACTCCGGCTTCCGCACAGACCCCCGCAGACGCTCCGGGCGGGCGCCGGCCAGGGCCGCGGTCCCCACAGGGCCCCCTGCCCGTGCGCGCGCGGAGCGAGGCCCCCGCGCGGCGAACGACCGCCCGCGCGGTGCGGGCCGGGACGCCGGGGGAGCGCCGAGGCTCGCACGAGTTGCCATGGGAGTGCGAGGCCGGCCGTCTCCTCCCACCACGTGCGCGGGGCCGGCCCGGCCTCCCCTCCCCTGACAATGGGCGTCCCTGCGGGGGTTCTCCCTTTAGGCTACTTGAGCCCCTCCTCCCCCTCCCCCGCCTCCGCTCGGCCGCCGCGAAGCTCGGCGGGGGCGTGTGTGCGCTCCGGGAGGAGTCGCCCTCGCGGCGGCGGCGGCCAGAGGCGAGCGCCCCGGAGCCGCAAACTCGCAGTGAGTTCCCGGGCTCCGGGCGCGCGCGCTCCGGCCTCTGGCGCCTCGGGCCCCACGGGCGGGCTCGGGCGGGCAGGCCCCGGCGGCGGGGCGGCGGGGCCGAGCGCGGCGGCCGGCGGGACCCCTCTCCGGACGCGGGGCGGGCTTGGGCGGTCCGGTCCCGGGCGCCGGCGTGAGGATGGCGGCGGCCGACTCCGGGCCGCACCTGGGCTCGCCCACGCCGGCCGCCCCGGACGCGCGGCCGGCCTCGGCGCCCCCGGTCCCCGTGCCGTGCGGCGGGACCCTGGGCCGGGCCGGCTACGCGTCGGTGCCAGCCGCCCGGGCCGCCCCTCTGCAGGTGGACGTGGCCGTGGCCCTGCCGCGCGGGAGGAGTTCCGAGAAGTACGGCCGCAGCTACCTCTGCCTCCTGCAGGCGGTCTTCGTCGCAGGTAAGTTCCCTCCCCGCGCACGCCGCCGGGCGCCCCAGCTCCCGCCGCCCCCGCTCCCGCCGCTCCTTCCCCAGCCGGGCTGGCGGGCTGGCGATCGCGCCCCGCACCCCCTTCCCCACTGCAGGGGCGACCCCCCCCCCGGCCGTAGTTCCTCGGGCCTCCGCCGCTGCCGGGCCGCGGGGCGTCCCACCGGGTCCCCGCGCTGCCTTGTGGCGCGGGACAGGTGGGACCCGACGGCTTCTTCCCAGTCCGCGTCCCGCCGACCTGAAGCCGGTCTCCTCCGGGCTGCACGTCCCTTCGAACAGTCCCTGAAGGCCGGGAGCGGGGCGGGGGGGGGGGCGGTGTTGAGCAACACGTGCGGGGGAAACCGAGTCCAAAGAGGCGCGGGAATCCGAGACCCGCAGTTGGAGGAGGGGGAGAGGAACGGGGCGGCCGCCGCTGGGCTTGCCCCCGCCCGGGGCGGTGCATCTTTCCGGCTTGGTCCTCGAGCTTCCTGCCCCCCTGGGGTCCTCGCTACAAAGGCTGAAGTTTTTGTTTGTCTGTCAGGACAAAAAAGCCAACAAACTCACAAAATTCTGCGTGCCTCGGCGGGCGGTTTGGGAAAGGGGTGTGAGCGGCGGAACGTGGACCGGGGCACCGGGCGGCTGCGAGGCCCCCGCGGCCCCCTCGTCGGAGCTGCCCGGCTCCGGGGCTCTTGAGGAGCTGCGTTCCCAGGGACCGTGCAGACTGGGGCGCGGGGCACCCCGCGAACAGGGTGCAACGTTGGGACCTGAAGTTCAGCCGGGGCTTTTCAGACAAGTCTGCGAGGTCCTGCCCGAGATGGACACGTCTTCCTTCGCTGCCTTTGTGGTTTAGGTCGAGCAGGTGCTAAGCCTTGCGGGGGGGGGGGTTGGCAACGGAAAAACAGACTTGGAGATTTTCTGCAAAGCAGGGAGCCGCGACACATGTTCCAAATATTCCTCCTTATTCGGGATCATCCACGAATCCCATCTGTGCATCTTCGTAACACAGAACTTGCTGGTCTTACCTGCTTGGTTTTTGAGGTGGTCGGTAGTATTTTCTCCCTCTTTGTAATAAATCACTTAAGGGGGAGCGTGGTGATGGGGACACAAACTCTTTCAGGTCTTAAGCAACTGAAATGGTTTTTGGATGCTACACAACATCTCACCCAAACGTGTGCAGCTCAGTGAAAGTGGAGAGTACTTCGCGTCTCCTGTCTTGTTCTCATTTTCCTCCTCTGCATCTTCCTAAGGGTAAAAAAAAACAAACAAAAAAAACCCTCAACAAACAAACAAACTTCCATAGGACAAATGTATGCTTTATCACAAAAATGAAATTAGCTCTGCTCTGCAATGCAAGCTGACATTTCTACAGCCAGTGATTTCTCTTACTTCTATAGTTGTGTGAAGTTTTGTCTTTCCCTAGTTTTGAAGACTCCTGCATGTGGCTGTTTTTACACGAGCTTGCAGTAGTTTTCTGCCTTTCAGCATTTTTAGCAGTCTTGTCTTCCACCTTATGCACCAACAAAGTGTCCTGGAAGTGGTGTGTGTGTACCTGTGCTGTTAGAACACATGCTGTAGTACAATCATTTTACATGTGAAAAGGATTTCATGTATATTTAATATATTTAAAAATTTTTAAATGGTCACATATTTTTAAAAATACGTTCACAAAGCTTTTCAGTGTGGTACAGAACTTTCCGAAAGATCGTTTCAATCATGATCATTCATGAACTACTCGCTAGGAGAAACATGGTACCATGTAACAAGCTGAATTACACGTGCTTGTGCAGTATCTGCTGAGGGGCAGCCAGAGAGGAAATGCTTGCCTCTTTTGAATCTTTGGGGTGGGCACATTTCCTTGGTGGATTAGGGATAGCAGATGGAGTGTGGTGCGGATAGGTAGGGAGAAGGGTATTCTAGGCAAAAGAACTAAGAATTAACAAAAACAAGCGGAAGGCGATCAGCATAGTAGGTTTGGGGAATCGTTTTTTTTTGAATGATTGGAGTATAAAGTGTAGAAAGTACTGGAGAGAGAAATTTTGCAGAAGTAGGCAGGGACTGGGTCAGGCAGTCTTGCAATGCATACTAAAGGGTTTTACTTTATTTGTGGGGCAGTGGGGAGCCAAAGGAGTGTTGTAAGCAGAGGAACATGGCAGAATTGCTGCATGTGGTTATACAAGTTGTACACTGCACAACTCTTCAGGGCTCCATTCACACAGACAGCATCCTGAAAAGTGTCCCTGCTAGGGTTGTACCCTGGACTGTGTGCACAGTGGTCAACAGTGGCCGTGCCTGGTGGGGCTTCTTGTTTTTATGGCTCTCATTCTCGCGTTTGTGCAGAGGCCACAGCATGTGGACTGTGCAGTAGAGAGGAAGCCCAGAAATAGGGCGGCCAGTTAGAAGGCATTTGTAGAAGGCTGATAAGTCTGCCTGAATGTACGGGCCAAGTGAGTTCTGGGCAAAGAGGACAAGCTTGCAGAATTGAGAGGGTAGAAGAGATTTGACTTGGTGACTGGTTGTGAGGCTTAAGGGGCAGGGAATTAGGAGCAGGGAAACCTGGGTTAATTCAAGGTTTCTGGTTAGTGGGACAGGGTGGAGGAAGGACAAACAGATGTTGGGTTCAACTTGGCATATGTGGTTTCTGTGGAACATTCAGAGAGAGCCAGTCCATAGGTCTGCAGCTGGGAAGAAGTGAATCTTCTTTCTTACTCTCATCTGTGGCAGACATCCTGGCACTGAAGTTCATTGACGTTCTTTCCCTAAACTTATAAAAGTCTAATACAGAAGTAGCCCACATTTATTATAAAATCACCTTTTGAACTTGCCCTCAAATAAAGGTTTTTTTTCCCTCTCCCACCTTCCTTACCTGATGATGGGGGGGGGAGAGGAAAAAAAGAAAAGAAATGTTTTACATTCCTTGCAGGACCAAAGAATGCAAACTATACTGATCTAAGGTAACCTCAGATAACTCAGATAAGTAGCCGTGAAAACCTGTTCACTGCAAGGTTTATTTTGTAAGAGTTCAGCTCCAGAAGATGTGTTAATCACAACACGAGTTAATATTCAGTGTACCTTGTGGCATGGTGTGCACACGGACGCCCCGCCGCTGTCATGTGCCAGGCAGCGCTGTGCCGAGTGTGCTCCGTATAACTGATTTTTCAGGGTAACTGAGGTTTAGCCCTTCGGGTACTCGATCGCCTCAACCCCCGCCCCCCTCCTCCATCCCCAGATCTGTAGCCATTTTGGGTGGGAAGCTTTTCAGAAAGATTATTTCCTCAGCTGGCTCCTGAACCTGGTAATAATTGCGTCTATTCTGGATGATTCCAGATCATCCTTGTAATAGCATTAGTTATTTCAATGTGCTGTGTTTAGTGTGGCCTCAAGGGCTCCTAGAGTTGGGAGGGCTGTTTGTCCCTGCATTAAACGGGGTACGGATTGTTCTGCCTGTTCTTCTAATCTTTTCCTCCATCCCCTCCCTGTTAGCTGTCCTTTCTTGCTGCTATTATTTTAACTGTTTCTGCCAACCAGCAGGCCTTTCCTGAGCCATTGCTCCTTCCGGTGTGTTGCTGTGAGGTAGGCATGGACACGATTTGTCTGCAAATTATGAATCAATAGAGGACGAGTAGGGCCCGAGGGGTCGGCTTCTACTCACGTGTATGAACTTTAGTGCCCGGACTCGGAGCTATCTATTCTGATTGCATAAAAGCCTTTTACTCTCTGTTTTTCTAGATCTTAGTTGTGTTTTGGGTGGCTCTTGATGTTAAATATCTTATCAGTATGCTGTGTTCTCCCATAAGTGAAGGTATTACACTATGTGAAACTGTAATACTTTACTTTCTTGTAAAACAAATGCAGTTTGTTCAAAATCTGTTGGGAGGGGCGTGCCTGGGTGGCTCAGTTGATTAACGCTCAGGTGGAACCCACCCCCCACCCCTCCCCACCTCACCCCCCTCAGCGGGTAGTCTGGTGGGATTCTCTCCTTCTTCCTCTGTTTGTCTCCCCCCCCCCCCCGCTTTCACTCTCTTTCAAATAAATAAATAAGTGTTTTAAAAAAAATCTATCAGGAAATCAAGATGCATTTTACCCATTGCATTTCTCGGGCACGCCTGTGAGCTCTCGCCAGAGGAGGCAGTCAGTCTTAGAAGCTGTCCCCAAGGAAAGCAAATGTCCCTATTATAGCATCTTCTCAAAGGAGCGCCCTGGAAGGCTCAGTGACAAAGCTGTACCCCACCCGCCCCAGGGCAGAGGTACAGGCAAGCCCCTCAAGGGGAGATGCCTCCTGTCTGACCGTTGCCAAGGTGAGTTTCCCTTCTCCGTTGCCACCAAGGTCTTGTCCTGGAGGCAATTAGCTCCTGGCAAGAGGCCAGCTCACAGCACTTCTTAAAATTTAGTTTTCACCGAAACCATCCCCTCGTTGTATGTGTCCGACAGAGGTAAGGCTCTGACAGGCTGGCTCCTTCGGGCCGTAGCAAGGTGACATTGAGCAAAGACCTCACGGAGGCGAGGAAGTGCGTCCTGAGAGGTGTTCCTGGCAGAGGGGACAGTGGGTGTAAGGCCCAGAGACGAGAGAATACTGACAAGTTGAAGCAAGTTGAAGCAACTTGTGTGTGTGTGTGTGTGTGTAAGAGAGACAGGCAGAGATGGAGAGATAGGGACAGAGAGTGACAGTGAGGGACACACAGAGACAGAGATGAAGGGAGAAAGGTACCGGGTCTGGGTCGTATAGGACTGCTAAGGCCTTTGGCTTTCACCCTGAGTCAGACAAGGAGCTCTAGGAAGGTGCTGTGCAAAGGAGTGACTTCTGTCCCTCCGGGCGCTGCGAGGACACTAGGTGGAAAGGAAGACAAAGGCTGAAGCAGGGAGACTGTTAGGACCCATGATGCTGGCTTGGACCAGAGAGCTGGTTTTGGAGGTGCTCAGATTCTGGGTGTATTCTGAAGACAGAGCCGGAAGGATTTGCTAACGGTTCGGTTAGACGGTACGAGAGAAAGCAGAAGAGTCCAGGATCGGCTCTAAGAATTTTAGCTCGAGCCAAAGGATGGCAGGAATCGTCATCCGTGCAGACAGAGGTGCGTGAGGAGGAGCAGCAGTTTGGCCCGGGACCTGTTCGCCCTGAGGGGCTTAGACGCCCACGTGTCAAGTTAGCGTTTGTGTTTAAGGAAGGGACCTTGGGTGGGGATCTAGACTGGGGAGCCCCCAGGCTTCTGGGTGGTATTTAAAGCCTGGTTGGGTGAGCACAGAGAGAGAAAGATCAGGCAGAAGGGACCGTTGTTTGTTGATTGTGTCCCGAGGTGAAGGCTTGCCCATGACCTCTTCCCGAGCAGCGCTGATGCAGGAGGGCGGCACACCCCGAGGGGAGGCTGAGCCGCACGAGACAGAGCATTTCTGTAGTTTGTTTTTCAGACGTTCGCGCTGCCAGATCAGCTCACAGGCCCCTTTGACCCACCATGTTCCTTTGCCCCGGATCACAGATCGCACTGGTGTAATCCGCGCCTGGGGGTGAAGAAGAGGTTTGTGCCGAAAGCTCTCCAGCGAGAGGAACCGCGGCCTCTGTGCTAACTGGTCCTCCTTTCTGGGTTCACGAAGTCCGTCGTTGAGGGTCTTGGGGTTTAAATTCATGCCACAGGTGAATCCCTTCCCAACTTACTTTTCCTTTAGCAGAAATTTTAAGCAGCCACTCTTGCTTTCCAATGGAGACGACCTTCATTCATTTATCTCCAGTCATTTTAAATACAAGGTATGGGGCGCCTGGGTGGCTCAGTGGGTTAAGCCTCTGCCTTCTGCTCAGGTCATGATCTCAGGGTCCTGGGATCCGGCCCCGCATCAGGCTCTCTGCTCAGCGGGGAGTCTGCTTCCCTCTCTGTCTCTGCCTGCCTGTCTGCCTACTTGTGACCTCTTCTCTGTCAAATAAAAAAAAAAATCTTAAAATAAATAAGTAAATAAATACATGGTATATAATTTTCTTTAAAAAATTATATTTTAATGGAAAAACCAAAGGCTGGTGGCATATTGGAAAGAAGGACTATTTTACCCAAAGTTTGGGGCTTAGCTAATAGTTGAGTCAGGGTTTTTCAGGTTACCCAGGTAGGAGGAATAGTGACACTCAGTATACTGCGGTGCGCTCTTAAAGATCGAGTATCTTCTCTGACTTTCTTTCAGATATTTAGTGACGACGTTGTCATCTCTGCCATGAAGAAGTTAAGTTGGCTGTTAAGCCTGCAGATGCTGGGAAAATAGACTTTTTAAGCAACACGCACAGTTTACACATGTGTATTCTGTCTCTGGAAAATTAAGTGCCAGAAATTTGATTGAGATGGGTCTACTCTGTTTTCAGATAAATTTTTGCATGATTTTTTTTTTGGCATTATTTTGAAAAGGGAACAAGGTCGATTCCTAGCAAGGAGGAGCAGAAAAGAGTTTTGTTAACGAGAAAGCCAGTGAGAGAACCAGGATCCCATTCAAGTTTTTTTTTTTTTTTTTAAGTTTTATTTGCTTAAGTAATCTCTATACCCAACGTGGGGCTAGAACTCATGACCTGGAGATCAAGAGTCCCATGCTCTACTGAACCAAGCCAGCCAGGTTTTTTTTTTTTTAAGCTTTATTGAGATATAATTCACATATCATGCAATTAACCCATTTAAAGTATACATTCCAGTGGTTTTTAGTGTAATTACAGACGTTTCCAGTTATTACTAGAAGTTTAGAACATTCCTGGGACCCCAGAAAGAAACCTGGCACTCCCGGTTTCCTCCCCACAGCTCTTCCCACCAGCCCCTGGTGGCCAAATGTCACACAGCGCTTTCTACCTCTCCAGACTAGTCTGTCCTGGACACTCCAGAGAAACAGACTCGGAAGATAGGTGATCTCTTGTTGCTGGCTTCTTTCTCTTAGCATAACGCTTAAAGGTTCATTCATGGTGTAGTACGGGTTGGCATTTCATTCTCTTACGTGGCTGAATATTACCGCATTGTATGGAGATACACCATATTTTAATGATCTGTTTCTTCAGCTGATGGCCATTTGAGTTTCCACATTTTTAAAAGATTTTATTTATTTGACAGGAACTCAAGCAGGGCAAGTGTCAGAGGGAGAGGGAGAAGCAGACTCCCCACTGAGCAGGGAGCCCCAGACACAGGGACTCGGTCCTAGGAGCCCGGGATCATGACCCAAGCGGAAGGCACCTGCTTCATGGACTGAGCCATCAGGCGCCCTGAGTTTCCACCTTTTTGGCTGTTATGAATAACATTGTTGTGAACATTCTTAAACAAGATTTTGTGTGGACATATGTTTTCATTTCTCTTCAGCATATATCTAGGAGTGGAATTTCTAGGTCATAGAGTGGGTGTGTGTTTAATCTCTTGAGGAGTTCCTAGACTTTTCCCAAGCGGCTGTAACGTTTTACATTCCAGCCACCCCTGCTTGAGGGTTCCAATTTCTTCTTCCCAGGACTTGTTAATCTTGTCTTTTTGATTCCAGCCATCCCTGTGGGTGTGAAGTGGTTTTTCATTGTGGTTTGGATTTGCATTTCCCTGACAACTAGTGAAGTTGAGCATCTTTTCATGTGCTTATTAGCCATTTGTATGTCTTCTTTGGAGAAATGTCTATGCGGGATTCTTTGCCCTTTTTAAAATTGGGCTATTCCTTTTTTTTTTTTTCTGTTTAGCTATGAGTTCTTTCTGTAGTCCTTATACAAAATCCTTACCAAATATCTGATTTGTAAATATTTTCTATTTTGTGGGCTATATTTTCATTTTCTTGATGGTGTCATTTGAAGCACAAAAACATTTTAAACTTTGAAGGCAAATTTCACCCTCTTTTTTCCTTTCTTTGTTTTGAGTCTCTGTCCTCAATTTTTTTTTTATTGAGATACAGTTGACATATAACATTATTCATTTCAGGTCTATAACATTGGATGTTTGTATATATAGCAGAATGATCACGATCGCTTTAGTTAACATCAGTCACCACACATAATTTACAAAATCTTATTCTTATGATGAGTTCTTTTAAAATGTGCTCTCTTAGCAACTCTCAAATATGCAATACAGTATTATTAATTAATGCTATATATTAGATCCCCATGACTTGTTTATTTTGTAACTGGAAATTTGTAGATTTTGACCCCTCCCCCACCCAAGCCTCTGACAACCACCAATCTGTGCTGTGTGAGCTGGCTTTTTTTTTTTTTTTAAAGATTCTGCATAAAAGTGAGATCATCCTAACAGCCTGAAGGTCCACCCATGTTTTCACAAATGACAGTATTTCCTTTTTATGGCTGAATTTATTTCATTTTACACACACACACACACACACACACACACCCCACGTTGTCTTTATCCATTCCTTTGTGGATGGACACTTAAGTGGCTTCCGAATCTTGGCTGTTGTCCTGAACAGCTATCTTTTTGATATCTGAACGTGCAGTGTTCATTGCGCAGATCTCTTTTGGAGTTAGTGTTTTGTTTTGCTCGGAGGTAGACCCCCAGAAGCAGAATTGCTGGGTATTATGGTAGTTCTATTTTTAATTTGTTGAGGAACCTCCATTCTGTTTTCCGTCATGGCCATGGCAGTTTCCATTCCCACCAAACAGGGCGCAAAGTCTCCCTTTTCTCTGCATCGTCCCCAACATTCCTTCCTTCTCCTCTTTCTGGTGCTAGCAGTCCTGCCTGGCAGGAGGGGACAGACAGCTCACTGTGATTTTGGTTCGCATTTCCCAGACGATTTGTTACTGTTGAGCATCTTTTTATGTACTTGTTGGCTTATTTTTTACTCCTGTCTCCTGAGCATTTGGTGTCCTATGTAAGAAACACTGGCCTGATCCAAGGTCACAAAATCACACCTGCATTTTCATCGGGGTTTTATAGTTTTCTTGCATTTAGGTCTGACCCATTTTGAGTTGATTTTTGTGCATTATGTGAGTTATGGGTTTCTTCTTTTGCATGTCCTTGTATCCAGGTGTCCCAAACACCGTTTGTTGAAAGAATATTCTTTCCCACCGAAATGTCTTAGTACCCCGGCTTTAAATCAACTGACCATAATATAAGGGTTTATTTCTGGACTCTCAATTCGATTCCACTGATCTGTCCCTAAGTCCATCATTATATTGCTATCGCTCTCTTGATTACTGTAGCTGTGTGCGAAGATGTGAAATCTGACAGTGTGAATTTTTCAAGATTGTCGTCATCATTCTGGAAGCCTTGCGTCTCCATGTGAATTTTAGGATTATTTTAGGATTTTCTGCATTAAAAACTGGCTGGGGAGCACCTGGGTGGCTCAGTGGGTTAAAGCCTCTGCCTTCTTCTCAGGTCATGATCCCAGGGTCCTGGGATTGAGCCTGCATGCTCAGCGGGGAGCCCGCTTCCCTTCCTCTTTCTCTGCCTGCCTTTCTGCCTACTTGTGATCTCTGTCTGTCAAAAAAAAAAAAAAAAAAAACTGGCTGGGATTTTGCCAGGAGTCGCACTGAATTCGTAGATGAATTTAGGGAGTGTCTGATCTTCACTTTTATAGTTGTACAAATTGAGGTCTTCCTAAATATGGAGAATTCACATTTACGGTATTTGGGGATTATTTACTGTGATGCATTCTGGCCCCTCATTGCTCATTCGGGATGGTTATTCATCCATAGTGTTTCATGAGTGTAGACAGATTGAGATATATTAACTCATTCCTATTAGGAGACTTATTCTGGAGACCTTGCAGAAAGCTTGAGAGGCAAACGTGTAAATATCCATGAGAGGTTTTCCAAGGAAAAACAAAAGCACAAATGAAGACAAAAATCATGCACTATAATCACTAACTCAGTTGTCTTAGTGTTTTTGGTTCGCATTTGACACCCGAGTCTGTGTGGGACCAGGACGGGACAATATCGGGGCAAAAGAGAGGCACACATTTTGATCCCACATTGACTAGGAATCTGTAAAGACCTTTCCGGGCTGGACAAGCCCATTTGTCTGATCCCCATCCCTGTGGCCGGAGATGTCTTTTAGGAAAATAGAGTGTGGTGCCTGGACAGGTAAGTGTAGGCCAGTTCTGCTTGTTGTTTGAAGAAGGAAAAACATTGATTTATCCCTGTTTGTACTTAGAGTAAGTGTAGTGCTTCCTCTGGAATGATTCAGTCCCTCTCAAAATCTCAAAAATCTCAAAATCTCCCTCCTCGAACTACGAATAATGCATTCATGCGGCTGTGATTGGTAGGCGGGTCCCCAAGACAGTGGCAGCTCCTGCCTTTGTTTTTGGAATATCCACTGTCTCCACTGGGTGGTTTTTAATCTGAAGGAGGGAGGGAGTTAGAGGACGGGAAAGCTCCATAGCCTTGCTCAGAGATAAACACCCTCTGGAGACCTAGGCCAGGCAAGGCCCAGCAGCCTGGTGGGGGCAGCAAGCTCTTGGGTAGAGGTGAGCCCCCTGGCCCTTCCCGCCTGCCGCACCTCATTTTCCTCAGGTACTTTTTGGCCCTTTATCCCTTTCTCTTCTCGCTTTCCTCTCTAGCGCTCTTCTCCTTGCCAAGTGCCTTCCGTACTCCTTTCCTGTGGATGGTGTGTTTTTTTGTTTGTTTGCCTTTGGAAAGGAAGTATCTTTTATTTTTCCATTTTTTTCTGTGTTTATTTTTAATTAAAAAATTCTTTTTCCAGGTTCTATTTTTTGTAAGTAATTTCTATACCCAGCGTGGGGGTTTGAGCTCATGGCCCCGAAATTAAAAGTCGCATGCTCCACCAACTGGGCCAGCCAGGTGCCCCTGTTTAAATTATTTATCTATGATCTTTGTAAAACATCTAAACAACATATGCCCGTAAACTGATAAGTGAGTTACCGTCGTGGGCAGCCCAGTCCCACTCTCTGGAGGAAAGCACTACTAACAGTTCGGGTTCGGAAATTTTCTATGGACACAGACTTATCAATTCAATAAATATTTATTGATCACTTTGTATGGGCTAGACACTGTTGGGATATTTCAATCAACAACAGACAAAAATCCCTGCCTTCGAGGAGCTTATTTCTAACTGGTGAGAATAACAACTGAAAAACCCGCATGTATCTAGGTATTTTAGCAAACTGGGATCATATCCTGTCTGCTGATACATGACTTACATGTCAGTGTGTTTATTTTTATTTTATTTTTTTTAGTGTGTTTATTTTTAAATGATTTCATTCTGAAACTTTTGATGCAAGAGTACAGGAAATGATATATGTGAAATCAGCCTGTTGGGTTATTTACATGTTTTCCTTCTGTAGAGCACAAAGAGGCTACTGCGTCTTTTTAGCACAAAGGAAGCGTTTGTCCAGTTTTGTCTTAGTGAACTCACAGTTGCAATAAACCCATGGAGAAGCTGTTGTGTTTGAGAATGAAGCATTCTTTACACAGTTATTCACACTGCTTGTGTCTGAATAAGTACATACAATTTATTTAATCTTTCTGTATGTTCTTGGTAGACTGGCCCAATTTTACATGGAGACCACCTCTAGCTACTTAGGAAAATAATTAATATTAACGGGAGATTTTTTCCTATTTATTTTTTTTAAACAGGAGATTCTAGCAGAGACATTATTTAAGAAATTGATCCTCGGGGTGCCTCGGTAGCCCATTGGGTTAAAGCCTCTGCCTTAGGCTCAGGTCATGATCCCAGGGTGCTGGGATCGAGCCCCGCATCAGGCTCTCTGCTCAGCGAGGAGCCTGCTTCCCCCTCTCTCTGCCTGCCTCTCTGCCTACTTGTGATCTCTGTCAAATAAATAAATAAAAATCTTTAATAAAAAGAAAGAAATTGATCCTCATTTGTCCGATATATATTTATGGATGTAAAGAACCAGTTGCTTTAAAATATGATTTCAGGGGGCACCTGGGTGGTTCAGTGGGTTAAGGGTCTGCCTTTGGTTCACGTGGTGATCCCGGGGTTCTGAGATCGAGCCCCACATCGGGCTCCCTGCTCAGCGGGAAGCCGGCTTCTCCTTCTCCCGCTCCCCCTGCTTGCATTCCCACTCTCTCTGTTTCTCTCTCTGTCAAATAAATAAATAAAATCTTAAAAAAAAATCTAATTTCAGTGTCACCATTATTCATTTATTGATGTTCAAATTATGTCTTACTTCATAAGAAATCCGAACTTATCACTTCCCACCCACCCCCTCCAAGAGTTCACTGACAACATTTTCTTCACTGGCAATCAAGTTTTAAAATCAAGTTATATAGATTTTTTTTATATGTGCATGCAAATGTGTCTACGTTATATATGTATTTCATATGTATTATATATAATTATATACTGACTTCATTTTTAGTAAGTTGCTAATGGCTCTCTTTGTAAAGCTTCTGGGCCAAATAGGAAGCTTGTAGATGCTACTAGAATATTAATTTTAAATAACTCTGTGGCCAGAAAGTCTGGTCTGGTTGTGGTTGAGTTGCCTTTTCAAATATACTTTGGCTGGGTCAGCATCTGCTGTGGCGCTCAGCCCCCCAGTCACCTTCACGATCGGGGCGGGGGGCGGGGCGGTGGACATCGTGGTTTTTTTCTTCTTTGAGCCTTCATTTGCACCATTGTGCCACTGTTAGTTAAGTTGAAGCATTAGCTGTTCTGCTGTTCAATATACGGTCTCATAAGAAAAACCATACAGAATGATTTTAAATGATCTTCCCTCCGTTTAAACTGAAATGGTGTGATTAGATATCCTTAGGCACTTTGATGACACTTGAAAGTAATATGTGCATCCGAGGGACATCTTTGAGTTTGCAACTGCAGCTGAACCATGTGATTCATCCCAGCAAAAGGCAGCAGCCAGCCGGGTCTTTATTTGCCATTTTGCACTTGACAGTTTACAAAAGAGGGTCAGGTTTGCTTCCTTAGTTAATACGTTCCAGGGACCACGAACAGATGTGTGTTCTTCTGCATGCCTTATGAGCTGAAGTAAGTCGTTTTAATTGGATTTACGGTTGCAGATGCTATGTATTTCAAAATGAGATTCTCTGAACCCAAGAAGAGAGGAATAGCCACGGCATAGGAGATCTGGCCTCTAGTCCTATGTCTACACAGATATTGCAAGTTCTGACATTAGTGGGTCATCTCGTCTACTTTTAATAGCTTGTGCTTTAAATAACTCCTCTCGAAAGGCCTAAAATTATAATAAAAATGTAAAAAGAGGATAATGTTAATATTTACCTATTGCTAAGCTAGTATGTTCTGAATTATCTAGTGGCAGCTGTGGCTGTAGGGGTTGGGTAGTAAAATTTTATCTTTAAGCTCATGTTCTAACATGTCCCTGCTCATTTGTACTATGGGTAGTGAATCAGGATGGTTTGGATGACTAGGATGATGCCCCTTTGGTTTACATGCATTTCCCCCAAATTTCTTTGGTTAAGGAATAAATTGGAACATTTAAAATTGTGTGATGAGGAGGTTTTTGTTTTTGTTTTTGTTTTTTTTTTAAACTGTGCCTTCAGAAGTACCCAAGGGAGCTCATTCTCAAAGATACTTATTTTCAAGGATTTTATTTTACTTTATTTTTTAAAGATTTTATTTATTTATTTGACAGACAGAGATCACAAGTAGGCAGAGAGGCAGGCAGAGTGCGGGCGGAAGCAGGCTCCCCACTGAACAGAGAGCTCAATGCGGGACTCCATCCCCGGACCCTGAGACCATGACCGGAGCCAAAGGCAGAGGCCCAACCCACTGCGCCACCCAGGCGCCCCAAGGATTTTATTTCTAAGTAATCTCTACACCCAACATGGGGCTCAGACTCACAACCCCAAGATCAGGACTCATGCTCTTCTGATGGAGCCAGCCAGGCGCCCCTCAAAGACGTTGATTTTCCTAACAATCATATAGTTTTGAAGATGATGCTGATACAGTTTTAAAAGTGCTTATGTCAATTTGAGGGGGACTGTAAATTTGTTTTATTTCATTAATTATTTGGGTGCAGTTGACTAAAGGGGCTGTAAATTTTACGATACACGATCAAGTCATGAAAGAGCTTTTGCGCTGGAAAAGTAAGAAGAGGCTCCCCCCAGCAGTTTTTACCTTTTGCTATCCCTGTGAGCTCCTTCGTGCTGCAGTCTGACTTTGCAAGTGATCTGAAAGATGCAGGAGGGCCCTTTCAAACCCAGCCATTTTTTTTTTAGATTTTATTTATTTATTTGACAGAGAGAGATGACAAGCAGGCAGAGAGGCAGGCACAGAGAGAGGAGGAAGCAGGCTCCCTGCTGAGCAGAGCAGAGAGCCCGATGCGGGACTCGATCCCAGGACTCTGAGATCATGACCTGAGCCGAAGGCAGTGGCCCAACCCACTGAGCCACCCAGGCGCCCCAAACCCAGCCATTTTAACTGCCACGCTGGAAATGGTGCCATTCGTGTACTACGTGCGTGTGCCTGCACACATAAACATCAGTGTTTGCAGAAGTTGCAGAGGTGAATCGTTGCCTTCATGTGCAGGACCCCCAAGTCCATCTGATCTTTGGAAGCAGGGCTGGGTCCAGTGACCTCAGAATGGCGTGGAGAGGCATGGCCCGAAACTCACAGGCTGAAACTGAGCCCCAGGAGATACTCAGGAGAGGTTAGGGCATCAAACCATTTGTTTCTGTTTTTGCTTTTGTCTTATTATTCCTTTTTGACTTGTGATCTCTTTTATGGGTTTAGTGCCAGGTGTGCTTTCTCCATGTGCCCCCAGCATCCTGGGCTCCGTGCCATATGACTCCGCATTCTGGGCTGTCACTGCCTCCCGCTCTTCGGTGCAGAGTCCTGTGGGATCCAGGCCAGTGTTTTAACTGGTTTCTGTGTCCCCGGCCCCGGACAGAGCCTGGCACAAAGCTGGGAGTCTGACAGTTTTGTTGAAAGAAGAAATGCGTGAGCGAATAGGATGGCTGATAGCAAGTGAAGACACCTGCCGTGTTCAGTGTGGATCCCTGTTTTGTGTTCCTCCTCCTTCCTTTCTCCTTTCATTTCTTCCTTCCGTTTCCCATCTTCCCCTAGAATTTCACTTCATGCTACTGGGGGTAGAATCATCCCAAGGTGCCTTCCTTCAAAGGGCAATTAAAAGGTCGAGCATCTGAAGACAGCCAGATCTGTGGACCTTCTTCCAGGAATTGGAACCTATTCATTATTATGGGCTTTGTAAACAAGTGCTAAGACGACCTTGAATGACCTTGAACGCATAGTAGGTACCCAGGCAACATTTCCCAGTGTGTGATTTGACATACTACATGTCTTTAAAAAGCAAACCTCAGAGTTCCTTTGGTCTTTGTTGCCACATTGAACGGATTTTTTTTTTTCCCATCTTAGACGGGGTCAAGTCATCGTCTTTACCCTTCAGCTCTATCAGTGTAAAAATTCTACCTGACGTGTTCTCTTACTGTCATCACCAGACCAATTTTTAATGTGGTCTTTCAAAATGGATGCTTCATGGAAAAAGAAATCTGTGGTTAAGAGCCAAGGCCAAAACCAAAACAGATCTGTGATTATGTTGTTGCACATTTCGGTGCTTGCTAATGTTGGTTTTTACAAAAATTGTTGCCTAAGTGGTTGGTATAAAAGCTTATCTTATTGTCCTTGAGATTTGCATTTCACACATTACAAAGGCAATCAGGGATCTTTTTAAATGTTTCTTCTTTGTGCGATGCCTGTTTGTGGTGTTTTTCGCTTTTCTATGGCGTGATTTGTCTTTTCTGATTGACTTATAATCTCTCATATATCCTTGATTCTGTGTGTTTGTCACTGTACGCATTGCAGATATCTGCACGATTTATGGCTTCTCTCATCATTTTCTTTATGATGTCTTTTGATGAAAGAAAATTTTGGAATTTCATGTAGCCTAAATTATCAGCCTTTTATGCTTTGTACTGCTTGTATTCTGTTTATGTAAGAGGTTCTATCCACAGGTGGTACAGATATTCTCTTATATTTTCTCTGATCTGATTCCCAGTGCTGTGGGCTTTGAATCAAGCGCATGACCATTCAAACCAAGTTCTAAGTCACCTGGGAACTGGCCCATGCCAGAGGGCAGCTGCCTTTCTCAGTCGGCTTTGCACTCAGGATATGCGCCCTCCAAATGGTTTTAGCCTCTGAGGGTTTCCTTGTCTTCCTGCCAGTTTAGCCATGCATTTGAAAGGAAATTTAACTTATTTTTCCCACCATGCTTTCGTGTTCTGTAACAGGAAGGTTTTTCAGGATTTTCCCCCATGTAACCAATAAGGGAAGCTTCTCTGTGTTTTTTAGACTTGAAAAGCTCAAGTCTTTTATTATTTTTTGAAAGATTTTTATTTCTTTATTTGAGAGAAGAGAGGGCAAGGGCGAGAGTATGGGTAGTGGGTGAGGGCAGAGGGAGAGGGAGAAGCAGGCTCCCTGCTGAGCATGGGGCCTGACCTGGGGAGGCCTGCCTCACCCCCTACCTCCAACCTGAGATCATGACCTGAGCCAAAGTCAGGTGCTTGGCCAACGGAGCCACCCAGGCGCCCTGGAAGTTCAAGTCTTATGTTCAAATATGAGATCTTCTGAGTTTTCCTTATATACAAGACCTGAGATACAGACCAGAAACACGAGGTACATACTCCCCTACTTGCACATGAACTAAAAGGTGGAAGTGGTATTCTGGCCCCTGGCGCACTTGTGACTGGGGAAGGGGAGGGTTTAAATCTCTGCAGGACCGCACTGCCAACCCAGTGGTTGCTGCCGCTTCCTGAATGCTCCCTTGTACACTCAGCCTTTAACATTACACTTGTTTTTTTCTTTATTCTCTAACAATTTAACATTTATCGAGCGCTTGCCATACACTGGGCAGTGTTCCAATTTTTTGTATTAACAGCTTCACTCATCACAATCACCCGACGAAACGGGGACTATCATTTTGGTCATTTTACCAATAAAGGAAACTGAGACACCTGTTTTAGCAGGTCTAAGGTCGTACAACTTGCAAGTGCTCGAGCTGAAACTGGAACCCAGACACTTTGTCCCTGGAGCATGTACTCAGGACTGTGCTCTATTACCTCAATAAAAAATACTTATTTTCTGAAAAAAGCAGCATTTTGTATATATACATCACCTAAGATAAAAGCCATATGTAGCCCCCCATGTCACTATGGTTTATCTTTATGCACAACCGTCGCCTTTTTTTCCCTTAACACCTATTTCCAAAAGACAAGCTTACCTCTGTTTCTCACGATGGAATTCCTTAGGAAGGAGAAGTAGAAAACGTGCATCCTCTGCTCCAGTGAACATTTTTCTTACAAACACCGATTCCTCCCCTCATTTCTTTTTTGGAAGTTTTATTGAGATATAATTCACTTACCGCACGATTTACCCATTTGAAGTGTAAAATTCAGTGTTGTTTTTTTAAGATTTTCTTTATTTATTTGACAGAGAGAGAGAGAGAGAGAGAGATATCACAAGTAGGCAGGGAGGCAGGCAGAGAGAGGGGGAAGCAGGCTCCCTGCTGAGCAGAGAGCCCAATACGGGGCTCGATCCCAGGACCCTGGGATTGTGACCTGAGCTGAAGGCAGAGGCTTTAACCCACTGAGCCACCCAGGTGCCCCCAAATTCAGTGTTTTTAACACATTCACAGCTGTGTAGCTGTCACTGCAATCAGTTTTAGGACATTTCATCATTCCTAAAAGAAATTCTGTGTACCCTTCTGCTGTCATGCCCCCAAGGGCCCCATTTCCCTAGCCCTAAGCGACCATGAATCTACTCTCAATCTCTCTCTCTCTCTCTGCCTATTCTGGGTATCTCCTATAAATGGAACAGTATAATTTGTGGCTTCTTTAACTTAGTCAAATATTTTCAGGATCCATCCATGCCTGCGTCAGTCCTTCCTTACCTTATTGCCGAGTAATACTCCATTGTGTGGATACGCCACGCTTTGTTTATCCCGTCTACAGCTGATGGCTTTGTGTTGTTTCTACCTTTTGGTTATTATGAATAATGCTATTAACGTCCCTGTCATGTTTTTATGTAGATGTATGTTTTCATTTTTGTTAAGATTTTATTTTATTTTTTTAAAAAAGAATTTATTTATTTGACAGACAGAGATCACAAGTAGGCAGAGAGACAGGCAGAGAGAGGAGAAAGCAGGCTCCCTGCTGAGCCCGATGTGGGGCTCGATCCCAGGACCCAGGGATCATGACCTGAGCCGAAGGCAGAGGCTTTAACCCTCTGAGCCACCCAGGCGCCCCTAAGATTTTATTTTTAAGTGCTCTCTACACCCAGCGTGGGGCTCGAACTCACAACCTCGAGATCAAGAGTTACATACTCTATCCCCTGAGCCAGTCAGGCACCCTGTTTTTATTTGGGGGGGGGTGCATATACCTGCATGTAAAATGGCGGGGTCATGTAAGTCTCCATGTAGGTTTTTGAGGAATTACACAACTGATTTTTCACAGGGGCTAAACTGTTTTATATTCCCATGTACAGTGTGTGAAGCTTCTAATTTGTCCACATACTTGCTCACACTTGTCCGTCTTTTATTATGAGCGTGAAGTGGTATCTCTTTGCGGTCTTGATATGCATGTTCCTAATGACTAAATGATGTCGAGCATCTTTGCATGTGCTCATTGGCCCTTTTTTGTCTTCTTTGGAGATATGTATTCAAATCCTTTGCCCATTTCTAATTGTGTTATTTGCCTTTTTATTTATTGATTAGTAAAGAGGGGGGAAGCAGGCTCCCTGCTGAGGAGAGAGCCCCATGCGGGGCTCGATCCCAGGACCTTGAGATCATAACCTGAGCCGAAGGCAGAGGCTCAACCCACTGAGCCACCCAGGTGCCCCAGTATTCTTTATGTATTCTAGATACATATTCCTTAACAGGTAAATGATTTGCAAACATATTCTACCTTTCTGTGGATTGTCTTCACTTTCTTCTTAGTGTCCTTTGAAGCACAAAAGTTTAAATTTTGACAAAGTCAAATTAATAATTTTTCTTTTTTTAAAAAAAGATTTTATTTATTTATTTGAGAGAGAGAGCGAGCGAGAGAGAGAGAGCACAAACAGGAGAAGCAGCAGAGGGAAAGGGAGCAGCAGACTTTCCTCTGAGCAGGGAGCCTAATTTGGGGCTTGATTCCAGGATCCTGAGATCATGACCTGAGGTGAAGGCAAACACCCAACCGACTGAGCCACCTTGGCACCTCTACAATTTTTTCTTTTCTTACTTGTGCTTTTGATGCATCCATAAAAAAGGTTTGGCTAACACAACATCCCAAAGATTTATTTCTATATTTTTATTTTTTTTATTTCTATATTTTAAAAGTTTTATTGTTTTAGGGGTGCCTGGGTGGCTCAGTGGGTTAAGCCCCTGCCTTCAGCTCAGGTCATGATCCCAGGGTCCTGGAATCAAGCCCCGCATTGGGCTCTGCTCAGCAGGGAGCCTGCTTCCTCCTCTCTCTCTCTTTCTCTCCCTACCTCTCTGCCTACTTGTGATCTCTGTCTGTCAAATAAATAAAATCTTTAAAAAAAGTTTTATTGTTTTAGATCTTACATTTCCGTGTTTGATCTATTTTGAATTCATTGTTATCTATGGTATAAGATAGAGGTCCACCTTTATCCCCCCCCCAACTTCATTCTTTTGAATGTGGATATCCTGGTTTCCCATCCCCATTTGTTGAAAAGACTGTTCTTTCCTTGTTGAATTGTTTCGTCCTCGACAAAAATCAATTGATAATGATGTGTCAGCTTAGTTTCCTCAATTTCGACATGTACCACTCTGGTGGGAGATGCTGACGGTGGGCAAATCTATGCGTTTGTAGGGGTAACGGGGATATGGCATCTTGTATTTTCCCTTCAATTTTGCTGGAAACCTAAAACTGCTCTAAAAAAACTTTTTAAAAAAGATTTTATTTATTTGAGAGAGCTCGCAAGTGAAAGGGAGAGAAACAGGAGGGGGAGAGGAGGACTCCCTGCTGAGCAATGAACCAGATGCGGGGATGTGGGGCGGGTGCGGGGGATGCGAGGGATGCACGGATGTGGGACTGGACTCCCTGCAGGGCTTATCCTGGGACTCCTCTGGGATCATGACCTGAGCCAAAGGCAGACGGTTAACCGACAGTGCCACTCAGGTGCCCCTAAAAATAGTCTGTAAGAAGTGAACTTGATCATTGCAAAGGAAATGTGGAAAATATGCCCCCCAAAATGAATTTTATGGCCCAGAGGAAAAGCCCTATTAACATTGGAGTATATTTCTTTACAGATTTTGTTAAATAGTTACACAGTTGACATTATACTGAATGGACAGGGTTTTTTTTTTTTTTTTTAAAGATTATTTATTTATTTATTTGTCAGAGAGAGAGAGAGAGAGAGAGAGAGAACCTACAAGCAGGGGGAGCAGCAGGCAGAGGGAGAAGCAGACTCCCCAGGGAGCAAGGACCCCAATGTGGGACTGGATCCTAGGACTGTGGGATCGTGACCTGAGCTGTAGGCAGACACTTAACCGACTGAGCCATCTAGGCATCCCTAAATGGACAATTTTGATTTCTTTTTTCATGCCACATTGTCTTATACCATATGACATCTCAGACAACGGTCGTAGGGACACCTGGCTGACCTAGTACGTAGAGCATCTGACTCTTGATCTCTCAGGGTCATGAGTTCAAGCCCCGTATTGGGCATGGAGCCTAATTAAAAAAATAAAACGACAGTCATGAAAGGTAATGACATATATGTGTGACATATATATACACACACATATGTATACATATGTATAATGACATATATGTGTGTGTATATAGCTCAACCCCAAAGACCTTGGGAATTTATTTTGTAATTTCCTATTTTTCCTTTTTGTGTTTGTAATTGATTTGTTCTAAGGTACTTAAAAATAGTTTTTTTAAAAGATTTATTTATTTGACAGAGAGAGAGAGAGAGAGATCACAAGTAAGCAGAGAGGCAGGCAGAGAGAGAGGGGGAAAAAGGCTCCCTGTTGATCAGGGAGCCCGATGCAGGGCTCGATCCCAGGACCCTGAGATCATGACCTGAGCCGAAAGCAGCGGCTTAACCCACTGAGCCTCCCCAGTTGCCCCAATATAGGTTTTTAAAAAAGTTTAAATTCAGTTAGCCCACTTACAGTACATCATGAGTTTCAGATGTAGTGTTCAGTGATTCAGCAGTTGCCTAGAATACCCAGTGCTCATCACATCACGTGCCCTCCTTAATGCCCATCACCCCGGTACCCATACCCCCCACCTCCTCCCCAGCAACCCCCAGTTTGTTTCCTAGACTTAAGAGTCTCTCATGGTTTGTCTCCTTAACATAGGGTTTTAGATGGGAAAGGAAAAACTGAGTAAAATGTGTTGGTGTTTCCAAGATATCTCAAGATTTCAGAAATGTTACCAGTGGGAAAAAATGGGTCTTTTAGAAGAGTAGTCAAGTCAAGTTTATGGAGTTTATAACACACAAAAGAGGGACTTTCCTTTTTCTTCCCACATGTTTTGTTGTATAGGGGTTTACAAACAACCTGACTCCTGTGGCCTGAGGTTGTACTTTAAGTGAATAGCTCATTGATTATGAAATCCCCCAGCTGCTGCAACCCTGCTGTGCTGTTACAGGAATTGCCTGCTTGGAAAATATCCTTGTGCTAAGTCAGTGGTCCTGGCTCAGAGGCATTTCAGAAGCCTGCGCTCCACTTTCTGCTCCTAATCTTGCTTTCTAGCTGTAGCTAGGCTAGCCCATGCTCTAAACTCAAATCCTATCAGGTTACATAGAACCCCTGATCCCTTCACTTACTTCTGCATTGGAACCTTGTTTCTTTCACCTGGAATGTCCTTTGGTCTCCTGTCCGCGGTTTGAATCCTAATCAGTTTTCAAGGCCCAGCTCAGATGTCACATCATCTATGACACTTTCCTTTTTCTCATTGTTCAATGTAGATGTAATAATCTCACTCCCCCCATACCCTCTCTTGTATGTTTCTCTTATAGCAGACACTGTCTTACACTGTCTTTTATGACCTGGTGTCCTATCTTCTAATTTTTAAGCTTTTCAAGGTGAGAAGCTCTTGTTTATATCCCGATGGGCCACAGCACCCAGCAGAGAAGAACAAATAGAAATCCAGTAGATATTTGGCGAATTGAATTAGCATGGATTGGCCGGAGGCTCCTGTACGTTGTTAGCAGAAGAAGGATTTAGCGAGAATCTTGGTTGTCTTTTGTTAGCACAGAATTATGTGAGTCTCTCATACTGTACCTCTGTTGTAGAACAGAATATGGCATGGTTTGTTCTATTGTGGCGTAACGGGAATTCATTTTGTGATGTTTTCAGAATTACCCTTTTGTTTATTCCACTATTTAAAGCATATCACAAATCAAGACAGCATTTCAATTTGTTGCATGTGCTAAGTCATTACTATTTACAGATGGGTAGTGTATCTGCCTTTCATACTAAAAGGGAAAAATTACGCTCGTAGACTTCCATCTGCCTTGCAACAGGAATTAGGACTGAAAACCTAATTTTATCTGAGTTCTGCTCATCAGCAATAGGGAACTTTCAAAGAGATGATTGCTAAAAGTAGGCATCATTGTTAAGAATTTCAAGCTGTAAAAATAATGGAGTTCCTTGCAAAAGATTGTTTATAAACATTCTTGATATAGTTTGGAATGATACTCTTCCTGGAAGAAGATGGGAGGTCACAGAGACGTATCTAGTTAGTCATTTGCATTAGAGCTAATTGCTTACATTCTTCTGAGTGCAGATTTTAGATTATCTGGGAACCAAATAGATGACACTGTAAAAGCTTCTTCTAGATCTATTAGATGCTACCTTGAGTCTGAACATGCTTGGTGCCTGGCAGTTGTTCAGGATGAATTTCTTGAATGAATGAATGTGAATGAGAGCTTCTCCAAGCCTGTTTGGTCTTCTGCAAGGTAAGAGTTCCACTATCCCTCTTGGAGGATTTTGTCGTTGAGACCAGAGCAAATGCATCCAAAGTGCTCTACGCTGAGCCTGGCAAGTAGTAGGATCGGCAGATGATAACCGTTTTCAATCACATCTGCCACTTTCTTCTCTGTTTTCCTGCTGGTGATGGCACCAGATTGACGGCCGTAGAAGAGACCGTATCCCTCTGGTGGACGTTTCTGTTACTTTCCCTTCTGTTTTATTTAATTTTGTAAAAAAGATTTTATTTACTTATTTGAGAGAGAAACAATGAGAGAGAACCCACAAGCAAGGAGAGGGGGAGTGGGAGAGGGAGAAGCAGGTGCCCCGCTGAGCAGGGAGCCCGATGTGGGGCTCGATCCCAGGACCCCCGGGATCATGGCCTGAGCCGAAGGCAGATGCTTAACCAGCTGAGCTACTCAGGAACTCTTTTCCCTTTTATTTTAATCTGAGTTTTATTTTTGCTCCTGATTTTTAGGAAAATGTGAGAATATAGAGTTACTTCCCTCTGAAGCATTTTGTCTGCCGTAGCTCTTCAGTACCTGGGCAGAATGGCACGTGCGTGCAGCGTGGTTCAGAACTTTTCTTCTGTTGCATGTGAACAGAAACCCCAGAGAAAGGATGAGGTACATGAGAGAGTGCCACTGTGAAGTAAAGTTCAAGGGTTGAAATTACTGCTCGTATACACCAGAATCTGGAGTGGAAATGCTTTCTATAAAATGAGAATGCTTGGGGCGCCTGGGTGGCTCAGTGGGTTAAAGCCTCTGCCTTCAGCTCAGGTCGTGATCCCAGGGTCCTTGGATCGAGCCCCGCATCGGGCTTTCTGTGCTCCATGGGGAGCCTGCTTCCCCCTCTCTCTCTGCCTGCCTCTCTGCCTGCTTGTGATCTTTCTCTGTCAAATAAATAAATAAAATCTTAAAAAAAAATGAGAATGCTTACAGGACACCCGGCTGGCTCAGTCAGTGGAGTGTGCAACTCTTGTTCTCAGGATCGTGGGTTTAAGCTCCATGTTGGGTGTAGAGATCACTTTTTTTTTTTTGAAGTAGGCACCATGCCCAATGTGAGGTTTGAACTCACAACCCCAAGATCAAGAGTCACGTGCTCTACTGACTGAGCTGACCAGATTCCCTGGGTAGAGAGATTACTTTTAAAAGATTTCAAGGGGCCTACTTGTGATCTCTGTCTGTCAAATAAATAAATAAATAAAATTCTTTAATTAAAAAAAATAAAAATAAAAAGATTTCAAAATCTTAAAAAATGAGAATCCTTGTAGATACCAGCTTACTTAACTTTCTTTCTTTTTTTTTTAAAGTAGGCTCCATGCTCAGGATGGAGCCCATTATAGGACTTGAACTCATGACCCTGAGATCAATACCTGAGCTGAGATCATGAGTCAGACATTTAATTGACTGAATCATTCAGGTGCCCACAGCCACCCCCCCACCTACTTAACTTTCTAAACTATCATTTTCCCTACAGGAGTTGATAAATCAGTAGAATTTGAATTCCTTGGAATGGTAATACATACTCGTATCATGGAGGTATAGACTCTTGGAGAAAGAGGACATGAAAGATAGTTTATTCCAACCCAACTACACACTTGATTGTCCTCGCCAGCTTCTTTACCAAAGAGCACCTTGGGTTTTGTTCCAGCACCATTTGTGATAGGGAAGAGCTGCTTTCTGTACCTACCGTGGCTCATGTCATCTACAAATAGATCTGACTTTTAGAACAAAACGCTTCTTTACATGGAGTCTGGATAGCTCTCTCTCTGCTGCTGTTGCTTTGTCTTCTGTCCTTCTCCCTCTCTCTCTCACTCTTTCTCTGAGGAAAAGCCAACCAAGCAGTGAACCAACTGCCTAATTAACCAACCAACCAACAAACCAAAAGAGTACACGATCAAATAGGTATGCATTCTGCATATAGCCCAAGGAGTTGCATCGTGTGTATGTGTACGTGCTGGGAAGGTTGCAGTATGCTTAACACTCATCATTTCACAAGTGTATGTGATCAGGAACCTGTACTCTTAACCGGAACATCTATCCAATCTTAACAGTATGTAGCACATAATAGGTACTCAATCAATGTTTGTTTAAAAAAGTGAATGAATACAAAATCCATCTTTATGAAGGACACCTTGTATCAAGGTGACAGGTGTTCTCCATCTCTGCAAGTGATACAACCAAAATGAGTCAACGAATTGGATGGGTAAACCTTCCTCCTCTGTGAACCATCCATCCAAAATATGCTCTTGATTTCCACACCTTTTTGGACTTTTAAATTCTTCATATTAGAATTCTGAGCTTGTTTCCTCATTTGCACAAATCCTTTCTTTTTTCTTTCTTCTTTCAAAGATTTTTTAAAATTTATTTGATAGACAAGTAGGCAGAGAGGCAGGCAGAGAGAGAGGAGGAAGCAGGCTCCCCACTGAGCAGAGAGCCTGATGTGGGGCTCGATCCCAGGACCCTCGGATCATGAGCTGAAAGCAGAGGCTTTAACCCACTGAGCCACCCAGGGGCCCCTGTACAAATCCTTTAAAAAAATTCATTAATTTATTTGAGACCATGAGTGGGAGGGACAGAGGGGGAGAGACAGAGACAGAGACAGAGAATGAATCTCCAGCAGATTCTGTGCTGAGTGTGAGCCCAATGCAGGGCCCGATCTCACAACATTGAGAATGGCACCCAAGCTGGAACCAAGAGTCAGACACCTCACTGACCAACCCACCCAGGTGCCCCAACCCCTTTTTGTTTTTTAAGTAATCTCTACACCCAACGTGGGGCTCAAAGTCACGACCTGAGACCAAGAGTCGCAAGCTCCGCTGACTGAGCTGGCCAGGGACCCCTGCACAGCTATCTTCTATAAAAGAGGTATTAGTTTTAAAAAAAAAAAGTGGTATTCGGCGCGCCTGGGGGGCTCAGTTGGTGGAGCGTCTGACTCTTGGTTTCGACTGAGGTCATGAGACTGAGCCCCGCATGGGATCGGGATTCTCTCTCTCCCCATCCCTCTGCCCCTCCCCCGCTTGTGCTTGCTTGCTCGCTCTCTCTCTAAAACAAATATATATATATATATATTTTAAAGGAAGAAATATTAGGGGCACCTGGGTGGCTCAGTGGGTTAAAGCCTCTGCCTTCGGCTCAGGTCATGATCCCAGCGTCCTGGGATCGAGTCCCGCATCGGGCTCTCTGCTCAGCGGGGAGCCTGCTTCCTCCTCTCTCTCTGCCTGACTCTCTGCCTACTTGTGATCTCTCTCTGTCAAATAAATAAATAAAATCTTAAAAAAAAGAAGAAGAAGACTGATGAGTTTGTGATTGATGGTCAAGGCAGTGAGAGCTGGTCTCTTTTGCTTCCCAGTCGTACGTGTGGATTGAATGAGTCGGCAAAGCCCTTGTCTTTGGTTTGCAGCTTGTACTTGATCGTGCTCGGCCGTGCAGGTGCGGGGTTCTGCCGCAGAGCTGAAGAGCTCCTCCGTTGGGGGCGGGGGGGTTAGGGTGTTTGTCAGATGACTGTTGAGTCTGTGCCCTCTTTTTGGCTTCCCAGTCAGCTCTTTCTCAGCTGAGCAACTAGTCCGAAGTGAGAACGCATATGCCTTTGACTTCCGCATGGGCCTCCTGTCAAATGTGAACCTGGTCCCCTAGGAACATGCTGTAATGTGAACTTGATTCTATTTTCATGACCTAGGCTGTTCATTTCTCATGCCCAGAGTAAAAGAGTTGAAAGGGTCAGCTAGAGGAACGTTACAGATCCTATTTGTTCTCACTTTTTTAATTTCAGGAGGAAATGTGTGTGGAAATTCCAGAAGGTCAGCATCTGCTTTCTCCCCAAACTCCCTTCTCTCTCTCTCTCTTCTCAGCAACCATCTCTGGTGTTTGCGGCTACTCGCTGGTAGCCCTGTGTCTTCTGCCTCCGCTGTGTGCCCTCCGCTTCCCGTCCAGAACTCGATCGTTCCTTAAAGTAGCGACCTCTCCTCTCTCAGCCACGATCTCCTCCTTTCTCATTAGTATGGAAGTGTGACTTTTGTGGCACAGTCGTGGGAGATCTTTTACTCTGGAAACATCAGTATGTTTTCCTTGTAACTCTGGATGTTACCTGCTCTTGAATCTCCTAGAATGTGAGGGGCCCGAGAAAGCATTTGCCATTATCACAGTCACTTCTGGAACGGGGGACAGTGAGGCATGCAGTGGGGCGCGTCTTGCTCAGGGTCCCAGAGTCGGCTCTAGGCCCAGGTCCTTCCACCTGCAGCCCTTGGCCTTTTATTTTTATGTGCTGGTGCCTCTTACTACATGACTGGATTAAAGAATTGGACGGCAGGAGGACATGCTCTCTGTAGTCACGCGCGAGCCTGAGTGGTAACGGGGGGGCGTCAAGCTGCAGATGTGAGCTCCCCCAGACGGGCCCTCTGACGTAGGACTCCCTGCTGGATCTCGAGAGAGCTTCCTTCTGATCAGTACAGGGGAGAAGTTTCGGTCTTATTATTTAGGAATGTTTAAATGTCTAATGCCTTGTCATGGAAGCGATGCCACACACGTGGGGCATTGCCACTTTGGCAGGCCTCTAAGAGCAGAGAGACTTCTAGACCTCTGCATTATCCCCGTTCTCACCCCTTCTCCACGTCTCCACACCTAAGCGTGTCCGTGTGGGACCCACGTTTGTGGCTGCCACAAACCCATTCTTTTAGCTGAGGAGACCTGCAGTGTTTAAAAAAATAACTGTTCCGCAGTGTGGACGTGGAGGCCCAGAAACGTGAACGCAAATGTCAGGAGTCTACGCTTTCTTGTCATTTACAAGACAGTTTTATTTTATTTTAAAGATTTTATTTATTTGACACAGAGAGAGAGAGAATACAATGAGAAGAGGGAGAAGCAGACTCCCCACTGAGCAGGGAGCCTGATGCGGGGCTCGATCCCAGGACCCCAGGATCATGACCAGAGCTGAAGACAGATGCTTAACTTACTGAGCCACCCAGGCGCCTCTACAAGACAAGTTTTAGGAATTGATTTTTATGTCCTGACAAGTTGCAGATTTTTAATGGCATGTGTCTTAGGAAAATAAACATGTCACTTAATTTTTTTTATGATTTTATTTATTTATTTGACCCAGAGAGATCACAAGTAGGCAGAGAGGCAGGCAGACAGAGAGAGGAGGAAGCAGGCTCCCTGCTGAACAGAGAGCCCAATGTGGGGCAGATCTCAGGACCCTGGGATCCTGGCCTGAGCTGAAGGCAGAGACTTTTTATTTAACCCACTGAGCCACCCAGGCGCCCTGTCACTTAATGTTTTTACCTTTCAAATCAGTATTTAGGTGAGGGACGGGTCATTCTGTAACAGGAACCCATTCCTCCGTCTACTGTGGACTCCCGGAGAACTTGTTTTTCTCATGCCCTTGAGCAGGATTATTTCTGGTAAGCAGCACCCATCTGGCATGATTTGAGAAGCACTAAGGAGGGTAATGTGCCATCGGCCTGACACCACCTGATGCTAGGCCTCTGAAGGCCCTTTGGGTCAGAGAGCGGTGGAAAATACGGCTTCTGTAAGAGATGCGGAACCACAGGCATTAAAACCAGCAATCCAAAATAGCCTTGTTTAATGACCCATTTTCTTTAAAAAGTTATCCTTGCTCATCGACCAGAGGCAGGTAGTAGACTTTGATTTTCAGCCCCTGTAGAGTTCACCAGAATGGAACATTACAGATCAGCACTTGCGATCTGGGGCAACTAAAACTTACCGAGCAGCGCGTGGACGTTGTTCTGCCCGTGATAATCAACGCCAAGTTCGTCCCTTACCGTCGACTGGACACCAACTAGTATGCCGATTCTTTTGCAGTTAGTTGGCACAGAGCCTGTGAGGTAGATATTATCGTGCCCAGTTTATAGGGCAAGGGCATGTTTGTATGGCCAGTAAATGCAACAGGCTGAGATTTGGACCTGTGTCTGTCTGGCTCCAAAGCAACACGCTTAACCACTGCACTGTACTCTCTCCGACTCTCCTCCTGACTTCCAAGATGGGATAAGAATACCTTCTTCGGGGATATTTTAAGGATCCAATAAGATAAAAGATCTGAGAAGTGCTTTGTAATTGATCATAAACTTTGTAGAATGAAAGGCATTATCAGAAGTAGCAGACAGTCGGCCACCACGTCTCTATGTGACAGTCTACCCTTCAAATAAATCTGGATGTCCTATGGAAGTGGGACCTTTGCCCCTGGCTTTCCGCGGAGTGAGAGTAGTTTATGTCCTATGTTCAAGTTCAGAGAACATGGACACCGGTCCTACTTACCCAGTGATATTTTCAAGAGTGCGATTTGCTTGCCGTGTAGTTGGGAGGGGAAAGAGATGAGCAGAGCGTCTGCGGCCCCCAGCACCCACCAAGGCGTCTGGGTGCCTTTCAGCATCATGAGAAATCATGTGACTGTTTCTAGCTGTGCTCTAACGTGCATGCCATCTCTGTCCCTTTCTCGTTTGTCATAGAAACTGAGCTGCTTCTCTGTGCAAAGGACATCAGTCATTTCTTAATGCAAGATATCGCCTTCTTGTCTGGTAAGTGAACTTTTCATGTATTTCGACCAGATAAATGTATGACCCTCTTAGCAAAATGAGTGTGGGCTTTATGATATAAGTAGCCACACACACATGCGTGCGTGCGTGTGTGTGTGTGTGTATACGCACACACATACAGAGTTTGAGAGGCACTGTTTTATTTTTTTTAGGTTTCTGTTTAAGTAATCGCTACACACAACACGGGGCTCAACCTGAAGACCCCGAGATCAAGAGTCACATGCCGAGAAGCACTATTTTGATAAACATTAATGCAATGTGCGCATAGTTGCTCAACGGATAGACATTTAGAGGCTAGAGGTTTTTAAATGTGTTTCATGTGATGAAAGCCAGCTTCCCGCCCTCACGC